>NC_081416.1:69372804-69689470 GCF_949786415.1 Peromyscus eremicus | reverse complement strand
TGTTATGGAAATTATATTATTTCTATTATAAGTTACATTTTATGCAGTGCATAAATAGTGTATATAAATAGTGTATTTCTGAGACACTGTCTCTGTAGCCCAGGCTGGTCCAGAAGTTGACATCCTCCTGCTTGTACTTTTCTTAGTGCTGGGATTTCAGGTATGTGTCTGCACACCTGGTCATATTTATTTATGCTATTATAAATTAAAATTTATTATTTTATGTGTATAAATAAAGTTTTCCTTGCATGTATATCTGTTCACCACGTGCGTGGTACTTGTGGAGTCCAGAAGAGGAGGTTGAATCCTCTGGTACTGGAGTTACAGATGATTGTGAATCACCATGTGAATGTTGGGAATGAAACCCAGGTCCTCTGGAAGAGCAGCAGTGCTCTTGATTGCTGAACCATCTCTCCAATCCGTTGTTTATATTTTGATGGGGAGTGAAGTGAGAGGAGGGCACAGTAAAGACCATGATTTTCAGCGAAACACTTTAGATAGTTGGTGATACATATGTAACCTGTGTGATAAGATAAGGGGGGAAAACGGGTATAGCTAGCTTGTGCCAGTTTGTAATCTGTCTAGCTAGATAGGAATAGATCTCAGATGTATCAAACGTGAACCCCAGCCTAAAACCTCAGTCTGAAAGGTGGTACTACTTCATTTGCTTTGTTTAAATCAGCTTGATTTGAACTTTGAAATCTCTTGACATTCAATCTCAGTTCCTAGGTTTTTTGTTGGTAGTGTTGTTGTTTTTAGAACTTTGGCATTATGCATTTTACCTTCTCTAGGTAAAGTGTTGTCTTTCATTGTATTCCATAAGGCTCCTTCTAGTTTTTCTGGTTCTGCTGCCAGCTGTGGACTCCCAATGCCTGTGGCTTGGCACTTTTTCTTTTCTTCAGTAGTGCTGGGTACTGGAAATTAACTCAGGGCCTTGGAACATGCTAGGTATATGTTATATAGCTCAGCTATGTCCCCAGCAATTGGGATTATGAGACACAATTTGACTGTAGCTCAGGTTGACCTTGTGCTTACTCTCATTGTATCTCTTGATTCTAACTGCTGTGATTATAGACATGAACTATCTTGTTAGGCTTAAAAAAAAACAACAAAGCCCTACCTTTTCCTACTTAACACTGTCTTGCAAGCACATTCACCATGGTCTTGGTACTTCTGCACTTTTACCCATGGAGTTGATCTACTCTTTAGAATTTATTCAGAGATTGCTCAAAAGCTTCACTGTTGCTTTTTTCCAGGTCACGGAATGTGACATTATCTGTATTTTGTTGGTCTTACAAAACACAGTGTACTGGTCTGTAGGCTTTGTAGGCTTTGTCCTCTAAAATCTGTGAGACGGGGTTTCGGAAACCTTTGCTGCCCTGATTGAAAATTGGTGGCAGTGAACTTAGAAAGTGATATTCCAGAAATTAATCCTCAGAGGAAACACAGTAACTCCACATATCAATAAAAGCATGATTGCTTGAAATGTTCTTGGAGTCATCTGAGAGCTTCCTGTGATGAGAGGTAACTGAGTTTTAAGGATGAGCCTATCTAAGGCAATGACTTTATGTGTGCATCTTTGGGAATGATGACATGTCAATAAGTTGAGGGTATGTGTCGTGTGTATGGAAGTGAGTGAGTGGGCTTGTGTATGTGTTATAGGAGGGAACTGAGCTTGTATTGGAGAAAACTTCAGAAAAGAGGAGTGCTGTGGTAACAGTCAGCTGGACGTGTTTAGAAAACAAAGGTGCTTAGGAGGATATTATGGTAGTTCTGACCTGAGCTGAGGAAGGATTGAGGCCAGTGGGGTGGAAACAAATAACTGATCAGATGGAAACTACTGGGAAAAAATTGTGTAGAAGGCAGAATTCAAGGTGATTCTGAGATTCTCAGCTGAGGTCCAGGGATATGAATGATACCATTTGTGGAAACTGGAGAAATCAGGATAGGAGTGCCTTATGAAGAAAAGATAAGAGGTTTAATGGGGATTTGATAAGTTATCTGAGCTCTGGAATGGGATTAAATTTGTAGTTAGTGGGTTCTCCATGTCGTCAGGATCCTGCTGTAGCACCACTATTTTTCCTGATGGTTGTGAGGAAGATAGTGATATAGGAAGATGAGAAAAGAGAAATTGAATGGGAATTTTGGCTTAAGAGTCAAGCAGTGTTTTCTTTCTTTTCTTTTTTTTTTTTTTTTTTTTTTTTTTTTGGTTTTTCAAGGCAGGGTTTCTCTGTGTAGCCCTGGTTGTCCTGGAACTCACTCTGTAGACCAGGCTGGCCTCAAACTCAAGAGATCCACCTGCCTCTGCCTCTCAAGTGCTGGGATTAAAGGCATGTGACACCACCACCAATGTTTTTGATTTTTTTTATTTATATATTAATTTTGTAATTCAGAATTACTCTGTAATATTTTTAAGAGAATTTGGAAATTGTGTGTGTGTACCCTCTTTCATTTTCTATAGTCTTTTAAGATGCCCTGCGAACATTTATAAATCTCCACAGCTTCATATTAGTAACTACATATTATGTATAGTTTATGTTAAAGTTAAAAAAATACTTTTAAGACTGCTGTCATTAATCCTTTTGAAAAATTTCTCATTTGAAACTATTGACAACTGAACTTAACCACAGTTTGTTTTTTAAAGAGTTTGTGCTTGATGAGGATTATTCATATATGTTTCATGTTTTTTGCTTTTATTTTTTTTAACAGTGGGGTGCAGATGTTTTTGGGCAGGCCAGGCCAGCACTTCATCACTTTAATAGAGGGTCGAGATTTGTAGTATAGTACCTAATTCATGAGGCATAAATTAAATGTGGCTTTGTTTATTGAGTGTTTAGTAATAATTCATAAATAAGACTTAACTAATCAGAATAATATAATTTTAAATTATTTTAGGTTTGTTTTGCCTGTACATGTGTATGTGTACTACATGTTTGCCTGGTACCTGTGAAGGTCAGAAGGCATTGGATCCTCTGGAACTTGGGTTACAATGGTTGTGAGACGCCATGTAGGTGCTGGGAACTGAACCTGAGTCTTCTGCAAAAGCACCAACTGCTCTTAGTCAGTAAACTCTCTCCAGCCCTGATAAAGACTTCTTAAGAAGAAATGGACATAATTGTGACTCTTAAGACAAATGTTACTTGGTTCAAGTATAACACATATAATTCTGTGGAGAAATGAATCCAGGAGCTTAAAAAAAAAAAAAAATCCTTTAAGGGGGCTGGAAAGATGGCTCCGTGGTTGCAGGCACTGACTGCTCTTCCTGAGGACCCTGGTTCAATTCCTAGAACCTACATGGCAGCTCACAACTGTCTCTAACTCCAGTTTTAGGGGACGTGACACCCTCACACAGACATTCATGCAGGCAAAACACCAATGCACATAAAATAAAAATAAACTGTTAAAAAATCTTTTAAAAGCCTCTGTTATGCAGATTTTATTGTACCAATTTATTGAAATATGGGTCCTTGAATAGAATTTGGAAACATAGATTGCATGCAGAATTATACTTACTAAGTTAAATGACTTGGCTATAATATGGTAACATGATATTTAGTCACAGTTCTTTTTCAAGCAAGGGGGCTGGATAGATAGCTCAGTGGTTTAGAGCAAATACTGTTTTGTAGAGCACTTGCATTTGGTTTCCAGCTTTCAACCACCTGTAATTCCTCTTCTGGCCTCTGCAGGACCTGCACTTATATGCACACACACCTACACGGACATACCGATACACACAATTAAAAAGAAAACTGTTAAAAGAAAAAACCCTCTTAGAACTATTTTCCTTGAAAATAATTTTATATACCTCATGAGGTGTGACAAATCTGAAAGAAAAAGGATACTTTCTGTTAATTCTTAGGAATGTAAAATCACACATTGTCCTCACTCTTTGATTTACTGATTGCCACAGATAAAAATGGCTCTCTCAGATGATCTCTAATGAATTGTAGCTTTCAGTTACTAAAACACAGTATCCTGTTGAGTTTCAACTCCCCAGAGTATGTGTCTCTATAGAAAACAGTCTAGTGTGCTTCTCTTGTCTTCCTCGAATTTCAGTTTGGAATTGCAAAGTTACCTGTATTTTCAGAATGAGCAGGGAAATTAGGCTGCTGTTTGTTCTTCATTTATGATGAATAGTCATGATGATAATTATGTAGTACTGAAATTTAACTCAGGGCCTTGCATATGAGTGACATGCTCTCCATTGAACTCTGCCTCCAAGCTAGTCTTGATATGATTATTACTATTTTGAATTTTATTACATTAAAAATTTCACTTTGTGTGCCTGTGTGAGTTGTGTACCTTGGCAAGCATGGGGAGGCCAGAGGACAGCTTGCAGGAGTTCTCTCTACCTACCATGTGGATCCCAAGAATAAACTCAGGTTGTCAGGATTGGCAGCAGGCAGCTTTACCTGTTGAGCAATCTTAGAGCTCCAATGTGATTGTATCAGTGGCAGTTCTTTGTTTTTGTCAGCCTTGAAAATTTGAGTATGTTATGACAGAGCACTGATTCCATGGAGATTAGCTAAAGTAAGGTAACTGGCTGTTAGTTGAGCATGCAGTACAAGCACATATAAAATGCATCAAAGCAAGCATGGATTTTGAATGTAAATATTTTAAATGAAATACTGTAATTGCTTTAGTGTATGTTTATTAATGACGTGTTCTTGTTATGGTAACTTTCTGCATGCTTGCTATAATTTCCAATAGCATGAATAAGTAATTTACATTTCATTTCTGAAAAAAACTAAAGGAAGGAAATGCCTAATGAATATGAATATTGCCACTAAATTTCTGTTGTCCACTTTATGTATGCTTGTATGATGATAGTTCCCTGCCATTGAACACACTTTCAGTGCTGTTAGATTGGGTATAGTCAGTGTGTATAAAGTAAAATTTAAAAATCTAAGCAAGACACTGGGAGGATGCCTCAGTTGGTAAAGCATTTGTTTTACAAGCACAAGGACCTGAGTTTGATCCCTTCACCCAGGTGAAAAGGCAGTAAAAAGGTGTGCTCTTGGAACCCCAGTGCTGGGGAGGCTGAGACAGGAGGATCCCTGGGGCTCACTGACCAGTCAGTTTAGCCTAATTGGGGAGCTCCAGGCCAGTAAGAGAGCCTGTCTCAAAGGAGATGAGTGATATTCCCGAGGTTGTTGTCTGGCTGCCATATGTACATTTGCATACACACACACGTATATATACATATACATACATATATATGTATACACACACGTATATATACATATACATACATATATATGTACACACACACACACACACACACACACACACACACACACACACACAGAGTTTAAAAATGTCCAAGCAAGATGATTCAAATTACCTGGTTATTAAGTAAGGGGGGAAAAACCTCGAACAAATTCAATTATAAGCATTTCAAACTAAATTATAAGTAGTTATTTTTTTACTTATTTGGATCATCTCACCTTTTCCTTTACAGTAATACAGATTGGAATTGACTCAGCACTCATACTCATGATACTATTGTTGGTTGTATTGGTACACACCTACAACCACAGGTATTTGGGAAGCTGAGGCAAAAGAACTGCAAGTTTGAGGCTAATCTGGCCTACATGTGGAGACCCTGGCTCCACAAAATAAGGAGACATGCATACACACGTGTGTGTACATGTGTCTGTGCACATATACAACACTATGCAGGAAATTCTTATGTTTAATTTGGCTGACCAGCCCAATAAATTAGCTGTTTTTCTTGCTGTGTTAAAGTAAAAATTCTAAATATAATAGTCCGTTATTAAAATAAGTAAGTATAATTAAAATGGAATTGATTAAAAATTAGGCTTTCTAAAAATACTTTTGAATATAGAAGGCTATAAGTGAAATTCAGTTTTGGTCTCCTTTACAGGAATAGCTATTCACAGTCAGACAGAACCACTTACACGTTTTGCAGTATCTCCTGAGGAAGTCAGAGTCTGAGCCAGCATGAAGATTGAATCTTGTCTTTGGTCTGATTTACCTTTATTGTAACCATGTGCAAGGTGGAGGTTATAGCATGGAAACTAAAATCTTAGTAAGTGTGCTTTTTATTTTAGTTACTAAATAGCATCCTTTCTATGAAGTTGTCCTCTTAGCAAAGGTCACTCTGTATGTAGGGTGTAGATTATATAGGAAGGAACAGAATATACTTATCCAAAGTTCAGAAAGAAGGAAAAATACCCATCATTCTGCCTAGGAAACTTTTCTCTTTCCTGGTTAAAATAGATCATGGGGGAGGTACTAAATTTAGAACAGATTGAAAAATTGAAAGGTTGTTTCCTGTTCTAATTTAAGTCATTAAAATATCATTAAATTTGCCATGTAAACTGCTTCATTTATGAATTAGTTGTCGTTAAACAATAAAGTCTTCATTATAGTGTAGTGTTAGTAAGCCCACTGTAGAGCCCTAGGAATATTTATTGACTGACTTGTCTCTCACTGTGTAGCCCAAGCTATCTTCAGTCTCGAAATCCTCCTGCTTCAGCCTTCTAGGTGCTAGGATAACAGGCATTGCCAGTATTCCCACCTTCTAGGACCTTTTAGATAGCAAATTTGTTTTTAATATTAATTAAACTTTAGTGCATTAATTTTTAAAATATCAAATATGAACAATCAAGAATAGATTGACATGAGTATGCTAATAGTTTTCTTAGAGACATTTTATCCATTTGACTTTCCTGAGAGTATAGGTAATAAGGAGTAACTTTTTTGCTCCAAATGTAATTAGATTTTGAGGATACAGAATATCAGAACTATTTCTAATTTATGTTTTTTTGTTAATTGTGATCAGTGCTCTTCAGCATCTTTCTTTTCTATTTGTGCCAATTAAAAGCAGTGAATAATTAGCACTTTCAAGCTATTTTTCTCCCTTAGCAAAGATAATTAGGTAGGACTTTGATCTTCGGAATTCGTGGATCAGACATACTATAAATAGCATGATCCACATTGTATGTAATTTGAGAGTGGTTATATGTTTAAGGTACTATTTGGTTTGTGTTCTTTCCCTTGCCTACAGGTCTTTTTAACTTCTAAATTAGTGGTGACAGCTGAGCTGAAATTGAATAATTTCTACTAGTGACTTACTATTTTTATCTTTTTCCCCTGTAGAACAAGTCTGTATTCATTTCTTCTTGTCACTTTCAGCAGTCCAAAGTAAATTTTCATTAAATTCTAAAGTCTAAGAGCTTCTTTGGGAATTTATCTCCAGTATGTCTCTGGAAGTCCCCAAACAAAAGTAGAATAATTCAATAAGAAAATTTACATGTGTCTTTTAAGACATAGATATTTTCTAAGTGGAAGTGTATTTTTATCTTTGGGGACATATTTTCAGAGGTGGAATTATGTAGCTATTTCTTTAATAACAGTGTCCTAATTATTTATAGCTTCCTGCCTGACATAACTCACTTCAAGAAGTACACAATGTCAGAACATGGGATTAAGTGGGCCTGTGAATATTGTACGTATGAAAATTGGCCGTCTGCAATCAAGTGTACTATGTGTCGTGCCCAGAGACCCAGTGGAACAATTATTACAGAAGATCCATTTAAAAGTGGTTCAAGTGATGTTGGTAGAGATTGGGATCCCTCCAGTACTGAAGGTGGAAGTAGTCCTTTGATATGTCCAGACTCTAGTGCAAGACCAAGGGTTAAGTCTTCATACAGCATGGAAAATGCAAATAAATGGTCATGCCACATGTGCACATATTTGAACTGGCCAAGAGCAATCAGATGTACTCAGTGCTTATCCCAACGTAGGACCAGGAGTCCCACAGAATCTCCTCAATCCTCAGGATCTGGTTCAAGACCAGTTGCTTTTTCTGTTGATCCCTGTGAAGAGTACAATGATAGAAATAAACTGAATACAAGGACCCAGCATTGGACTTGTTCTGTTTGCACATATGAAAACTGGGCTAAGGCTAAAAAATGTGTTGTTTGTGATCATCCCAGACCTAATAACATTGAAGCAATAGAGTTGGCAGAGACTGAAGAGGCTTCTTCAATAATAAATGAACAAGACAGAGCTCGATGGAGGGGGAGCTGCAGTAGTGGTAATAGCCAAAGAAGATCGCCTCCAACTACGAAACGGGACTCTGAAGTGAAAATGGATTTTCAGAGAATTGAATTGGCTGGTGCTGTTGGTAGCAAGGAGGAACTTGAAGTGGACTTTAAAAAACTAAAGCAGATTAAAAATAGGATGAAAAAGACTGATTGGCTATTCCTCAATGCCTGTGTGGGTAAGTTTCTATTTTTTGCATTATTTTGAATGAGATGGGAAAAGGCATTGAAAATGGCTTGAAAACATTACTTAGCATTACTTAGCATTTGACTCATTTGGTGTGATAGCTCAAGTATACATATATATATAATGGTCTGTATTTTTTACCTTGTCTGCCTTGTACCAAAGTGCCCACTTGTGTACATGCCTCTTTATCAGCTTGAGAGAAAGCTTTTAAGTAAAAGAGACTGTGAACAACACATCAGGGAGAAAGTATATACCTGAAGTTTAAAATTGTTTCTCTTATTTATTGTAACAAGATGTGACAGAGGAATACCAGCTGCTCTTTCTTGGTGTTTGTAAACAGTGTGAGCATCTTGTGATGATAAAGGCTTTAGTCAGAAGTTAAAAATACCATAAAAATGTGTGATCCAAGAAGTTGAACGAACATAACATTGACCTTGAAAATGCTGATGTTAACTTAACATGAATGTCATGTAGTAAATATTTACACACTTGGTGGAACTGATTTCATATAGCCAGCTGATTCCATAGTTAGATTATGATTTATGTGTATTGTATTTTCAATGCTTTCATAAAGAAACACATAATATTAGGCACGATTGTTTGTTCAGAGATGTTAAAGGACAGAGACAGGTGGAAGGAGGATTTTACTCCAGCTACTAACTTGATGAATTAATAATTTGTGGTATAATTTATAAAGGTGTTACTTAATTCTGTTTTGTTTTGAGACACGGTCTCTCTACAAGACAGAGTCTCTCTACACAGCCCTGGCTGTCCTGGAACTCACTATGTAGACCAGGCTGGCCTCAAATTCACAGAGATCTATCTACCTGTCAGAAAGTATTAGCTGATTCTTAAAAGTCCCCCCCCCCCTGCTCCCAGTAAATTAGGTGTTTGGATTTTATTTAAATTATTTCTGTGGGTTGCTTATTTTGACATTCACTTTTGTTTAGAAATATTTAAGTGATTTTTAAGGTTAACTTGGTGTGGAACAGTAGTGCCCCTCCTCTATGTGATTTAACCTTCTGGAGTAGTCCCATGAGTATGGAAGATGTAGATGTAGTCCTCAAGAAATCTGAGGTTTTTCAGGGCTGGAGACATGGCTCAGTATCAGAGCAATTGTTTTCTTCCAGAGGACCTGAGTTTGGTTCCTAGCACCCATATCAGATAGCTCACAGCCATCCGTCACCCCAGCTCCAGGGGATACAATGCCTCTGACTTTCATAGGCACCTGCACCCAGTTGTAAATAGCCACATGAACACACACACACCTACATATAATTAAAAATAAGAAAAATAAATCTTAAAAACAGAAGAAATGTGAAGTCTCCACCCCCGTCCCCCGCCCCCCCAGCTGAGGACGGAACCCAGGCACTTTACCACTGAGCTAAATCCCCAACCCCGTGAAGTTTTTTAAATTTTCTTCAACGTTCATGGTTGTTTTGCCTGCATTCATGTCTGTACACCATGTGTGCAGTCCTTTGTGCAGGCCAGAAGGGCAATGAATCCCCGGGGACTGCATTACAGAGGGTTGTGAGCTGCCGTGTGGGTGCTGGAAATTGAACCTGGGTCCCCTGGAAGAGCAGTCAGTGCTCATAACCCATCTCTTCAGTTATGAAATCTGAAAGTTTTTTTTTTATTTATAATGTCAAAATGTATGTCCTAGCAGTTGAGCCGCTGAAGTTTAGTCATAGTAACACTTAGCAACTGTTCTAATTTTCCTTCCATTGAGCATGAACCATACTCTGTTGACTTTGTTGCTTTATTTCATCCCTTTTCTTCGTTTTTTTTTTTTTTAATTACATTTTTCCTATTGGGGTCAAATTTATATATTTAGTACCACTTAATGCGTTCATAATGTTATATAGTTATCTTTGCTTTGCCCTAAAAGATTTTTGTTACCTAAAGGGAACCTTTTACCTATAAGGAAGTTAACACTTTCCCTCCACCCCCATTCCACCAATGTGCTTTCTGTTAAAAATATCACAAAAATGTGACTTCAAGAAGTTGAATTAGAATTATATTGACCTCCAGAATATCTCATTCAAATTAATGAATTATGTGACCTTTTGTGTTGTGATTGTCTTAATTACTTGTATGCCTTTGTAATACTTAAAATCACATTTGCAGTGGTAGTAGGCCATCTGTATTTTAATCAGATGGTTAAAATACAAATAGTGTATATAAATTTACAGATGGAAATGAACTAACTTCTTTACCCTTTTGGAGGGTTATAGAATTCTTTTAGGAATCAAGAATTTATAGTGCCTTAAGTCTGAGGATACCAGGAGAAAAAATGTTTTTCAATTTTTTTTTCCCTCTCTGTAAGCACAAGGTAGACCAGTCAGCATATTTGTCTTTATGACTGCTAGTATTTCATGTCTTTATGCCTTCTTGGTACTACCATTTATTTTATTTTACATATTCTTAATTCTTTTGAATTACCATCCGATTTCTGCATTTTAACAGCAAGGAGTTCATTTTTAAATGACAGAGCAAAAATGTATGGCCAGTGTGATCTGATCTTAATTCATTTACAGATTTCTTTGTTGTTGTTTTGGTCCTTGTGTATGGCTCTTGGTAAGGTGGATTCTGTCTTTGCTGAATTAGCTGAGTAATGTTAACCATAAGGTCAAAAGTTAAGGACCTGTGTCTGTTGGGTAGTCATATCCTGATGTGTAAATATCATTCATCTATGTTAACTTTAAAAAGAGAAAAGAGCTTGTTGACATTATGTTAGATTAATTAAAAATACAAAACACAAAACCACCTAAGGAGTAAGCCTAATAGAAAGGTGGAAAAGTTTTTTTTTTTTTTTTTTGAAACAGGGTTTCTCTGTGTTATAGCGCTGGCTGTCCTGGAACTCACTCTGCAGACCAGACTGGCCTTGAACTCACTGAGATCTTCCTTCCTCTGCTTCCTAAGTGCTAGGATTAAACTCATGAGCTATCACCATCCTGCATGTTCCCCAGGTTTTATTAGATGTGGGTACATTGTGAGTTATTGATACTTTGTATCAAAAATCACCTCTAGGCCAGGCATAGTGACACAGCCTAGCACTCAGGCCAGAGGCAGGTGGGTTTCTGTGAGCTCCAGGCCATCTAGGACTACACAATGAGACCCTAACTCCAGAAATTGTGTGTGTGTGTGTGTGTGTGTGTGTGTGTGTGTGTGTGTAAAGCAGAGATAGAGCATAAAATTGTATCCTGAGTGTAAATTCTGAGATGTTCTCACTTAAAATTGAAAAAGATTCTTCTCATAGTCAGGCCAGCTTTGAAGTTGATAAAATAAGATTGAGGAAGGTTGACTTAATTGAGAAAGCATCAACAGTGCTGAGCAAACAAGCTTCTGTGGTTATTGGATGTTTATTTCACATGTCATGTTATGTTGTGAGAGGGTGTTGGGATGGCAGTGCCCAAATGTGCTGTCAGTAGAAGTGTTACCTGGGGATGGTAAAAGCAGAGCTCTCTTGTCTTTCCTTCTTAGATAGCATGTAACTGGAACATAGAGCAGAATACCTATTTAATTACACAGTTTTTGTTCTGGAGCTATGTTGAGACAGTTCCCTGATAAAACTGTGCTCCAATTTGTGACTCATGTCCAAAGACACAAGCTTCACACAATTCCTAAGTTAAATCTCTGCTTATAGCACATGTATTCGAACCCTAGACTTACATTATCTACTAAAATCTAATCTTCCCTAGAGTGTCTTGTAGATGTAATGGTCTTATTAAATAAGAAACACAGAGCCAAATGCAGAGTTAAAAGCCCAAGAGGTCAGAGCAGAAGCCGTCCTTCCCCTCCAAAAGAGAGCTAGTTCCTGTGTATCTATCTTTTTATTGACTTTCTGTTCTGCCTTCTCATTGGTTGTAAACCCAACCACATGACCTCCTCGTCACTGCCTGTCTATACAGACCACCAGGTCTTCTGTGGTTGGTATTGAGATTAAAGGCGTGTGTCTCCATGCTGGTGGTGTCCTTGAACACACAGAGATCTGCCTGTCATGTGATCGGGATTAAGGGCCTGTGCTACCACTGCCAGACTTCTGCTATGGCTTGCTATTAGCTCTGACTCCCAGGCATTTTTATTTATTAACATACAAATAAAATCACATTTCAGCACAAATAAAATATCACCATAGTGTCTTGATATTTTTTTATTATTTATTTATTTTACATATATGAGTGTTCTACTTGCATGTATTTCTGCATCATAGAAGAGGGTATCTGATCCTATTATAGATGGTTGTGAGCCACCATGTGGGTGCTGGGAATTGAACTCAGGATCTCTAGAAGAGCAACCAGTGCTCTTAACCGCTGAGCCATCTCTCCAGCCCCCATGTCTTAATATTTTAAACTCACTACAGAGCCAGTGAGGGATTGGGATCTTCCTCAGTTTATAACCTTGCTCTTTTTTTTTTTTTTTTTTTTTTTTTTTTTGAGACAGCGTCTGACTGAAATTCTGATCCTTCTGCCTCTCCCTCATGGATTTGAGATCAGAAGTGTTCACCATATCTGGTTTATGTGGAGCTTTGTTCATGCTAGAAAAGTACTCTTTCAACTGAGCTACCAGTCTACCATCTTGATCAATGACAATCCATGTTCCAGAAGCTTTTGTTAACTTTTTATTTTCCTATACCATATTTTCTCTATCCGATTTCTTCATTTCTTTGTCAAGATTTTATTTATTCATTCATTTATTCATTTATTATTATTATTATTATTATTATTATTATTATTATTTGGTTTTTTCAAGATAGGGTTTCTCTGTGTAGTTTTGCTGCCTGCTCTGGATCTCGCTCTGGAGACCAGGCTGGCCTCGAACTCAGAGATCCACCTGGCTCTGCCTCCCAAGTGCTGGGATTAAAGGCATGTGCCACCACTTCCCGGCCTTCCATCTTATTTTTTGAGATTTGTCTCTTCATCAGCTGGCTAGACTGACTGGCTATTGCTCTAGGGATCCTCTTGTCTACGTCACTAGTTCTTGGATTATGGGACTTTTTCATGTGCTGGGCATCTTAACTCAGGCCTTATGCTTGAGTGGCCAGTGTGACTTAGCTATCTCTCAGTTGTCTTTTTAATTTTCTTTTTCTTTTTTTGTTTCTGTTTTTGAGATAGGGTCTTTCTATGTAGTCTTGGCTATCCTGGAACTCACTGTTTAGACATGGCTAGCTTCCAACTCACAGAGATCTGCCTGCCTCTTGTCTCCCAGTGTTGGAATTAAAGATGTGTGCCACCGTGCTAGGTTTTTTGTTTCTTTTTTTTCTTTCTTTTTTTGAGACTAGGTCTGGCTTTGAACTGACCATGTAGCTTTGGCTGTACTGCAATTCCTAATTTTCCTGCTTCTACTTCTGAATGGTGGGAGTGTTGGGATGACATCATGCAGACCATTCCTAGGCTGATTATAATGTACTCTTGTGCTCCAGAGTAAGAACTAAAGTTTTTCAAAGTCCTACAAGGTCATCTATAAACTGTGAAACCCCCCTCCACCACTTCCCACCCTCTATCCCCCACCCCCCAGCAAAACAAAACATTATTTAACCTGGGATTTATTTATTGTTGTACTTGGCTCATAGCATTCTGACAACCATTTCTTTCTTTCATTCCCTCTATTTTCTCCCTTTCTTTCTCTTTTCTTTAGTATTGGGGAATTGAACCCAGGGCTTTGTGTATGCTGAGCAGGTGCTCGTCCGTTGAGCTTTATCCCCAATCCTCTTTTACTTTTGCTTTTGAGATAGGGCCTTAAAAAGTTGCCTAGGCTGTCCTTGAACTCACTATGTAGCCCAAGGAGAACTTCACTTGTGATATTCCTGCCTTCAGAATGTCTGTACCACCATACCTGGTAACTTTCTTTATTCTGTTTTTTATAGACCAACCTCAGACCTTTCCTCTGTCTGGGTTGCAGAGTTTGCTAAATTACCTTTTTCAGGTCTTTTCTCTACTAATTTATTGGTGCTAGGAATGAAACCCAGGGTTTTGGACCTGCTAGGTAAGTGCTTTACCACTGAGCTAATAACAGGCCACTGTCAAGTCTTTCTCAGATGATTCCCTCTAAGGGAGGCCCTCCTGATTGATAAATTTAAAATTTCATCTTTGCCCTGTCCCTACTGCTGTCATTTTATTTTTAAACCATGCTTGTCACTTTTTGATGCATTTATTCATCTTGTTTGCTATTTGTATATGCTTTGAAATTTGAGCTTCTTGGATGTCAGGAGTTTTGTTCATAGTGGTATCCTAGTGCCTAGAAGGGTCCATCTTCAGTATTCAATATTACGTGTATGTTTAGTTTTTTTTTTAAATATAGAAAGCTATTAAACTGTGCTTTTTCTGTCAACTGCAAATATATTGTTAAATTTGATCTAGTATCACCACAATTTTTATAACTTTTGTCTATGAAAAATCAATATTTGAGGTATTTTCCATCTTGATGCCAATTGGATTTTTGCCCCCTTGCTAAAATCCTGTGTACTGAGCCCAAACTAGCCTGCCAGGTTGTGACTGTAGAACTACAGCTTGATAATAGATTTGTCAGAATGTATTTGTCTGTTTGGTTTCACAAACACCCTGTCCATTGGGGGGAAAAAAAGTATATAGGTTTTTTATATAGGTTGTTTACAGGGCCAAGGAGATGGCTCAGTAAGTAAAGTGCTTGCTGCCTGAGCATGAGACCTGAGTTCAGATTCCGAGTACCCATTGAAAAAAACCAGAAATCCAGGTGCTGTAGTGCCTTCCTGTAATCTCCGCTGGGAAGTAGAGAAGAGGATTCTAGGTGCTTTCCTAGCCAGTGTAGCAGAATATGTCTCAGAAAATAAGATAGTGTTAGAGAAAGAAGACACCTGATGCCAGTCTCTGGCCTTTTCACATGCACACAAATGCAAGCCCATTTTACATACACATCCATACAACACACACAAATAAAACTCAACTTGCTTTGGTATTAATTGTAGAGGGATGGATGTTTCCAACTTGTCTATTGAAGATTTTATTTTCAAAGGAAGTAAGCTAGTAAAAATGTTTGTATTAGTGGTATTTTTCTTTTTCTGTGGAAAACAAAACTTACACAATGTAATCAGTCTCATGTTAATAAAAAAATCTTAGTTTTGAAATCCATATCTAGTTAAATGAAAAGGATATTTTATAATATTGAAAACAAAATTAGGCTCAATTACATTGAAGAAAGTCAGGCTAGTTTTAGATAGATTGTAGTATTGTCAGTTGGGATGGCATAAGGTTTTTAATTATAGTAAGAAAACTAACCATAATAAAACCATTGAAGATACTTCAGGTTCATTGGTTCTTTAGAGTCAAGGCTGGCTATTTAACCTAGGATGGCCTTAAATTCTGGATCCTCCCACCTCTAACTCTTGAGTACTGGGATTAAAGGAGTGTATCACCATCTTGGGCTTCTCAATTTTAAGATAAAAAGCTTTATTGTTATAAGTCAAGAAATGTGTGGTAATTTGTTAGAGCAACAATGAGAAATTTTTTTTAATTTAAAAAATAAAAAAAGCATTTATATTTATAAGTATTTCTCCTGTGTGTATGTATGTGTGTGGGTGTACCTAGTGCTCACAGAGGTCAGAGGATAGCATTGGGGTTACAGATGGATGACTGTGTGCTGTTGTGTGGGTGCTGGGAACTGAACCTAGGTCCTGAAAGAGCAAGTGCTCTTAACTACTGAGCTCTCTCTCCAGCCCTCAACTAATTGGAAAAAATCAAAACCAGAAAATTTATCTTTAGTTTGTACCAGTTTTTAGGCAGCTTAGAGTTCTTTTGTTGTCTGGTGGAAGACATTGTACAGAAACTAACTTGAGACATGCTGCTGCTAGTCTTTTCTGTACAGAGATGTGTAGCTGCAAGTTTTCCTGTGTCCCAGCTGGCCTACGGTTGGGACAAATCTCTCTCACTCATGTCCCCCAAGTAAACACACAGAGGCTTGTATTAATTATAACTGCTCAGCCATTAACTTAGGCTTATTGCTGACTAGCTCTTACACTTAAATTAACCCATAATTCTTATCTATGTTTAGCCATGTGACTTGGTACCTTTTCTCAGTTCTGCCTTATCATCTTGCTTCCTCTGTGTCTGGCTGGTGATCCCTGACTCAGCCTTCCTCTTCCCAGAATTCTCCTCGTCTGCTTATCCCACCTATACTTCCTGCCTGGTTACTGGCCAATCAGCATTTTATTTATCAACCAATCAGAGCAACACATATTCACAGCATACAGAACGACATCCCACAGCAGAGGCGGGAGAGACTTCTGTTTGCTCGAGCACTAGATCAGAAGGATCAGTTTCTAGAGCTTTTGAATAATGGTTGATGCGTCTTGCCCTTTTTGTGAAGGCAGTAAAATAAACATGTCTGTATGAAGCTTCTTGTATCCTAGGGTAGTCTGTCTCTTGCTGATAGTTCACAGCATCCAGGGGTCAGTCAGATTATTTGCACTTAATGTTTTGTGTGGGGTTTTGTGTTCTGTTTGTTCTGATTTGCTTGTGTTGGTTTTATTTCCATCCAATATACCTCATACACCATTTGGAAAATTTATTTTCCATCTTTAGAGATCTTCCTTCCTTAAGGAATTGCTTTGCAATCATTACTTCCATGTTGTGGGCTCAGTAGCAGACATTTGTCCTAATATATCAGCTTTAGAAATCATCTCTTGGGAATTTAGAGAAGAATAATAAAACCATTCACTACCTTGTTAGGTTTCAGTTGTGGTTGTTTGAGTGCTAAACTGTGAATTTTAATTTAATTATTTTATTTTATTCCTTCTTTTAGGACAGAGTCTCATGTACATGCCCAGATCTGCCGCCATCTTCTGTGTAGTGGAGGGTGACTTTGAATTCCTGATCCTCATGCTTCCACTTACCTTGAGGTTACAGGCAATGTGCCACTCTGCCTGATGAACTTTGATTTTATATTCTTGCCAAACTGAATATTCTACTGAAAGATTTTCTCTGCTTTAGTGTCCTATTTCTTAATATGTTACTTTACATATGAATGAAGGCAGAACCAGACAAAAATATCTGGTATCTTATTAATTAATAGTCTTGGACATTTAAAACTGGACATCCCTGCCTTTTGAACAAAAATATTATATTAAAGACTTTTAATGGAATCAAAAATATATTCAGACTCCTGTAGCAAATCTTTGGTGCTATATCCATAAAAGGAAAATGAGCCTCTAGGATGCTGGCGGTGCATCCTTTGTATGCCATTGCTTAACTTTGTGTTGTACTCTTAATGTGGGGTGTGTGGTTATAGCTATTGCAGCTCAGCATCTAGCTGGGCGTAGGGCTGCTCGCCTTTAATCTCAGCACTGGGGAGGCAGAGGCAGGTGGATCTATGTGAGTTCAAGGTCTCTACATAGTCTGTATAGTTCCAGTCCAGCTAGGGCTGCATAGTAAGACCCTGTCTCAAAAACAAAAAGCAAAAAACAACTCAGTATCTTTTGCTCTATAAACATTATTGCTCATGGATTTACTTATCTCAGGGAGTTTATATTTAGCACTATAAAAGAAGTTATTGTCTTCAGGTAGTTTTTTTGAGAGTTTAAGGATTTTCTTCTATGATTTTGGAACTTTGAATATAAAATAGCATTTTAAATCATGATTTTTTGAAATCATTAAAGAAATAGGGAACACATACATGTATGGGTACACACAACACCCCCTTCCTTTTCACTGTTAATTGATGGTGGGCAGGTTATTTTGATATTTGAATACTTCTTGACACTCAGGGTTTGAAAAAAAAATCAAAACTTCTAGGAATGGAGTATATAAGGCAAATTGATGATTGGTGCTTGGCAGATATAGAGCCCCTAACAGTTTTCTTCTGGTTGCTTTTGGTATGTTTCAGACATGTTTTCTGGCTTTCAGAAATGATTGATCACATAGGCTTGCCAACTAGCAATTTGTACTTCCTATGCTGAGAAAAGAAATGTGGCCGGCCAGCCAGCCAGCCTTTTATGGATACAGTACCTTCTTTCTGCTGTTTCTCAAAGCAGGGCCTTGTGCTGGTGATTCTTGATTATACATATGATTATATGATACAATATATAGGTCATTAAATTAGTAAAGACCTCTAGTTAAAAATGGACAGTGACTGGATGTAGTGGTATATGTTTGTAGCCCCAGCACTTAGAAATCTGAGGCAGGAAGATTGCCACAAGTTGGAGAGTAGCCTGAGCTACATAATGGACTATGAAAGGATGTGCTTAGAGTTAGTGTTAGTCTAAAACAAACAAAATTAAAAGCCTTATTAAAATAAGTTGTGTATATTGGGAGCAAAACCCAAGCATTGATAGTTGGGCTTCTTTTTAAAAAATGATAAAAATCATTTTTCTTATTTTCTGTCCTCATTCCCAGTCTTACTTTGAAGACATCTACCTTTCATCATCAGCTTATTCTGAAAAACTTTACAGTCTGTATGGAAGTTACAGGGTTACATAGCCTTGCCATGGTTTTTCATTGTCTACTTTGTTAACATTTGGTGCCTGTCTTCTCTCTCACTGGCCTGTTTCTCCTGAAACACTTTAGCCAAAGACATATGACACTTTGCTCCTCAGTCTTTTAGCATATATTTCCCAATAACAAGGATATTTTCCCTACATAATCACAGGATATAATTACACAGGAAATGGAGTACTGAAGTCCACATTTCACCAGTTCCTCTGAATGCTTTGCCCCACCCTGTTGAATCAAGGCAGATGACATTGTGTTCAGTTCTTTTGTCTGTTCAGTGTTTCAGTCTAGAGCAGTGCCAGTTTTTTAAAATTATTTTTCATGACATTAACGTTTTTGAAAATTCCAGTTTTGTAGAATGTGTCTCAATTTGGAATTTTAGGTTTTTCTGTGATATAGATTTAGTTAGGTATTGCTTTTAGGAGAGGGAGGAGTACTGCAGAGGTGAAGTTATTTTAGCAGTGCTTCTAATATCTCTGAATAATGCCTGTGTATCATTGTCTTTCTCTATATTTTAAGATTTATTTATTTTATGTATATGAGTGTTTTGCCTGCTTAGAGGTTTACACCACATATGTGCAGTGCACAAGGAGGCCAGAAGTGGATACTAGATCCCCTGGAACTGGAGTTATAGGTGATTATTAGCTGCCATGTGGGTGCTGGGACTGAACCCAGGCCTTCTGGAGGAGCAATCAGTGCTCTTAACCTCTGAGCCATCTCTCCAGCCCCCTTATTGTCTTAAAAACAAAACAAAACACAAAATTAGAATTTAATTGTGGTAAAGTACATATACATTTTACCATTTTAATCCAGTTTAATTTTTGGTGCTGGGAATTGAGTCCTGGGATATGCTGGCATGCAGTCTACTGCGCCACACCTTGTCTCACTCTTAGTGGTGTGAGTTTTACATTGCTGTGTAGCCACCCACCTTTTCCACCTTCAGGACTGTTTTCATTTTACATTACAGTAGACTGGGACTCTATTTCCCACCCCAGCAAACTGCATTATACAGTCTGTGAATTTAACTACTCTAAGAACTGCACATGAATGGGATTGTATGGTGTTTTGGTCTTTTGTAACTGGCCCATTCTAGTTAGCGCACAGTCTTCTAAGGTTCATATGTTGTGGCATGAGTCAGTTTCCTTCTTTAATTTTTTAATTTTTTTTTATTTATTTTTTTATTTATTTTTTATTTTTTTGGTTTTTCGAGACAGGGTTTCTCTGTGTAGCTTTGCGCCTTTCCTGGAACTCACTTGGTAGTCCAGGCTGGCCTCGAACTCACAGAGATCCGCCTGGCTCTGCCTCCCGAGTGCTGGGATTAAAGGCGTGCGCCACCACTGCCTGGCCTCTTCTTTCTTTCTTTCTTTCTTTCTTTCTTTCTTTCTTTCTTTCTTTCTTTCTTTCTTTCTTTCTTTAATTTTTTTAAAGCTTTTTTTTTTTTAACGCTTAGCAGAGTTTTTTGTTGTTGTTGTTTTAAAATTTATTTATTTATTATGTGTACAGCATGTATGACTGCAGGCCAGAAGAGGGCACCAGATCTCATTACAGATGGTTGTAAGCCACTATGTGGTTGCTGGGAATTGAACTCAGGACCTCTATAAGAGCAGTCGGTGCTCTTAACCTCTGAGCCATCTCTCCAGCCCCCTTCTTTAATTTTTTAATGACTTTATTTTTTGTGTATATGTGTGTGCATGTGCCCATGGGCCATACAGCGTGAGGGTAGAGGACAGAGGGCAAGTTTCAGGAGTCACTTTTCTTCCAATATGTGGGTCCTCAGGTTGTCAGGCTTGGTTGCAAGCACCCTTAACTTGCTGAGCCATCTTGCCAGCCCCAGAATTTCCTTCCTTTTAAAGACTGAATAATATTCTATTGTATACATATATCATGTTTTATTTGTTTATAATTTACTGGCGTATTTGTTATTTCATCAAATTTAGACGTTTGGCCTAGCATTGTTGTCCATGCTTGTATTCCTAGCGTTTGGAAGTCTAGGCTGAGGCAAATGGATTGCTGTGAGTTAGAGGCCAGCATATGCTATACACACACCCACACCCCCCTACACAGAGAGAGAGAGAGAAAGGGGGGGGAGGGAGGGAGAGAGGGGGGCGGAGGGAGGGAGGGAGAGAGAGAGAGAGAGAGAGAGAGAGAGAGAGAGAGGGAGGGAGGGAGGGAGGGAGGGAGGGAGGATAGTGGTGGGAGAGAGATCAAAATGTTTTCATCTTTTGGACTTGGGGTTATGGCCCAGTTAGAAGAATGCCTGCCCAACATCCCTTTTAGTGGGATATCACACAAACCAGGCATAGTGGCTCATGCTTGTGATTTCAAGTCTTGGGAAGTAGAGGTAGGAAGATCAAAAGTTCAAGGTTTCCAGATGTGTAGTGTGTTAGGATGCATGAGACCCTGTCTCAAAAAAAAAAAAAAGTTTTCATCTTTTAAGAACTAAATATAATTGGATTTAAGCAATTATTTTCAGAGCTAGAGAGATGACTTAGTGCTTAAGAGCACTTACTGCATTTGCAGAGGACCTGGGTTTAGTTCCCAACACTCACTCTCATCTGTAACCCCAGTTTCAGGGGATTCAACACCTTCTTCTGGCCTCCTCTGGCACCAGACATGTACATAGGATACATGCATTTAGGCATGTAGGCAAAACACTCATAAAATACAAATGAATAATAAAAACAATTTATTTTCAATTTCTGATTTCTTGTTTTTTGAAAGGTCACTGTTCTGAGACACTTCTAGAATAGAAATGGCTGGCTGAGCTTGTTACCTTTGGTTATAGTGTGAAAAATGAAACTAGGAGACAGTTTGGTCTGCTCAAATTATTTCTGTAGTTGTCTGTGCTTGTGCCTATGTGAAGGCATGGTTAAAAATATTAAGGGCTTTAAAACATAATTCAGCTTTTCATCTTGGAGAGATGGCTCAGTGGGTAAAAGTGCTTCCTGTGTGAGCGTGAGAACCTGAGTTCAGATTCCAGCACTCATGTAAAAAGCTAGGCGTGGCTGCAAACATGTAACCCATCTTCTGTTTAGCAGGACTGTGGGCTTGCTGGCTTGCCAGTCTATCTTCAGGTTCAGTGAAGGACCTTGTCTCAAAGCAGTAAGGTGGAGAGTGATTGAGAGGGCGCTCAGTGACCTTTTCTTCTGGTTTCTGTAGGCATATGTACATACACACATGCATACTCACAAAAAATACAACTCTTATTTGAGTATTAAAAATTCCTTGCAAATATTTGAGCCCAGGTTTATGATTATAAATTATACAAGGATTTTTTTTTTTTTAAAATTGGTTACTGAGTGGGATAGTTTTCTTGTTAATACCCAAAATCAATTAAATAATTTAAGCCTTAGGTAGAGGAAACTGCCTAGACAATACAACCAGCCACGTGTGTATCTTTCTGCTGACCATCCTTCAGGACATTCTGAACACTACCATTTAAAACTAACTTTTCTCTTTAAGGGTTCCTGAAATTGTGCCTGCTGTCTCCAGGTCCACCCTGACCCCACAGCATAAACCATGCTGTGATGTTACACAGCTACCATAGAACTCCAGGGTAGTGTTGAGCTGGCCCATGTGGGTTCAGGTAAGTCCTGGCTTTTTTTTTTACCATTTGGCATCTTTTTCAAAGTTAGTTACCCTTATGATTTTATATCATAAAGGAAAATAAGGCAAAACTTTGAAAACTGTGCCATATATGGGGGAAAAATAAGTCTATTATCTAAACATCTAATGAGCCAGCTCCAAATGCTAACCAATGGAGTTCCATAGTAGCTGTGAAGTCCCCAGTGAGTTTTTGACCTGTGGCTTCAAAATCTGTTAAGCTCCACTCTGGCCCAATATATAGGACATCATGATAGGAGCTTTCCTGCTGCAGCTGCCTCTTAAAGATTTTATTGGGTAGCTAGTAATATGCTATATGCTTTCATTTACTTAAAGACTACACAATTTAAGAAGTACATTAACATTTTCTTTACCTCTAATTGCCAATAGTTAGCTAATTTTGAATGTATAATGATACTGTGGGTCAGTGTTAGGTTGCTGGTTGGTTTGGAGTTAGTCTCAGAGTGCTTCCAGTTGTCTTTATTTACCTTTATAATAATACAGAGGAGGAGGGGCAAGATAGAATACACAGCGTAAGTTTGTTAAAGAATACTAAGGTGCTTCAGTTACTTTTGGAGATGATGTGAGTGATCATAGATCCTACCTGCCTCTTCTCTTAGAATGGGTCAACTCCCCCACCCCCAGCCTTTGTTCTGTGAAGTAAGGTTTTAACATTTATGTGCTGCCCTTTCCTGCTTTCCTGGGCTTTGGTTTTTCTTTCTTTTATCCTTGATGAAGTTACTAAGCATGTAAAGAGCTAGGGGACATCTTTGTGATTGTAATACTTTCCTCCTCCCTAAGCAAAAAAAATGTGGTGGCTAAAGTTTAATTATATGACACAAGCCAGGTCCTTTTAAATATCAAACCTACAGTGAAAATTGATGTGAAGAAACTCTAAGTTTGATCAGTAGCTCTTTTTGAGCACTATGTAGTAAAATTTAACAAAACTTGGACAGTTTCATGATGCTCTCATGAACTTTGATCTGTAATAAACTTAACAGTTGTTAAAGCTGTGAGCTTTTTTTTTTTTTTTTTTTTTGTTTTTTTTTTTGTTTTTTGGTTTTTCGAGACAGGGTTTCTCTGTGTAGCTTTGTGCCTTTCCCAGGCTGGCCTCGAACTCACAGAGATCCACCTGGCTCTGCCTCCCGAGTGCTGGGATTAAAGGCGTGCGCCACCACCGCCCGGCTTAAAGCTGTGAGCTTTTAGGCTAATGAATACAATATCCATATTCCCAAAGTATTAGACAGTAAGTGTTATTAAAAAGAGGTGTTTTGTTCCTTTTTGTGTCAGTTGTGTGCTGGGAAGGTTGGAGTTTTATTCTTCTGCCTCCTCCATCTGTCTCCAGTCTTTGTTTTGGGGAACAACAGCATTGTTCCTACTTGAGTTTAACAAAGACTGGGAGCGGAGAATTCAGTATTTTTGATGTTCAAATCAAATGAAAATTCTGACTGGCTCTGTGTATGTGATTCAGCTTTCTGAGGTGTGATACATACAACATGGAGGTCAGCATTTGAAGTTCTGGATACTTTGAAGACAGGCAGGCGGTAGTGTCAGTTGTAGTCCCAGGTGTGGTTTGCACAGTTCAGTGTGCTAGCTGGTCTGCTCTTCCCACCCCATGTGCCAGCGCTAATTTCAGACATTCTTCAGAAACATTAGTGAGGAAATGAATTCTTAAGGACTTCCAAGACATCAGCTGTACAGAGATTTAGCTAAAGAGTAAAGGCAGTGATGTAGAGCATCTTCCCATCTTCCAAACCAAAGAAAGGAGTCACTTGATATTTACCTTTAGATTGCCTCATATTTGTGCTTTGGGGGAAAAAAGTATTTGAACACACAGAAATTTCCTGCATGCCTGTACATCTGTATACATATGCACAGATCTTCCTCTTTGTCTATTCAGGTCAGTTGATCAAGCTTCTACTTGTAGAACTTGGAGCATTTTATGTGTAATATGTATTTATAAATAGATAATATTTTTAGATTTTTAAGCCAAAAATCTGTAAAAGGTGCAGAGATGCATTGTTTTTCTTCCCATGTTGGGGATGAAACCCAATGCCTTTCAATTGCTGGATATAGCATGAATCTTAAAGGTACTTATTAATAAAATCAAACCTGAGGCCAGTTATTGGCCTGAATACTGGAAGATCAGAGAATCAGAATAAGCCACAGCTACCTCACCTTGCCAATTCCTCAGCTGGTCTTGTTTTCTCAGACTGGATGCCTCTGAGTCCAGAATGAATCTCAGCTAAACTGCTGCTAGAAGCCTGAAAGCTTGAATGCTTAACCAGCCAAATGCTTCTAGTTCCTGGTCCTCACGCCTTATATATCTTTCTGCCTTCTACTATTACTCCCTGGGATTAAAGGCTGCTTTCTGGGATTAAAGGCGTGAGTCACCATGCTAGGCTGTATCCTTGAACACATGGATTTCTGCTTAGCTCTGCCTCCCAAGTGCTGGGATTAAAGGCGCGTGCTACCACTGCCTATCCTCTATGTTTAATATTGTGGCTGTTCTGTCTCTGACCCCAGATAAGTTTATTAGGGTGCACAATATTTCAGGGAACACAATACCACCACTGCTGGATATGTGCTCTATCACTGGATTAACTCCAGCCCTAGTTCTGGCTCTGATAGGCCTGAAGGGAAAACAGTTGTCTTTGTAAAGAAACACTGTAGCATGGGATGTGGTGGCACATGCCTGTAGTCCCATCACTTGGGAGACTGCGGTAGTGGAATTGTCTCAACTTTGAGGTCATTTTTTGGCACATAGTGAGTTCTAGACTTGGGCTGCATTGTGAGGCCCCAGCAAACATAATAAAATAACACCTACAGAAACAAAAGGAGATGGGGGGTGGGTATACCCAGTTCTAAATAATATAAATTACATTAAATTATTTCTCGACTTTTTGTATACTTGAACATAATTAAAAATAGAAAACTCTGTAATGATTGACGATTTTAGTAAGTAGCATTACTTATGTCTGTTCTTGAGCTTTGTGTGTCAGGAAGATGTTATGTTGTCTTATGCTAACTCTACTACAGTTTGGTCCTGGTGACTTCTAGGGTACTTTTCTTCACAAGGATGTTTTGAAGCCTTTATGTTTAAATTGGATTAGGGCTGATTTATAGTTGGACTGTGTGGCAAGCAATGTATTGACCCAAAATACAAACTAAATTTCTGTAAGAAGCATTCTTAGTTAATAACATGAGGGTTACAGTTGGTTTTGTTTTTATGGTGTTGGGATTGAACCTAGGTCTTCAATATGTGCTAGGCAAAAAAGGTCTACCATGGAGCAAGCTCTACTTCCAGCCCCAATATAGTGTGTTTTTATTTATTGTTTTGAGTTAGAAAATTGCACTGTTGTTACTTAGGCTCTTGGGCTCACAGGATCCTCTTGCCTGAGACACTTAAGAACTGTGACTATACAGCCCACATTCTCATGTCTACTTTCTTGTGAGCCCTCAACCTGAAAAATTTGTATTTCAATGTTGGGGGGTGGGTGGAGATTTAGATTTGCAGAAAAGATCCATTACTCTTAAGAGTTTGAAAACCTTTAAAGCTGACCTTCATGCCTCACAGACATGATTTAAAAGGATTTGGGGAAAGATAGGCATCATATACTTACTGTCTTTTGTGCTTATATTGCTTTAGCAGAGTACTGAGGACACAACAGACATCCAGTGAGTGTGGGAATTAAATGGACAATTTTAAGATTGGTTGTCTTTAATAAAGAGAGGACTGTTTAGTTATACCAGGTATAAGGAGTGTCTTTTTCTCAATTCCTAATTCAAAACAGCAATTACAATGCCTTTTAAAAAGTACACTAAGGGCTGGAGAGATGGCTCAGAGGTTAAGAGCACTGTTTGTTCTTCCAAAGGTCCTGAGTTCAATTCCCAGCAACCACATGGTGGCTCACAACCATCTGTAATGAGATCTGGTGCCCTCTTCTGGCCTGCAGGGACACATGCAGACAGAACACTGTATACATAATAAATAAATAAATCTTAAAAAAAAAATACACTAAGACTGTTTTTAGTTCATCTTAGCATTTTACTCGGAAGATATATATATTTTTTTCTGATATAACTTAGGAAACACTGAAAAACAGTTGGCCTGATAATTTGTTTTACTGTATTTATTGAAAGCTAATGTGCTCCCCCAGGCTGTTTATTATCCATATTGTTCAGTAATTACTGTCTTAACATTAATTTGTGTTAAGGTAATAAAATGATTTAATGGGAATGGAAGGTTTATGGCTTTGAAAAAAGTGTTATTTTATGTTCCTGCTCCTAATTGTTTTGTTTTTTTTTTTAGCATATTTAAAATCATGTAGTACACGTTTTATTTTAACAGTTATCATTTCCCTTCTTTCTCTCACTATATAGACCAGGTAGACCTTACAGAGATCTGGCTGCTTCTGCCTCTGCCTCTCAAGTGCTGGGATTAAAGATGTACACCACCCACTTTCTTTAGAGACATTGTTTCTCTAACACAGGCTAGCCTGGAATTCACTGTGTAGCCCAGGCTTGTTATGCCCTCCAGCCTTTAACTCCCAAGTGGAGTGCTGCAATTACAGTTGTGAACCGACACATTCAGCTATGTATGAACAATGTGTAACGTGTATAAGGAAGTCTTGACTGTGGGAGATTCTGAATTCAAAATGCTGCCAATTTCTACTTAAAATGAAAATTATTTTAGAGCTACACAGCTCTGTAGAAAGCTCAGTGTTTGTTTTATTCTGCTTTAAAAATAGCCAAACACCAACTGGAAGCACATGTGTATCTCTGGGTTTTGCTGTCAGGATGAATGCAAGACAATAATGGCTCATTTCTTCAATGATGTCTAGTTTTTCAAACTGGGTTGTCCTTATTCATTTTTAATTCATTTACTCTATTCTAATAGTTCTTTAAAGCCTGCCAAAGTTTGGAGCCTAGTCATGATGGTAAGTGCCAAACCAGGCAGTTCTAGTTCCGGAAAGAAAATGTGAAATGGTAGGAAAATACTAATTTTTCTTATTTTCTTTAGGACATGTAAATGATGCCCCAGGATCCAAGAAGTACAAAGGACTGTTTCAAGTGTTTAGTGTGGTTGCTTCACCTGTATGTCTTGAAGAAAAATAGATTTAAGTGCTTTTCTATCTTGGTACTTGTTTCAGGGGTTGTGGAAGGTGATTTAGCAGCCATAGAAGCATACAAGTCATCAGGAGGAGACATTGCACGCCAGCTCACTGCAGATGAAGTACGCTTGCTGAACCGACCTTCTGCTTTTGATGTTGGCTACACTCTGGTACACCTGGCCATACGCTTTCAGAGGCAGGACATGCTAGCAATACTGCTTACAGAGGTAAGTGTGGCATTTTGGTTATTGAACCCAGGGCTTGTATGTGTTAGGTAAATATGTTATCACTGAACTGTTACCAGCTTTAATGTTCTTTTATATTGAAGAAAGGGGTTCTTTAGTTCTTTGTTTTTTTTTTTAACTTTTATTTTTTATTGCTGTACTGTGGGTTGAATATAGGACCTTGTACATACTAGACAAGTGCTTTACCACTGAGCTTTATCTTCAGTCCTAATTTTTTGTTATTAATGTTACAACATTTCCCAAAACTATTCTTACATGTTTTAAACTTTTTTACTTGCTTTTAAAGATCGTTTTAAATTTAAGAGATTTTTAATAGTTTTAAGATTTATTTTTATTTTTAGTGTGTGAGTGTTTTGCCTACTTGTATGTATGTGTGTGCACAATATGAGTGCAGTGACCTTGAAGGCCAAAGATAGTGTCACATCCCCTTGGAACTGGAGTTAAGAGTTGATTGCAAGATGTCACGTGGGTGCCAGGAAACAAACCTATGTCCTCAGTGTTCTTAACTACAGAGCCATCTCATACTCTAGCCCGTTCAGTTGTGTTTTAAATGGTACTCCTTCCCTGGTGTGGTAGATGTTTTTGTTTTGTTTGTTTGTGTAGCCGAATTTCTAAGCGGTCTTATTAAATAAAAACAAACAAACAAACAAACAAAAAAACCACGGAGCCAAATATAAGGGTGAAAGACTTAGAGATCAGGGAAATAGGAATAGATACCAGCTAACCTTATCTCATCACGCTGCAGCTTCCAAGCTTCCAGTGTAATTCTTGACTGTATATATTGTATATACTTATAGGATATAGTTTTTCTTACATTAGTTATAAGCTTTTTTTATTTTAGACAAAAAAGGGGAAAGGTGATGATACTGTGTTCCCCAATATATTGTGCACCCTAATAAACTTATCTGGGGTCAGAGAACAGAACAGCCACTAGATAGACATAAAGACCAGAAAATGGCACACACCTTTAATACTAGCCTTCTGGAGTCAGAGATCCATCCGGATCTCTGTGAGTTCAAAGCCACACTGGAAACAACCAGGCATGGGTGACACATACCTTTAATGCCAGCACTTGAGATCTCATGTCTTGCTTGGGAAAGACACATGCCTTTAATCCCAGGAAGTTATGGCAGGAAAGAGAAAGGTATATTAAGGTGTGAGGACCAGGAACTAGAAGCTGTTAAGCTTTTAGGCTCTTAGCAGTAGCTCAGCTAAGATCCATTCGGATGAGGACACAGAGGCTTCCAGTTTGAGGAAACAAGATCAGCTGAGGAATTGGCCAGGTGAGGTTAGCTGTGGCTTGTTCTGTTTCTCTGATCTTTCAGCGTTCACCCCAATACCTGGCTCTTGAGTTTTTTATTTAATAAGACCGATTAGAGATTTGTGCAACATGTTTGTTTAAAAGACAGGGTCTCATTAACTGAGGATGAATGTTGTAGGTAGCCAAGGACTACTACTTGAACTCCTATCCTTCTGCCCATCTCCCAAGTGCTTAGATTGTAGGCCTGTCTTACCAATTCTCTCTCTTTCTCTCTCTCTCTCTCTCTCTCTCTCTCTCTCTCACACACACACACACACACACACACACACACACACACACACACTCACATTCACAGTTTTTGTTTTGTTTTTTGAGACAAAGTTTCTGTGTGTAACAGCTCTGGCTGTCCTAGAACTTGCTTTGTAGACCAGGCCAACCTGGAACTCTAAGAGATCCACCTGCCTCTGCCTCCTGAGTGCTGGGATTAAAGGCATGTGCCACCACTGCCCATTTCTTGTGATGAGGTACTACTGTGTTGCCTAGGCTGGCCGTGATCCCCTATACATACAACATCTAGCTTTGAAATACATATGCATACAGTTTCCTGAGTTGATGGAGCTACTGATGTACACCACTGCCCTCAGCCATATAGCCTTTTGAAGCAGGACTTTTCTCCATAATACCTGAGTCATTCATTAGGTTTGATTAAAACACACATTCATTCATTCAACTAAGAAATATTTAGTGCCTATGCTATGTGCCAAGCTCTGTGGCTCAGGAGGATAGAATTGTAAGGATGTTGACTCTTCCTTTATTGAGTTTCTAGAGAAGTGGAGAAATGAGTGGGTATTTCTGTATATTGTGAGTAAATGACCATTTGAGTACATAGGAAAGAGCTTGGGAGGTATCTTCCCTTCCTGCTTAGCAAGTCACATTTCATCAAGTTTCCTTGTCCCTCTGCTCCTGCTCTTTCTTTTCTGCCTTGCCTTCTTCCCATCATAGGATAGTAAGTATCCCAGTCTAGCTTGCAACTTGCTATGAAACTGAGGATAACTTTGACTTTCTAACCCTGCCACACCTGGTTTATGTTGTGCTAGGGTTATGTTGTGCATGCAAGGCAAGCAGTCTGCCAAAAGAGGTATACCCCAAATTCCATTTCCTCAGATTTCTGGAGAGGGAGTAGAACTTAGCATGTGAAGTAAGCTTGGTGGAGAATTGAGTTAAGTAGACTATGAAGGTATAAGGAATTATATCTCTGGATATATGATCCCAAAGATATGACATTATTATTCGGTTAAGAAACTTTATTTTTCACTATAAGAGAAATAGAATAAAAGTACAGAAAGTCAGATAATTGTGTATTCAATTTTTGTCACTACACATCTTCTTGAGTATACTTTTTATAAGTATATAAATTGATAATTCAAGATTACCATTGTCTGGGAACCATTATGTACAGATATTGTATGGGGATTAAAAATATGCAAGATAGATGAAAACTTGATTTTATTGGCTAGCCATTATGTTACTTTAGCAAGATTCCAGTGACATTAGGGGAAGAGGTTGGGTAGACTCAGGGAAGGGAAATTTACCATCAGGGAGAGTGGAAAGATAGGGTGTGAATCTTATATAAGAGGGTATGTCTATAGAAAAAGCACGGAACCAAGTTCTTTTGGATTGTAGGATATATGTCTGGGACAGATTTTCATTAAGTTTTGTGTCATGGACCTGGTAGATAGGTAGGACTTATGAACTCCTAGAAAAATGGCCTTTTTGTGAAGAAAAAACAAAACAAAACAATGGAAATCTAGCTATCAGAATAGTTAACCAAATTTGTGACTTATAAGATAGTGTATGTCTGTGTGTTGGTCAGGTGATGGTGGCACACGCCTTTAATCCCAGCATTCAGGAGGCAGAGGCAGGTGGATCTCTGTGAGTTCCAGGCCAGCCGTGTCTATAAAGCAAGTTCCAGGACAGCCAGGGCTGTTACACAGAGAAACCCTGTCCCCCCCCCCCCCCAAAAAAAAAAAAAAAAAAAAAAACGAGAGGGGGGGGGAGAGAATGTTTGCATGAGTAGCTGATTCTGGCTTAGAATTTACAACCTTCCATCTCCTGAGTGCTGAAAATTAGAGACAATGTGCTATCATGTTCATTGTAAGAAAATGCCTTGTAGTTAAGGCCATTGGCCAAGGAAAATGAAAGATTCTTATGTAGTGAACTCCATGGATCTTTCCCAGTACTTGGACTTCAGGTTAAGTACAACTGGCCTAAGGGAGGATGGTTTGAGGTTTGAGGATGGTGGTGAAGGGAATGTTTCACGCTTCTCTTGAAATGTATTCAGAGTTCATTCCGTGTTGTTATTTTAAAAAGAATTTTGGGTATTCATGTTAGCAGTGTTCTCTGACAAATAGTAATTGGGATAATACCTGATAATTGATTCCTGATTTTCAGTTACTTGAACTTTGAGTTTCTGAGTTCATAGAGCTAGAATGTAGTGAAAATTTTCATAGTTACTGGCAGTCAGTGAAATCTGATAAAATCAAAATAAAGAGTCCTATAGCTGTATTAATTGTGCGGAGCTAACATCTCTGGCTCCTTTAACAGCGGTAATGCATAGATGACATTGTTAGCAAAACACACTTTCAGTAGCTTACTATAAGACATGCTGCTCCAGGTCCCATTTATGGTAGGAAGGAGGCTTTTAAAAAGTAAGGTGATAGCTAGCTAGCTTTTTCTCACCAGATCTAACAACAGAGAACAGAGCTGACTGGCTCACTCAGTGTCCATGCCACTTACTAACAGATATCCTTTCTGTGATTTAAAGAGTTTCCATAGAAGTTTTTTTTTTGGGGGGGCGGGGGAAAGGGGGGCTTGAGATGTAGCCCAGGCTGGCCTCTTCTTACTCCTGATCTTCCCACCACAGACTTCCTAGTGATTATGCACCCTCATTCCCTGTGCCACACATTAAGTACAACTGGAATGCTAGTTGGAATCTGTACCATTTGTTGCCATTCTGCATTTAATAACTGTTCTTTGAACAGTTGCCCCAATGATATACATGTCCACTGGCAAAGGAAATAATACCAAGTAGTATATTTAAGATTTAAAAAAAAAAAAGAATTTGGGGGAAATTTTACTCATTTAAGTGCTGTTGTATTTTGTTTCTGTTCATGATAAATAAGATACAGAAGGAAGTTTCTTTCTGTATTTAAGGTATCTCAACAAGCAGCAAAGTGTATTCCAGCAATGGTGTGTCCTGAACTGACAGAACAAATCCGGAGAGAAATAGCTGCTTCTCTTCACCAGAGAAAGGGAGATTTTGCTTGCTATTTTCTGACTGACCTTGTAACATTTACATTGCCAGCAGGTAACCCCAAAATTTATTATGAAAAGCAATCTCTATTTTCTTAGTTACTTTTTATGTGGAGGTAAAAATATGTTTTTGTAAGAAAGCAAGTAAGTTGGGATTTTTAATATTTTTATATTTTATGTGTATGAGTGTTTTGCCTACATGTATATCAGTGCCCCACATGTGTCCCTGGTACCCATGGAGGCCAGAAGATGGCATCAGATTCCTGGAAATGGAGTTAGAGACAATACTGAGCTGCCATGTGGGTGCTAAGAATCAAGTCTGGGTCCTCTGGAAAAGCAGCCAGTGCTCCTAACTGCTGAGCCATCTCACTAGCCCCTATCATAGGTTAGGATCTTAAGATTTGACTGTTCTGTTTATGCTGAAGTCACTCATGCAAGAACTATTTGTAAACAGATACTTTGGTTAGAAGACAGTAAATGATTTTTGTTGTTGTTGTTGTTGGCCTTAGTTTTATTTGAAGACAAGTTCTCACTCTGTAGTTTAGGTTATCTAGAACTTTCAAGGATCTCTTGTTTCATCCACATGAGTGCTGCAATTATAGGTATGAAGCCACCATGTTCCATTCCTTTTTTTGAGACAGAATCTCATTGTATAGTCCTGGCTGGGCCTTGAACTTGCTGTGTAGATCTGGCTAGCTTTGAACTCACAGAGATTTCCCTCTTGAGTGCTGGGATTAAAGGTATGTGCCACCACACCTGGCATATTAAAAACAAACATACATATACAATATACATACATACATATATATTGCCCATTCATTTTTTCCTTTTAGAATATCCTTATTTTAGCCTCCTATTTTTTATTTTTCCTTTATTTTCAAGTCTTTCTGTTTTGAAACTATATACACATTGGCTACTACTAAAAATTGGGATTAGGATATAGGTTTTTAATGGCTTAGGTTATTTGAATTAAAAATAATGGTACCTTTGAGCATGTCACTGGTTTTCATCCATTAATTTCTGCTATTTATGAAGCATTTGTTAATGTTTTTAATTCTCTAATAGTTGAAAGTATCTGGAGATTGCCTGTGAATTGATACTGAATAAATTTTGAATTGATATTGAATAAATACACCAAAGAACATTTTTTTTTTTTTTTTTTTGGTTTTTGGAGACAGGGTTTCTCTGTGTACTCTGTAGCCCAGGCTGGCCTCAGACTCACAAAGATCCGCCTGCCTCTGCCTCCGAGTGCTGGGATTAATGGTGTGCGCCACCACCGCCTGGCTCTTCTTTTTTTTTTTTTTTTTTTAAAAGTAAATGTTCTATCTGGTACCCAAGTATTTTCACTTTTGTAGGCAAATGTATTTACATGTGGGAAGGGTTAAAAATGAATCCTTTTTTTGTTTCTTTTTTTCTTTTTTCTTTTTTTTTTGTTTTGAGACAAGGTTCCTCTGTGTTACTGGCTGTCCTAAAACTAGATCTGTAGATCAGGTTGGCATCCAACTCACAGTTACCTCCTGCCTCTGCCTCCTGAATGCTGGGATTAAGGGTGTGCACCACCACGCCTGACTAATGAAACCTTTTAAAATCAGTGAATTTCATTTAAATGCACTGTGTATTAAGCTCATCTCAAGGTGTTAACTTAAAAAGTCCTTGTTGTATTTATTTACTGTGTGCATGTGTGCTAGTCATGCTTTGTTGTTGAGGTCAGAGTACTGCTCAACTGAGTTGGTTCTCTGCTTCCATCATATGGTCTTGGGGATTTGAACTTGGGGATTTGAACTCAGGTAATCAGGCTTAGTGGCAAGTGACCTTTCCTGCTGAGCCGTCTTGCCAAACCATACATAGGGTTTTTTTGTTTTGTTTTGTTTTTATTTTTTAAAGAATTGAAAATGCCATTTTTGAAAATTAAAATATTAAAAAAACAAAAATTATATATTTTTAGATTTTAAAATTTTAATGTATATGTATGAATCTTTTGCCTACATGTGCACCAAGTGTGCCTGGTGCCATCAGAAGTCAGAAGAGGGCATCAGGTTCCCTGGAACTGGAGTTAAGGATGGTTATAATCCATCATGTAGGTGCTGGGAATTGAACCTGGGGTCCTCCTCAAGAACAACCAGTTCTCTTAACCATTGAGCCACTCTCTCTGCCCCCAGGGGCTTTTAAGTGTAATGCTTTTTACTATACTAGAGCGCTCTATTAAGTAACCTGAATAGAACATAGAATGCTTGAGGAAGGTTACAAAAACATTGTGTGCCAAAGTGCATGGTTCATTAACTTTTATGAGAAAATTCTTAAATTTGAAAATAATAGGTTTAAGTCTGGCGGTGGTGGCACACATCTTTAATCCCAGTACTTGGAAAACAGAGGTCAGCAGATCTCCTGAGTTTGAGGCCAGTCTAGTCAGCAGAGCGAGTTCCAGGACAACCACGGGTACACAGAGAAACCCTGTCTTGAAAAACCAAAAAAAAAAAAAAAAAAAAAAAAAAGCAGGTTTATGCAGGAGCAGCCCATATGAAGAAAAAGAACAAATAATCTATAAATATTTGTTTACACCTTATTTTTTATATTACCTTTAAGAATTTTAGTAGTGAAACTCAGGAAGTTATATGTACATAGTCATGTTACATACACCATTAAACATAGATATCTGACAACTTTCATAGAAAGGGGCATTTTTATTAGAAGCTGGCATTTAGTTTATTAAGTTATTAAACATGAGAACTGCTTTTAAGCCTGATTTTTCTGTGCAGATATTGAAGATTTGCCTCCAACAGTACAAGAAAAATTATTTGATGAGGTGCTTGATAGAGATGTTCAAAAAGGTAAGTGGATGATGAATGGAGTAATTTACCTTTTATCCAGTCAGTTAACTTTAATTTTTATTTTATTTATATTTTTAAAGATTTATTTATTATTTATACAGTGGTCTACTTGCATGTATGCCTGCAAGCCAGAAGAAGGCATCAGAGCTCATTATAGATGGCTGTGAGCCACCATGTGGTTGCTGGGAATTGAACTCAGAACCTCTGTAAGAGCAGCCAGTACTCTTAACCTCTGAGGCATCTCTCCAGCCCGTTTCATTTTTTTTTTTTTTTTTTTTTTTTGAGACAGGGTTTCTCTGTGTAGCTTTGCGCCTTTCCTGGGACTCACTTGGTAGCCCAGGCTGGCCTCGAACTCACAGAGATCCGCCTGGCTCTGCCTCCCGAGTGCTGGGCGTTTCATTTTTTATAATGTACGAAGTGGTTCACTATGTAGCTGTCTTGCCTTGTTTCAAATTAACAATGTAGAGTTCTTAAGAGCAGTGTTATAGTGGTCTCATATGCAAGGCCCTGAATTTGACCCACAACTCCAAAACCAGCAGTACAAAACAAAAAAGACACTCACAGCCTTTGACTGTGATAGAGTGAACAAATACAAGTATTAATTAAAGCTTAACAACCTTCATTTTCTACTTACTCTAGAATGAATATATTTCTGTGTTAGCCAAGATTTTAAAGGATTTGGAAGTTGAATAAATTATTCCAGAACCACAATATGTTTTACATATTTAGAAAGTTTATGTTAATAAATTGCATATATTTTTATATGTAGATGTAGATGATATTTTCAGTCCACTAAATACTTTATAACTGTAGATGTGAAAATGAATGTATTATTTAAATTCCTTTAGAGCTAGAGGAAGAATCTCCAATTATAAACTGGTCCTTGGAGTTGGCTACACGTTTGGACAGTCGACTGTATGCACTTTGGAACCGGACTGCCGGAGATTGTTTACTTGACTCAGTACTACAAGCTACCTGGGGCATTTATGACAAAGACTCGGTGCTTCGGAAAGCCCTGCATGACAGCCTGCATGACTGTTCACATTGGTGAGCTGGCACCCTTCCCTGTTTTGATTTTAGACTGTGCTTGCTGGATCATTTCCTTACAATAGTGGGTTACTTTTCTGCTCAAGTATAATACAATTTTTTTTAATGTGTATAGGCATTTTAATTGAATCTGTACCTATACCATGTATGTGATTGGTACCCAAGGAAGCCAGACTATTGGATCCCTTGGATCGGAAGTTACAGTTTGAGCTGTCATGTAGGTGCAGGAATTGAACCCAGGTCCTCTGAAAGAGCAGCAAATAACTTTTAACTATGGAGCCATCTCAACCAGGCAGTGGCAGCACTCACCTTTAATCCTAGCACTTGTGAGGCAGAGGCAGGTGGATCTCTGTGAGTTCAGGACAGCCAAGGTTACATAGAAAACCCTGTCTCGGAAAACAACAACAAAAAAGCCAACCAACCAAAAATCTATTGAACCATCTCTCTAGCCTGTCTTACATAAAAAATTTTAAAAGTTTTATTTCTAACTCGCGGGGGTTGGGGAGAGAATATGTGTCTGCCTATACTGTGGGGATGTGATTGGTTTGGTTTTTGTGATGGCAGTTTTTGGTTTTTTTTCCCCCTTTTATAGGTCTGCCTTGTAAGTTTAATGTGATTGCCCCGTAAGGTGGGTATATTATTCTCTGGTGCTGATGAAATTTAGCTTCTTAGCTGGAAAGCCAAATCTGGACTGTGGTAAATCTACCACCTTGCAAAATTTGCTTTGAAAAGCAGCCTGGAATAGGGCATAGTGGTGCACCTGTAACCCTAACACCTTAGATGGAAGTGGCAGGAAGACTGAGTTCAAGGCCACCTTTTGGCTGTGTATGAAGACCCTGTCTCAAAAGTTTTCCCCACACAAAACTAAACACATCACCCAAGGCAGCTTGGGAATTGTCCTTTGGTAGTAATTGACTGAACTTGTAAGGCTGAAAATGAATTGTGAATTTTAGTAGTTGATTCACTCCTTTTCCTAATTGTGAAGCTTTTATTTTTCACTCTTTAATTTTTAAAAGACATTTGTGGCTACTAATAGTAACTTTGGGGCTTATTCTGCCTGTTTCTTAAAGCTGGTAGTAAGAGATCTCCTGATATTTATATTTGAATTAGACTGAAGTCATTTTAGGTTCTGTTAGTCTAGTGCAAGGGTGGGGAAGCGGTAGCAAGAGAGCACATAAATGAGCTAAGTAGGGCCATTTCATTAGAGTACGACAGCAGGAGAAACTTAGAGCTTTGTGTTAACGCAGCAGAACTCTTCTGAAGTAGTCTTGATTCTAGTGTGTGCTTCATGGTAAGACCTGGAGCTATTGTGCAGACAGGACTCCTGATAGAAAGTATGCCTTGATGCCGGGAGTGGTGGCACATGCCTTTGATCCCAGCACTTAGGAGGCAGAGGCAGGGGGATCTCTGTGAATTCAAGACCAGCCTGGACTACAGAGTGAGTTCCAGGACAGCCAGGACTACACTGAGAAACCCTGTCTTGAAACCACCACCACCCTCTCCACCCTGCCCCCTGCAAAAAAGAAAAAAAGTATGCCTTGATGCCATCTTCTGGAATCTCTGCCCTCAGATACCTTTGCTTGGTGTTTTAGAGTTCATCTGGAAAGCACAGATCATAGAGATCTCCTTCTGCTATCTTGGAAATAGGTTCAGGATAAAGATTATGATGGACTGTTCTTGATTTAGGGTTCAGTGACTAGTTTGCTCATTAAACTCAACACATGACTATTAATTACCTGTCAGAATGAGATTGGAGGACAAACTTCGGTCCTAGTCTAGATTAGGAGAGGAAGGGCCAACATATCACTTGTATGGCTCCTTTTTTAAAGCTGCTCTTTACTGAATTGCTAATCTACATAGTCTAAGTCAACAGGGAGTTGTCTTCAGCCCTGTAAAATCCCTAGTGAGAGCTGAGAAAGCAATGTTCTGTTACGTGAACTTGTATCACTTTTGGTTAGGCTGTTTCTGTGTCTTTATGTGTTTGTAGCCATGCAGTTCTGTTAGACACCTGTGATCTGATCTGGCTGATGTTCTCAAGACTGAATAGACAATATTGTCCTTGCTTTTGTCTTCCTTTCCTTTCCTGTTTGTTACTTTGATCAGATAACCTGGTGTTGTATGATGGACTTTTCCTGGGGAGACAACAGCCAAGTCTACTCACCCCAGAAAAGGAGCCCACAACAAACCAAAGTAAAGTCCAGCTTGAAGAATCAATGAGTTTTATTGGGGGGTGGGTTACTTATAGGAATATAGGTGAGGGATTACTTGTAGGACCAGAAATGACTAAAGCCCAGCCCAGCATGGATGGCAACTCATGAAAACGAAACCTGGAGCACACTGCACAGCCTACAGGCAACTCAACAGGTTTTTCCAGGTGACTCAGTTGGTCTGAGCCTTTTACAGCAGTTTGCCTGGTCTCTGCTTCTTACTGATAACTGGGCTTGTCTGAGTCTTAGCAACCTTTACTGTTTATATACTCTTGGGAGAGAGGGCCTAATGAATCGAGTCAGTTTTGGGGACTTTCTGAAGCTATTTTGAGTTAACTGTCTCAACAGCTTTCCCATTGTATTTCACCTTTGCTTAGAGCATCCTGTTGTTTCACCTCCCTATAAACATCTGCTTGTAAATTTCCTTCCAAGATGAAAGATTGTTCATCACAGAGGAAAGTGCTGCACAATACCTGGACAAAAGCAATTTACAGAGTTTATTTGGTTCACAATTCCAGATTAAAGTCCATTACTGTAGGAAAGTCAGGGTGGCAGGAACTTGAAGCAACTGGTTACATCGTTCATAGTCAAGAGCAGAGAGCAGTGAATCAGTGCACGCATGCTAGTGCTCAACTCTTTCTGCACTCTGTCCAATCCTGCTGTCCTGCCCAGGGAATGGTCTAACCAATCCAGCTAACACAATCAATATAATTCCATATAGGCCAGTCTGGAAGAGCCCTCATTGAGTGAGACTCCCTTTCCAGGTAATTCTAGATTGTGTCTAATTGGCAATTGAAACTAGTACTTCATTGAAATGTCTGTCCGGTTTCTTAGAGGAACAGGTAGGGGTAATTGGTCAGTAAGGGGGAAAATCAGTATAGATCTTTTAGAGTCATTACCGTTTATTTGGTAGTCATTTTGAGTTAGTTATATGTTCTTCAGTGTAGACTGCTACAAATGTTTTGGAAGTATAGATGCATGTATGCCTATGCCCTCTCTGGATACATATAGTTAATACTGGGCTGCCATGATTATTATAGTCAAAATACTAAAAAGCAACACTAAAATGTCTAGAAATTCCAAGGCTGAATTTGTAAAATATTGTCTAAAACAGTAGCTTTATTGAAGTACTGTTTGCCCTCAAAAATGTTAAAGCATATTGTTCACTGCTTATTATTTAATTTATAGGAGTAACACCCACCACTGCAACAGAGTCATAGAGCATTTATCACCTCAAAAGAGAACTCATGTCTCTTTTTTTAGTACTTTGTGCTTCTCAAGCCCCAGCTGCAGGGAATTAATTTTTAATCTACTTTCTGTACCTGTACATTTTTTTTCTGGATATTTCATATAAATGGAATCTCAAAATATGTGGTCTATGACTGAATCATACTCAATAGTATAGCCAAATATTTTTATTCACTTGTTTAACAATGGAAGGAGAGTAGATTGTTTTCAGTTTGGCTGGCTCTTACACATAGTTCAACTGTGACATGTATAAGCAAGCCTCTGTGGAACAAAGTACTTTTGTTTCCTTGTGTAGGTACCCAGGAATGAAATTGTTGGGTCATATAGTAAATCTGTATTTAATATTTAAGAAATGGCCAAACTCTGTCTCACAGTATCTGGACCCTTTTACATTTCTACCAACGTATGTATTATATGAAGAGTCCACATTTTTCACATCCTCACCAATACTTGTTATTGTTGTGGTTGCAGTCATTCTTGTGCATGTGAAGTGCTATCTTCACTATTACTTGATTTGTATTGCTCTCGTGGTTGATGGTACTGAATGTTTTTTTCATGTACTTACTGTTCATAAATCATCTTTGGTGAATATCGCTCTAATTTCCCTGCTTTTTCTAATGCCTTGATGTTTGGTGCTCAGATCAGGGCTTCAGGCATGCTAAGCAAGCATCTATTACTAAGCTAGGCCCCAGCATTCTTTCTATGCTCAGGTTTCGAGAGTTGGGTTTTCTGTTATAGATACACTTTATGTATCAGGTCCTTCTTTAGGTAGGTGATTGGTGAATGTTTTCTTCTACCTGTGGCTTTTATTTTATTTTATTTTTATTTCTTTGAGGGACAAAAGTCATTATTTTTTTAATGTAAATTTATTTTATTATTTTGTGTTTATGAGTGTTTTGCCTGTGTGTATGTCTGTATATCACAAGTGCTCTTGGAGGCCAGAAGAGGGTGTCAGATCCCTGGGACTGGAATTACAGATGGTTATGATGGGGTGCTGAGGATTGCACCTGGATCCTCTGAGTGACCAGTGTTCTTAATCATTCAGCCCATTCTAGCCCTGAGGTTTTAATAAGTCTCATTTGTCAGTAATTTTTTTTCCCCCAGACAAGGTTTCTCTGTGTATCCCTGGTTATCCTGGAACTCACTGTGTAGACCAGGCTGGCCTCAAACTCACAGAGATCCACCTGCCTCTGCCTCCGGAGTGCTGGGATTAAAGGCGTGCACCACCACTGCCCGGCCTGTCAGTACTTTTAAAATTATACATCCTATTGTAGTCACGGCTAACAACATCTTTTGTAGCTGAAGGTTTGTGCTGGCTAGTGTTTTGTCAACTTGATACAAGCTAGAGTCATGTGAGATGAGGGAATCTCAATTGAGAGAATGCCCCTGCCAGACTGGCCTGCGGGCAAGCCTATGAGGCATTTTCTTGATTAATGATTGATATGAGTGGGCCGAGCTCACTAGAGGCAATGCAACCTCTGGGCAGGTGGTCTTGGATGGTATGAGAAAACAGCCTGAGCACACCAGTAGGCCTTGATGCTCATTGTCTTCTGCTTAGGTTCCTCACTTGAGTTTCCATCCAGAAACCCCCTCTCCCCCAATAAAGTATGACTGAGAGTTAAAAGATGAAGGAAAACCTTTCCTTCCCAAGTTGCCTATGGCCATGGTGTTTTATCACAGCAATAGAAACCCAAAACCCAAACTAAAAAAGGTCACAAAGACTTGGTCCTCTGTTTTTATCTTTGGAATTTAGTTTCAGTTTTTGGCATTTAGGTATTTGATCCATTTATTATGACCTAACTTAATTCTGTGGAAATCTAATTGTAAAGTTTGCTGAAAAAGATTGTTGTTCTCTATTCTGTTGTCTGGACATTTTTATTGAAAATTAACTGACTATAAAAGATTGTTTTCTGGACTCTTGTTTTTACCTGTCAGAAGTCTGAATCCTTGAAGGAGTCCTATAGATTTATTTATTTATTTATTTTGGTTTTTTGAGACAGGGTTTCTCTGTGTAGCTTTGCGCCTTTCCTGGCACTCACTTGGTAGCCCAGGCTGGCCTCAAACTCACAGAGATCCGCCTGGCTCTGCCTCCCGGGTGCTGGGATTAAAGGCGTGCGCCACCACCGCCCGGGTAAGTTTTTACAGAACTCTTTATTAAACTAAAGATATGCTTAACTTTTTGCTGCTGCAGCTTTTCTTGTCTTTTGTTTGTTCCCCCTGGAATTTAAATGCATTAGATGAAAATGTGGTCTTTCAAATTTAAATATGTCTTCACATAAGAGGTCTTTTTTTTTTTTGTAAATTACATGACAATTTTAGTGAAATTTGTGTTTGCCTAATTTATTATATGAAAGCATTTTAAGGGTGTTAAATACAAAGAAAGAATTGTTTTTCTAGCTACAGTAACCTTTTTTTGGGTTAGTATGTAATCATGAGATTTTATTGACATAAAGGAATCTCAGGTGGTGATATTTCTTTATTTTTAAAGATTTATTATGTATACAGTGTTCTGCCTGCATGTATGCTTGCAGGCCAAAAGAGGGCACCAGATCTCATTATAGATGGTTGTGAGCCACCATGTGGTTGCTGGGAATTAAACTCTGGACCCCTGGAAGAGCAGCCTTAACCTCAGAGCCTAGTTGTATTTTTTTTTTTTTTAATGAGGTCTTACATAGGTTAATCAAAACCTCTCTACATAGCTAATGATGATTCTTGAGTCTGTGTCTGCCTCCCAAATGTTAAGATTACAGGCATATGCTACTAAGACTCATGCGATCTTGATATTTTTAAGAACATGATGGGATGTTTCAAGGCATTGTGTTTACACATAGTGATACATCACTGGAGAAATGTGGTATCTTTGTGTTTAATACCTCAAATGACATTTTGACCACCTTTATTTTAGAGACAGACTCACTGCATAGCTCAGGCTGGCTGTAGTAAATTCTGTAGTGTTGAGATTATAGGTGTCCAGCACCATGGCTGGCTTTTCAGTGATTTGAGTTTATTAAAACAATAGATATGCCAGGTGGTGGTGGCGGCAGCGCACGCCTTTAATCCCAGCACTTGGGAGGCGGAGGCAGAGGCAGGCAGATCTCTGTGAGTTTGAGGCCAGCCTGGTCTACAAAGCGAGTTCCAGGAAAGGCACAAAGCTACACAGAGAAACCTTGTCTCAAAAAACAAAACAAAAGATACTATTAATAACAATAAAATTGTTTTCATCACTTGTTTATAGAGTTAATTAGATATAGGTTATATTTTCTTTTAAAAAACATGTTATTTAGAAGTTCTTTTGAATATGAAAAATGCTTAAGATTTATTTATTTTTATTTAATATATGAGTGTTTTTCTTACATGTATGTCCGCACCACATGTGTACCTGGTGCAGAAATAGGTGGTGAATTTGATTCTTGTTGGAGATATGCTAAAAGATGTGTGTTTCCAGAATGTAGTTAATTTCTTGACAGGAATTGCCAAAACAAAACAAAACCAAAAACTATAATAAATGTTTGGAAGTAGTGTACTACTGGTTCAAAGCTTATTTATCATGATTTCGTCTGTAATTTACTTGCTAGGTTTTACACACGCTGGAAAGACTGGGAATCGTGGTATTCCCAGAGCTTCGGTTTACATTTTTCACTGAGGGAGGAACAATGGCAAGAAGACTGGGCATTTATACTCTCTCTGGCTAGTCAGGTAAGGTTGCACCAAGCTTTGACTTTAAGCTTTCCAGTCTGTTTGATCAGACCATGCTGACTGACAGCACTGTGATACAAAGGAAAGAGGCTTTCCTTGCTGGCAGTCAGCTTGGGTTCTAGGTACTGACTATTGCTTGTTAGATCATCATCACTGCAGAACTCTGCTGCTTAATTAAGGGTAACAGCCTTCAAGACCACAAGATCTAATGCGGACTTTTAAGCATGGTATAGTCCAGACTGCTGCTTCTTCCTTAAAACCAGAGGTGGTATGCCCGTTTGACTTACCTCCACAGTAGCTCCAGTTGTTGAGTTCAAGCTCACAGTGGGAATTCAAGGATGGAACTGAACTGTCAGGCTCGGAGGAAGAATTTGACATTCTTTTGTTCCCTCATGACTGCATTCACATTCATGTGTTAAGGTTAAGGGAAAAGTGCAGTCTGGCTTACTCTGAACAAATAACGATTTGTTCAGCCAGGTTCATCTGAACCTTGTGAAGGGAAGTTCCTTCTGTTCGGGCAGTTTGTGCAGGGACCACAGTGGATAATAATGCATGAACTAATGTACCACCTCATGGCCATGTGTTGTCACAGTGGCTAGAGTTGGAGAATGGACCTCATTTGGTGATAGTGCTGTTTCCATTTGTGCACAGTAAAACAGTGAAGCTGTTTTCAGGAGAACTTCGTTGTAGGTAGGACTTTCTCAGTAAACTTAAATGATACCATTTTATGAAGTGTCCCTTGCTATCTGAACCCTTTTTTTCTGAGATTGGAGAGTAAATGCTAAGATTGGATAGCAAGGGATACCTTGAAATAACTGTCTACATCTGTTCTGTTTGTGAGTTTGAATATGAATACTTATGCATAGACACTGAAGATTTCTGTTCTAATTCTGTTGGACTGTGCCATGTATATGGGGAGTCGACTTCTTTGACAAGGCTTTCTTCTTGGAAATGGATTGAGATAGTACTGTTTTTTACACAGCAGTTTTCCAGGACTGGTAATAAATGTTTTTAAGAACAATTGCCTTTTCTTTTTGTGTATGTGTACAGCCTGGAGCAAGTTTGGAACAGACACACATTTTTGTACTCGCGCATATTCTTAGACGACCAATTATAGTATATGGAGTAAAATATTATAAGAGTTTCCGGGGAGAAACTTTAGGATATACTCGCTTTCAAGGTAAGCCATTCCTCAAGAGCACTCTAGTAGTTTTGTTTACATCTAGTTGTACGTCAAAGCCCTCATTATGGGGAAAGGGTCAGAGCAGCTTCTGGGGTTCAGGTGGTAGAACAGTGGGAGTGGGTGGGAGTGGGAATTGGGAAGTAGATAGGCACTTGCTCCTTGTGCTCTTGTGCTTTTTTCTAGGAGTTTATCTGCCTTTGTTATGGGAACAGAGTTTTTGTTGGAAAAGTCCAATTGCTCTGGGCTATACAAGGGGCCACTTCTCTGCTTTGGTTGCCATGGAGAATGATGGGTATGGCAACCGAGGTGCTGGTGCTAATCTGAACACTGATGATGATGTCACCATCACATTTTTGCCTCTGGTTGACAGTGAAAGGAAGCTCCTCCACGTGCACTTCCTTTCTGCTCAGGAGGTAAGTAGCATGTTGTCCTTTGTTATTGGAGGAACCAGACTCCTGTGCCTTTCAGAAGTGGTGGCATCTTTAGTGCCTTACACTTGTGAATGGTGATAGGAACTGCTTTTTCTGTAAACACCAGTCAGAGACTAAAACAGACCTTTTCAAAATTGGAAAGGCAAGCTGACTTGTGGCTTAGAGAGTAGAAGAGGGGCGCCGTGGCATTGGTCTTGACAGATTTGATTTTTTTGGAGACAGGGTTTTTCTGTGTAACCCTGACTTGTCCTGGAATTCTTGCAGACCAGGCTGGCCTTGAACTTCAGAGATCTGCCTACCTCTGTCTCCCAAGTGCTGGGATTAAAGCACATGCCCAATAGAGTTTTCTTTTCAAGGGTGCTGTAAGGGGACTGGGTTGAGATGGCATGGGCAAGGAGCTGAGGGGAGACATGACCCTTAAGTCTTTATAGGACTTTGTCCTCTGAGTGAGCTAGAGAGTCCAGAGAGACACTGGCTTTTTGGTTGAGACCAGAAACATGGGAGTCCATGGGAAAGGCAGCAGTGTAAATCAGGCAGTGAAGTAGTGAAATTATATATGAAATACCCAGAAAGCCCACATTCTAGAAAATTACTGGCTGTTTATTTTAATAATGACCACAAAACACTTAGAAGTACAGTATCAAGGAAAAGAATTCATAGACCGTAACTTGTATAATTCTAACCCAAATGTAACTAACTCAGGGAACTTACCTTGTCATGTCTGAAGTTCATACCTTTCTTGGTACTTTCTATAAGGGTCATGTCAAATAAATTGCCTTCTAGGGTTTTACCATTTCCTTATTTAACTGTATGGTATTTGTTAGGTTGAAACGGCTGTTTGCATTACCACAGCAGCTTCAGATTATTCCTACCAGAGTCTGACCTGCCTTGTTACTTTGCCTTTTTTGTCATGTTCCTCTAAAAGCTAGGTAATGAGGAGCAGCAAGAGAGACTGCTCCGAGAGTGGCTGGACTGCTGTGTGACCGAAGGGGGGGTTCTGGTGGCCATGCAGAAAAGCTCTCGAAGGAGAAACCACCCCTTGGTCACACAAATGGTAGAAAAATGGCTTGACCGCTACAGACAGATCCGGCCTTGTACATCCCTGTCTGATGGAGAGGAAGATGAGGAGGATGAGGATGAATGAACACAAACACATACACATAAGGAGCAAAAGACCAAGGCATCAGAACTGAGATGACCCACAAATTAGTGTGGCATTCTAAGCAGAATACACAGCATGGAGTGAGCCAAACCCTGCAGGATCTGCTCCCAAGTATCTATCTTTCTGCTCCACACCCACTGGAGATAACGAGTGCATCTGCATGAGGAGACGGAGAGCTTTGGTTGAACTACAGTTTGTAAAAAAAGACCCTAATTTTATTGACAGAAACTTTTTTCTTTCCAATTGTAAATCTGTCTCTGAATGTAACGCATGTGGTTGTGTAAGAAGTCGTGTACTAGGAAAAGTGCACCAGCATCTTCATGTTACTGAGAACATTTCCCCAGCATGGGCACTCGTAAAAAGCACACGGCAGATAACTTTGTTGAGATACTCTATTAGAACCTGACATCCTGCTCCCACCGTACAAGACCCATTTCCATTGTTTCAGAGATTTGGAAACTTTGTACAAATTATCCACGGCAAGATGAAAATAAACAAGCCTTTATTTTATTAATAATTTACTTCCTGTTGTGCCCAATAAAATAAAAACGAAATCCTTAGGAACAAACTGCAAGAAAAACTAGCAATTTTGTTTTTGAGTGAACTTTACATAGAAATTGTCTTGTTTTGAAGAGGGTTTTGGTTTCTGTTGTTTTCAAGTTTCCTGATTTGCCCCTTTCATTAATTTAGCTATTTATTTGTTTGAAAGAGTGCCCTGTAAAGGGGGTTCTTACTCGACTCTGGGCAGGTGCGTTTGTGCACTTATTCCCTGGATAAATGGAAAGGGAGCAGGCTCACTTGTCACTAGGTGGATTGTGTGACAGTCACGTGGACTCAAACCTGGTCTGCTCCCAGGTGGCCATGTAGAGAGTCTTCAGATTCTTTTGTCTTTATTGTCACCTCTGCTGTAAAGCAGATGCTGTACTGAGGGCATGCCTTTGCTTAGGCTGATTGGGAATACAGTTCAGTACAAACAGAATAAAGATTGTTAAATGCAGTAAGGTGGTCAATGAATTGTATGATCAATCTCTGTGTAGTCCGAGAATTTTTGCATGTTGGTTAGTTGTAGCCATTATTTAAAGTTAAAACTGTAATCTTAGAAAAATTTTATGGAGTTATTCGACCACTTGAGGTAATTATTAGTACTGGTGAACATTTCTGACCTATCTCAGGAACACGACACATAGTGTCCTGCTAAGCACTTAGTAGACTGATGTGGCAAGCAGTTGTTACATAGCAAATACATTCACTTCCCTTCTCCCCTTTAATGAAAAGGCTATGAAACCTTTAAATCTTTTCTGATGAGATGGTATTGAAGTGTACACAACCTTCCGTTTGCTGGAATACTAAAAAGAGGAAAATACCTATGAGCTGTTATGTCTGTAGTTCCTTCTCTTGTGAACAGTAAAAAGGTGTTCCCAAGATGAAAGGTTATTTATGCTGCATGCTAAAACCAGGTGAAGTAGTTTTCACAGTGGGTGACTCCATCCACATAAATGGATTGTGGTATCAATAAGGTAAATGTTACTGTTCCAGTGGTTAATGGTTTCCTACAAATCGACTATTAATTTTCATTTTGACCGGTGAATGATAACCAAGTCTATAGAAGGCTGCTATTCTGAGTACTTAGCATCCATAGCATCTGAAATAGCCATTCTCCATGTGTACAGTTTAGGAGGCAGAGATCCAGTTAAGCCACAGAGAAAAGGGGAAAAACTGGTTTCCAGGTGGATCTGCACTGCACCTAAACCTTGTGGTACAGAGTCAGGATCAAGACTGAGCCTTGTCCTGTGTACTGTGGTTTTATGAGTGTCCTTTCCCAAGTTCCCCTGTATTTATTTATTTATACCAGTGACTCTGACCACATATAATTTGATGGGTATCACATTCTTCCCTGTGGGAAAGAATTAGAGATAGCTCCATTTCTTAGGTAAGAATGGGGTTTTATAATAGTTTTCTGTAGCAGACTGACTGGTTCTGAAAGGCCAACACTTCTGGTAAATCAGTGCTATGTTAAGCTCTTGAAATAAACCAACAGCCATAATTATTGTCCCAAAAAAGTGTATGCCAACCTTTGTCAAAGATTATACGTGGCTGGGTGACAGGTGTAGGTAGGTATCTTTAGACTGACTCTGAACAGTAATACTTTTATAACTGCGTGGACTTTGGTTTTTTTCCTCGGGTGAAACCAGTACTTTGTTTTTATTCTAATGTTGTCGTTCTCTGGAGTCAGTTTATATATAATCATTTCTAAAGGACTGTTTGAACAACCATGCTAATTAAACACCATGGATTCAGATCTGACTTCTTTTGTTTCCGACCTTTAGGCTCACTATGCCACACAAAGAATGTTAAGTAAAATACTGCTGTGTAGACAGTTGAGGTGGGACCTCTTTTCCATCCATGTTTTTGACAAGACCTGTGATTGTCAAGGGAGTGTTCTTACTACCTTTCTGCTTTCTGTGAGTGGTCATTTTATAGGGCAGTTAGGATGGGCTCCTCCTGAAAAGGAAAGAAAGGCTTAGAGGGGGTGTAAAACTTGAATTGTGGGACTTAAAAGCATTGACTGCTATTTAAAAAGGTAAGTAGAACTTCAGAGTTCTACCTCCCCACCCCCACCCCCACCAAATAAAAAAAATGGACTTAATTCTAAAGCACTGCCCCATCTTCAGGGTAGCCTGCCCAATTTGGACTTCTCTGAGGTCAGTCAGACACTGTCACCACCAAAGCTGGAACCTGGCTGATTGACACTGTGATGACATCTCAAGGGCTAACTTTTATATAGGTGAGATGTACTTAAATGTCAGGACTTTTAAAACAAATTTTAATTACTTTTATTGAAAACTGCACTGAACGCTAAATGTCCACCTTTACAATAAACAAATACAGTAACGGTAACTCACACTAAAACAAAACATACTTCTGATAGCCATTATTTTTCTGTTTGGGACAACTTTAAAGTTTTTCTTTTGTCACAAAAACAGGAATGTACCTATACAAAGGCTCAAAATAGGCCATCTTTAAAAACAAAAGGCAATGATTCACAAAAGACTATGAGTAGAACATGTAACTAGCTGATACAAATCTAATAGGATTTGTTAAAATCAGTCACATCTAATAGCACATCTGAAGTGTTCTGGTATAAAATATCACGTGAAGAAAAGAATTTATCAATGTCTAAAAAAGTGGGTTTGTTCATAGACAATCTGACAAGTTACCATAAAAAGTGTTTCCTGAGACATAAGGAAATGCAACATTATTCTTCTTGAACCCTTCTCGTCCAAGACTTTCCACTCAATAAAATAGCTGAGGATCTGAAACTGAGAAAATATATTTGAGTACAAACAGCTTGTGAAACTTAATACTTTTTTCTTTTTGTTCTTTTCCTTTTTTTGTTTTTTTTTTTGTTTGTTTTTGTTTTTGCATCATCGGAGGGTTTTACTGAACTCACAACCAACTTTGCCTGCTCAGAGTTGAGAGACACTTCTGTATGGGAGCTTTTGTCTTCAATCCTGTGCGTGTAGATGTCTACACAGGCAAACAGTGTCCTCCCCAGCTTATCTTCCTACCGGCAAAGGAGGCCACCAGCCCCTGGAGACCAAAGGGACTAGTCTTGATGGGGATTTCTTCTCATTTTTTTTTTTTTTTTTTAATTAATACTCGGAGCTCTTGATGCAACATTCTAGAGCAAGTTGCTCAGGACCTGCTGTGCCCAAGGGACTGATAAAGGAAAGCTCTATTTATTCTTTGTGATTTGATGCACAGATGAAAAACTTAACACACAATAACAGAAGTTGGTCGTTAATAAATCACGTCCTAGTCTTTCCACACTTCCAGAAGCAGACACCATCTTCAGTCTTCTAGCTTTAACACTGCAACATCAGTGATATCCAGGATCAGTTTTAAAGACCACCAAATTCCTTTTCTTAGTTCATCTGTTTGCTACTGTCTCTTGGTCCCAAGTTTATCTGAATGATCACCTTCTACCATTCTCTGCTATTGCTCGTTGGGGTGCTCTCGATTGTCCCCATGTTTTGTGGGCTGGTTGGGGGAGGGAGCTTGGGAAGGGTGTGCCACTGTGGGGAGGTTGTGAGTCACCGGGATGCCTCCAGGGATGATCCCTTCCATAGCTGCAGGAAGCCCTCCTGGAGCCACACCAACGATGCCTGGTGGATACCTGAGGAGCACACAGAAACAAGGCCTTAAGTCCAGGCTAGACTTACCAAATTCTTGGCCTTTCCTCACTTCCAACCAGACAGTACACAAAGGTTTGTTATCCTTTTCCCAAAAGCAAGGCAAAACTAGGCTTTTATATTGAACCGTGAAACCTTGTTCATTTTAAAAGACAAGTTCAAATCACAGCTGGGCTGGTTTTGCGGCTTTTAGACAATATCTGTACAAACTAATTACTAACACTTGTGGCTTTTGCTTAAAACAACAATAAGCCTAAAAATACCCAAACAGGTTAGGCTTGAGGTCACTTTTAGAAAATACCAGTCAGATGACTGACTGATTTCCCTGCAGGTTTCACAAAGTTCTCCAAGTTATATGGACTAAAGATTTGTTTTCTTTCCTAAATTCCTATGTTCAAGCCCTAGTCTCTAAAATACCAGGAGACAAAACTTGCGAGTAAATGGGAGACTGTCCAGTCTGCCTCCCAACAGGGTCCTTTACAGGACGTAGCCATGGCTTGTCCTCAGACTTCTGCTTCCAGAACTGAGAAACAGACTGTGGTTCATTAGTCACTGAAGAAACTGATGTGATGGTTGAACCCATATGACAGTGGCTCCCTAAGCTGGTCAGTCCTGTGTTCCCTGGAGAGGAGGACTGGTACAGTAGGCTGTCGGTCCAGTGACTCTATGTGGAGACATGCACTATGTGTATGAGGAGGAGCTGCCTATAGTGCACATGAGTCTGAGGTACAGTGTGACTCAACGTATAAACATGGACCTGTGCCAGTCCCAGCACCTATCCGGGCGGGCCTTCTAAGTGCTGATCCTTTGCAGTCCATGCAATGTTCCAAAGGGTCTTACTACTTGAAGGAATTGAGAGGGGCTCTTACGGGCAGGCACTAACATGAATGAATAGGGGATTGTGATGCTGTAATGTGCACAAGTGTCAAAGTCCTTATGAGGTAAGAAGCTAAGATTGGCCCTGGGCTGGTGGCTCATCAAAATACGACCTACTAACCAAGGCTGGGGAGCATGAAGTTTCCACGAGGCTAACCAACCTGGACTAGAGTGTGACTGTCAGAAAACAAAGCACCCTCAGATAAACAGAATGAGACTGGGTAGCATATAAAGACCCATGTGATCTATACGCACATGCATAGCTTCTTCAGCTTTCCTTCCACACCTTGTTCAAGTACTAGGAATAGAACAGGGAACCAGTGACAATGTCCTGTCACATATCTACCTGTCTTGGTTGGGAGTGAGAATATCAACATTAGAGTGCACAGATCAGCCATGGTAAAGGATCATTTGGCCCCAGATGGGAATGTTGCCAAGTGTTCAGAGCCTGGTTATGGCTTCTTTCCCCTTTATTCTCAGTGGAATTAATTTCCCTGGAAGCCAGCAATAATAGTAGAGGGAGATCATGGGAACACCCACAAACGACACTATATTGCTTCCTTTAAGTGTATCTGTTCCATATTAGAAGGTTTTCCTTGGACAGAGAGTCTGATTTAACAACACTCTCCCCCAGAGTCAGTCTCATTTTGCAGGGGGCTTTAGCGGGGCTATCACCATAAACTCCAGACAACTACTACGGCACCCTTCCTGAACCCATCTCCTGTGCCTTATACATGGAATTTCCTGCGCTGGTCATGGGGCTGTGAGTGCACATACAATCCCAACACCCAGGAGGCTAAGGAAGAAAGCTCACAGGTGTGAAGCCAGCTTGGGTAACAAATATACTGTCTCAAAAATCAAACCAAACCAAACAGACCCTCCCCCAAACGCCCTGGAGAAGTCATTGATTCCGGGGATTTTAGGGACTGAAAATCGAATATACACTGAAAGGACTAAGTTAAGGGCCCAGGTTACATCAACGGCCCAGGTCTGGGCTTTTCTTGCCTCCAGGCCCAGAAAACTTCATTCTCCTCCTCACCTGTATGTGGCACCATTGAGCTCGGGATGAATCGCTTGCTGGTCGATGACTGACCAAGGAGCTGAAGTCACGAAGAATTCTTTGTTGACACAGTTTCGCAAGCTTTCTGGGATGCGACCTGGAGAGAGCACATTATGATTAATCACGTGCATTATTTTACAACCATGTGTTTAGTGTGTGCGTGCACCAAGACACATGTCTGGCAGTCAGAGGACAACTCCTCTGTGGAGGTTCTTGTGATTGAACTCAGTCTGGAAGCCTGTTCCTTTAGCAGCTTGAGCCATACATATATTCTTAAGGCCACACAGAACTTTCCCATTTAGTGGCTTCAGCTTAAGCCACTAAGAAAGGGGCCTTCTTCCCATTTTCCACTACCCTCTGTAACTGGGGAGCTGGATTCCTCCTTGAAGTTTAGTTCTTAGTTCCTACAAAAACTTATTCAGCAAATACTTCTAACCAGCAGGATCAGAGACAGTGACACCATGTTAAGGGCGGGGGCAGGGGGATGGCTCACCTGTGATAGCCCGGCGGATCTCAGTGGCAGCTGCTTCCCTCATCTCTAGTGATGCCTGTTCACTGTACCAGGCTGTGTGCGGCGTGCAGATGAGATTTGGTGCATCTTTCAATGGGCCCTGAGCGAAGCTGGGTGAATGGAAATGTATTCAGTAAAATGAGAGAAGTTTAATACAATTACTATTCATTATGGGGGCCTCGAGGCCATTTGGAACAGTAGCTGTGTATGTTAGCAGACAGCAAGGAAGCCCTGTGTCAGGTTTCATTAGGATTGGTGAATAAGTCACCACAACTATGAGAGCAGGTGTGCCAGACCAAAAAAAAAAAAAAAAAGCCACTTAAGGGATCCCTTCCAGTCACAATGAATGGCCAGGATCAAAGACACCACCGTCTTGTTTGTCTGCCTCAGCCCTCTATGTTCTCTGGAGATCTTTTTACAACACTGCAGTCTCTGGGACAGTGACTCCAGTAAGCACCATCTGCAATTTCCTACCCAGGTTACTTAGGGTGGAAAGGGATTCAAGTGCCAAGTGCTGGGTCGGGTTCCTGGGAGGAAGCTAGGAGCATGCGCAGCCACACACATACCTAAAGGGCTCAGACTCGTGCACGTCGAGGGCAGCTCCTCGTATCCTTCCCTCTTTGAGGGCCTGAGCTAAGGCTTTCTCATCCACCAGACCACCTCGGGCTGCGTTCACAAGGAATGCTCCTTGCCTCATCTGCAGAAGGAAAGAGGAACTGGTCAGACCTCGGAATCTCTGGAAGGAGGCTTAAAATGCTTTGTCTGATGTTTAACTGAGTGGCAGTTCAGGGAAAGGGGTTGGGAAGAAATGGAACCCAGGAAAGTTTCCCTTCTTCCCAGGGCTGTGAGGTATGGAAGGGAGCCAGCTGGGCCACAATCCCTATTACTGATTCGTCCCAGGGACACTTCCCTGCACACCACTGTGCCCACGAACCCGCTTCCATCCCCTCTTCGTGCTGTTAAACTCTGGCAGAGTGTAAGCTTGGTCTGGGTGAATTTACTGTCCAATTACCTGCTTGATAGTGAAATCATTGATGAGGTGGTGGTTATGCTCATTCAGATTGCAGTGCAAGGAGACACAGTCGCTCTGATACAGCAAGTCCTGCAGGGTGTAGACCCTTTGCACGCCCAGAGACCGCTCTATCCCATCCTGTAAGTAGGGGTCATAAAATATGACGCTGAATCCAAAGGCCTTGGCTCGAACAGCAACTGCCTGCCCTGTGCGACCTGTGCAGAGACAGAATATTCAGGTGAGTAAGTCATGCAGATCCTGGGTGCTGTCTCCCCGCTTGCTTGCTGGGGAAGTGCTACCAAGTTACCATGCGAAAGTGTGTCCTCCAACTGTGATGATGTTTAGATCAACTACGGGGCTTTAAAAAAATTTTTTTTTTAATTATGTATATGCCTGTGGGGATGTGCATTTGAGCGCAGGTACCCTGAGGCCAGAAGAGGGTATCTGTGCTGGCTAGTCTTATGTCAACTTGACACAAGCTAGAGTTATCTGAAGGGAGGGAACCTCAATTGAGAAAATGCCTCCATTAAGATCCAGCTGTCATGTATTTTCTTAGTGATTGATGGAAGGACTCAGACCACTGTAGGTGATGCCGTCCGTGCGCAAGTAGTCCTGGGTTCTATAAGAAAGCATGCTGAGCAAGCCAGTAAGCGGCACTCCTTCATGGCCTCTGCATCAGGTCCTGCCTCCAGGTTTCCGCCCTGTTTATGAGTTTCTGTCCTGACTTCCTTTGATGATGAACAGTGATAGGAAGTGTAAAGTAAACCCTTTCCTCCCCAACTTTATTTCTGGTCATGGTGTTTTGTCACAGCAATAATAATCATTGCTAAGACAAGTAGGTATCAGGATAGTGGAGCACTGCTGTGACAGACCTGACCATGTCGTTTGGGGGAGGATTGTGGAAGGACTTTGGAACTTTGGGCTAGAAAAGCCATCAACTGTTGAGAGCTCAGTGAGCCATTCTTTAGGAGCTTGGAAGATAAGAATGTTGAGAGTCAGCCCAGTGGTGGTGGCACACGCCTTTAATCAGAGGCAGAGGCAGGAGGATCTCTGAATTTGAGGCAAGACTGGTCTACAGAGGGAGTTCCAGGGCAGCCAAGGTTACACAGAGAAACCCTTATCAGGGCTGTTTGCTCTTTTGAATAAAGATTCTGTTGTTCTGATCAGCCATGATTAACTGTGTTACTGGGACAACTGATACTGGTTAACTAGAGCTAACAATCAGTGGTGAAGAAGAGACCAGCATCATTAAGTTTGTGAAGTCTTCTGGGAAGTGTTTCCTGAGAGTCAGCACACAGAAGGTGGCCAAGGTTGTACTTCATGCTGGCAGCCAAACTTGGTAGTGTAAGAGTCACCCAGGCAGTATTGGTTTTGAAGGCATGAAGGGGTCATGGAGAGCAGCTGAGGCTTGGCACTGTGAGAGGCCCGAGAGGGGCCAGGAGAGGCCACTGGTGAAGGTGCAGCCTCAGTGGCAGTTGAAGGCCTGGTACTACAGGGCTCATATGGTAAAGCTGAGGCTTGGCACCTTGAGGAGAGCCTATTGATGAAAGTGCAGCCCAGTTGCAGCAGAGGACCCCAGCATTTTGGAGATGCCAGTGCCATGGGATGACCACCAAGAACAGCAGCAGCAGTGGAGTGGAGCCAGCCAGAGCCTAGAAGACAGGCCATATGTGCTGCAGAGGGTGGAGCTGGAGAAGTGCTCGAGCCCCTTAGGGATGCCCCGAAGATCGTGAGTGAGCCCAGACACTGGACACGGAGTTTTCACACTTCTGCAGTTTGGTTCTTCGACTCTGACAGGATTCTGACAGTGCCCTGGTTCTTCCCTCTTGAAATAAGAGTGTTTAGTTTTTGATTTTACTGGAGCCCACATCTGAGAGACTTTGAATTTTAAAAGACTTGGCATTTTTAAGAGATTGGCTATTTTAAAGGTACTAAAATGTTAACGTGTTTGAATCTGTGAAGACTGGGGGATTTTAAAAGTTATGTTTTTAATGAGATCTTGGGGATGAATGAGAAAGGAAGGGTTGTGGTTTGATACTCATGTTGACAAGGAGTCAGTTGTGCTGGCTAGTCTCATACCAACTTGACACAAGCTAGAGTTTATCTGAAGGGAGGGAACCTTCCCAGAGCAGGAGTTATAAGCGTTGTGAGCTGCCCAGTGAGGGTGCTGGGAACCAAACTTGAGCCCTCTGGAAGAGCAGCAATCATGGACATTTTCAAACCAATACCCAATTAAAATGTTTTAATGGACATCACGTGCCCTTCCCTCAGGTCCAAACATCACCAATATGCTCCCAGTCTTGTAGCAAGCTTCTGTAGATGAATTTCTAAATGGTCTTATCAAATAAAAACCACAGAGCCAGATATAGGGGTGAAAGCCTGAGAGAGATGAGGGAAACAGGGAAAGCCACAGCTAACCTTACCTCACCAACTCTGCAGCTTCCAAATGTGTGCGACTTCCTGTCTACCCACGCCTATATGCTTTGCTGTTCTGCCACCTGATCTGCTCTCCTGTCTAGCTACATCACTTCCTCTTCCTGCCCAGCTCTGTCACCTCCATGGTTAACTAGTGTTGGAATTTAAGACATGTGCCACCACACCTGGCTCTGTTTCCAGTGTGGCTTTGAACTCACAGAGATCCATACAGATCCCTGTCTGCCAAGTGATAGGATTAAGGGCACGTCTACCGTTGCCTGACTTCTTTGTTTACTTAAAATGGTTTGCTTTTTCCTCTGATCTCCAGGCAAGCTTTATTTATTAAAGTACAAATAAAATAACACCACCAGCTTCTTTCTTTCTTTCTTTCTTTCTTTTGAGACAAGGTTTCTCTGTGTAGCTTTGGTGTCTTTCCTGGACCTCACTCTGTAGCCTAGGCTGGCCTCGAACTCACAAGAGATCCGCCTGGCTCCACCTCCCAAGTGCTGGAATTAAAGGTGTGTGCCACCACTGCCCAGCTGTAGCAAGCTTCTTAACGAAGTGTCGTTCTTTGATGCTCTCAGTATGCGAACATCAATGTTTCCAGCCTACTGTGTGTTGGATTTGCCTTTACAGGCATATGATGGAATACACCACTGCATTAAGGCCTGAGGGACTCTGAAGCCCAGTTCTAGCCCAGAGTCCAGGACTCTCCCTATTATAATGGACGTCAGAGAGCAGGGCAGGAAAGCACCCCAAACTTCACAATGACCATCTCTGCTCAAAGCCACTGATCCCGACAGCACTTCTTATTTCATTTAGCTTGAAAGCAAAATGGACTGAGGGATGTTGGATTGGAATTCAACTAGGCAGACTACCAAGTATACCTTATCTAACACCCTGTTCAAGCCAGGAGTAGTAGCGCAAGCCTTTGATCCCAGCAATTGGGAGTCAGAGGCAAGTGGATCTGAGTTCAAGGCCAGCCTGGTCTATAGAGTGAGTTCTAGGACAACAAGAGCTACATAGTGAGACAGAGTCTCAAAAATAACAACAAAACCTGTTCAAATGTGTGGGCAGGGGCTGGTGTGGTAGCTCAGGGGGGAAGGGTCCTTGCTGCCAAGTCTGACAATGCCCTACATGATAGAAGGGAACCGACTCTGGTTGTTTTGTGACCTCATGCAGACCCACATAAATGTTTCTGAAATTGGGGACAGTTAGAAGGGAAGATGCCCATTTCCTGTTTAGTCTGGTAACTAGCTCGCTAGCTCGCTATTTGCTCCAAATACTGCGGAGGAGTAATGAGGCCACTCTGACAAAGACGGACAGCTGCAGTCTCCAAGTCATCCCCTCAATGTCACTTTGAGAACACAGCTGACCAGGAGGTGGACTAGCCACACGGTAGTGTGTGGCAGAGGGCCAAGCAGGACTGGACAGTGGAAGGGAAGTGTTGCGGTGACAGGGACTCGGTGACGTCCTTGAAACGTGGGATTTGAGGGGCCCTATCATGTGGCCTGTGCCCAAGAAGATAAATGAGTCTTCCTCATCCTCCCTTATACTGTGATCTGAAGCCTTCATAGTTCCAGGGCCTCCGAAGGTGGCAGGTGTGCCTGGGTCACCAAGCCAGATCTAAACATACTGTGCTGACTCAGCCATTCTCAGTGGGAGTATGTCTCATCAGCTCACACAAAAGTTTCACTGCCTTCTACTCTGACCCAGAGCACTCAGAAGACCGTCAACATCGCAGTCCCCACAGATGAAAACCCCAGGGCACGGGCCACACTTAAGACAAAAAAAAAAAAAAAAAAAAAAAACCCTCACTTTGGCAGTCCACACAGATAAGTGTGGCCCCTGTGTAAAGGTGACACGAGGTGAAATGTCCCAGTTTTTAATAAACAAGCACCCTTTTCCCCCCAATGCCATATATAAACCCTCATGTGCCAAATTCAAAACAAAAGCAAATACCGGTAGGCAAATATCTAGACAATTTTTATCAATATGGCAGGCAGGCTGCTTGAGAGACCTCTGCTCAGCCCCAGCTTCAGGTTCACTTGAGGCTCTGGGCAGCTCAAGGCAAACCTCCTGTCTGTCCACTACAGTTCTGGGGGGCCATGGAGACTGCAGCAGCCATGACTGCAGGGGAAGCCAGTGAAAGGGCTTGGGAAAGCTGAAAGACACCATTCAGTCAAACAACGTTCAAGCATGAAGCGCATGTGACTGGTGTATCTGAAGACCCTAGGGTGTGAGGGACTTCCGCCAGTTGGCTAGCAGCTCAGAGCCGCCCACAGGCTCCACAGCCCGATCAGAGACCATGGCAGGCCACAAGAAGGGCTTCTAAAAGGGACGGCAGCTTAAGAGCCACAGGAAGCACAGAGGGTACCAACAGAGAGTGCTCTAGTGTTCATACATGGTACCTGCATTTCTGAAGACCCCTGAAACACCACAGTGCCTTCCCCAGCATCTGATCACTTGAACTCAGACCCTGACTGACCCGGAGGCTGGGGGTGGGAGTGGGGGTGGGGAGTGAATCATGCTCTGCAGAAAGCTGAGCAACCCTGGGGTCATCCAGCAAATTCTCCCTCTTTTCAAACTGCCTCTCAGAAGCCCTAACCCCCAGCCAGCTCTGAGCTAAAAGTGATGCAAATTGGGAAACTTTCTGGAAGCCAGAATCTGAACTATCCCACGTGTTCCTCATGATGCCTTTCAGTCTCAAGAGGCAGTAACATGTATCCCTGCTCCCACTTCAAGCCCTAGTTACAGAAGCAGAAATGGAGGCAGTTATGGAGTTAGGAAGCGGTGACCACCAGCCTGTGGTCCTATTTGAGACCGCGTGGACGACAGCAGTGGCACAAGTCTATCCCCCATCGCTGCTTTAACTTTCCCTGGTCCCCTACCACACTGACTGGAGACTCCCAGGGCCTCGGCTCAAGTATCTCCATGGCAACAACCAGGTCCAGAAAGATCATGTGTTGTCCCATTCTCACAAGAGATTTCCAAGCCCACAGCCTGGTATTATTACCCTCAGGCTTGAATTTTTAAGTGACTTCATGTGACTGCTGGGGGGGTGTGCCATCTGTATTCAAGGACCTGTGACCCAGGGCTGCTGCTCAACCACCTGTTACACAAACTGTCCACCCAACCCTTTACCCTCTGCCTCAGGGAGACTGACCAAGCACACTCCTTTCCAGTGACAGTAGAGGGTGCCCTCCTGCTGTGTCACTGACCAGCAACATAGGCACATTCTTGTACAACAGCCCCAGATCTCATCTCTGGGCAAGTTCTCTTATAACTCTTGACCCCTGACCTCCTCCCCACCCCCATGTACCAAATCCATCTCAAGAGGTGCACATACCAAAGCCAATGAGGCCCAGGGTCTCCCCTCGGATCCGAGCAGCTCCCGAGGCAACCTCACGGATCTGTTCCACGCTCTGTACCCGTGTGCCTTCTCGTAGGGCTTGGTACAGCCATGTGTTCCGCCGATAGAGATTGAGGATGTGGCAGACGGTGGAATCGGCTGTCTCCTCTACTGCGGCAGACGGGATATTGCAAACAGCGATCCCTGAAAGGGCAATGGCCAGGCCCAGAGGTCAGCAAAGCCCCAGGATTCCCAGGCACCCTGCTTAGAAATGAAGAACTACTTACTCTGTACCCAGGGTCAAGTCAAGCGTTTGATAGGCTCGCTCTCACACTCGGGAGTCCTCACCACTAAACCCAAATCCAACATGGCTTTTAGGTTTAAGTCTTCGCTCACAGCCAGCCCAACTCCCCTTCTTTCCAGCCCTGGCCTGAGGCCCAAAGGAGCCCTGGAGCAGGCAGAAAGCCAGTGGGGGCTTGAGCCCCAGCTCTAGCCTGGCAGGACTGAAGGGTGGAGGCATCAGAAACCCAGACTCTTTTTCGAGGCTCCTTCTGGAGGTATCTGGGACAGAGACTGTTTGAGCCTTATGCACCCTCATGTAAACACCAACACCCTACTCACTAATTACCATTTACACACACAGCTCAAGGCAAACACTCGGACACACACCTCTAACCCTAACTCTGAAAGCTGGAGGTAGGAGGATCTTGATTTTAGAGCTATCCATGGTCCTAAAGCTCATGGTGTGTCAGATTCTGGCAAAAAACAGGAGGCAGCTAGGGGGACTTGCTAATGAGCCTTAGGCCTAAGGGCACCTCAGGTGGATCTTCAACTCCTCAGAGAAAAAAAACCTAAGCCCTTGGGAGGGGTGGAGCACTGGCTTCCCTTGAGCAGAGGGTATTGAGGAAGGGTAGTTAACTTTCCCTGCCACTCTTCAGGCCAAGGTCAAGATGTCATCATGGAGGGCCTAGTTATGAGGAGAATGCAGAGGCCCTGATGAGAATGTGGAGCCCTAGGCAGGCTCAAAAGTGGCCTGGACCTACCCGACAGGTAGTTTTCTAAGCAGTGGCACAGACATTTGGCCATCCTGTTGCTCAGGTCAAAAGGCTCCCTCTTGATCTACAGGTGTCATCTGGGCAGGTGCAGCTACTCAAGGTGGCCTTGGGTTCTGTGAGCTTTTCCAGACTGGGGAATAGGAAGAAAATCATCTAGACAGGAAGGAGATGACTGTCCCCTGAACCTCCTTAGATCTGTGGTATTATGTCTCACCCTGCTACCAGGGCTGCCCTGGGGTCCAATGATGAGCAAATGCCTCCCAGGAGAAGAGACAGCTCAGTGTGAAGGAAGGCAGGTAGGTCATCCCCGCAGCCTGCCTGCGGTGGGCTTGTCTGGACTACAGGCATTTGCTAAGGGACCTCGGCGATGAAAGCTATCTTCCTCATGAGGTGAAGGGCAGTGATCCTGCGAAACAGAGGGGCCTGCTCGTTTGGAATGACTCAGCACAGAGTCCCAGGCTATTCTTAGATTGCAGTGACATGTAAGAAACCTTGGGCACTAGGGACCATTTTCAGTCCTCTGAGAAAAAGCCCAGTGGAAGGTTAAGTGAGATTCTGGTGTGAGCCCAGCCGTGGCTCAGTGCTGTCATAGCTTAGGTGACCAGTGACAACCAGTGCAGGCAGGTCCCCATATGATAAAGGCATGCCCAGCGCTCCACAGAAAGAGGGAGACCAAGGCAGGATATTTGTTCAGCCCAAACTATAGTGTGGATGTGTAGCTTCTTGGCTCTAGCACCCATGTGGAGAGGCGGATCCCAAGCCTGGGAGCAAGTGTAGTTACAAATGGGAATTATTAATAACGGGACAAGAAGAGGAACCGTCTGTTGATCACTGAGGTGGGTCTTCTTGCAGACATGCCGAAGGGTTCTGAGGACATGTTCTCCCTGGAGAACCTTCGAGTGCTAATTCCCACATGGTTCTGATGTCCACAGAAAAAGACCATGGTTTTAAATGAAGATATGTAGGAGTCACTCGGTGGCTCCACATAGCAGAACACCCTTCTGAGGAGAGACCACGGGTAGTATGCATGTTCTCTGCAGCACCAGGGTCAAGAGTGGGTTTCTGACCTGTCCTGCCTGTAAGTGCTGCCTCTGCATTAAACCCCTGACAGGCCGCACCTATACTTCGAGGGCTCCATAAGACCCAGTTATCACTACCGGCTAGGCCCCCTGTCTAGTGCTCCCTTCCAGAACAGGGCACACATGCCACCTGCCACTCGTCTTACTACTCCAAGGGTCTGCTGGCTGACTGACAGGGGCCATCTATGGAGGAAAGTCCATTTCCCTAGATGTCTTCTGAGCACCCACCCCAATCACAGTGGACCATGAGAGTGACAGTGTGACACTCATGTCCCCTTTACACTTTTCAAAGCTCTGGGCCCCAGGACTATGGGGAAAGGCTCCTTTCTGGTTCTACACAGTCTGTTTCTTGGACTGGAGATGAGGGGCTGGCCATGGACAGAACTGGGGGGGGGGGCGTGGGGGGCAATGGACTAGAGAGCTGTGTGTCTTCCTGCACAGTCCCAACTCAGGGAATTCAGCTTTATTCCTGACACATACATGTCCTTTTTGGTTTGTTTTTTCTAAACAGGGTTTCTCTGTGTAACAGACCTGGCCTGGAATTCGCTTTGTAGATCATGCCTGCATTGAACTCAGAGATCCTCCTGCCTCTACCTCCCAGAGTGCTGGGATTAAAGGCATGCCCCACCACTGCCCGGCTCAGATACATATTTTTAAACATAAGCACACTTGCTCATGTCTTGGAAACTTCTTTCTGTTTTTCTTTTTTTTTAAAGTCAGTATCTCACTAAGTAGCTGAGGCTGGCCTTGAACTTGCTATGCAGACCAGGGTGGCCTCTGCCTCCCCCATGCTGGGATTAAAGGTGTACACCACCACATCTGGTAGTTTTTTTTTTGTTTTTTTTTTTTTAATTAAATTCAAGTATGTGGCCTCACACCAATCACACCAAGTTTCTTTGTTGCCAAAGAGGAGCTCAGCTGTAAACGGGAAATGCACATGGCTAGTCAGGCTGGGGACACAGGAAGCCGTCATTACCCAGGACTCTCGAGAAAAGCCTGGACTGAATATGACTGCTTCTCCTTTACCTGAGGTGTCTCCCATGTTACCCTGTGAGTCTGCTCCAACAAACAGACTGTGGGCACGGGCTGGTGCCTGCCACCCGGGTTCAGCTTCCTCTGCCCTTTTCTTACCCTCGGGTTCAGGGTAACTGCTGCCCTAAATGCAAAAGAACTAACAACTAAAGCAAGTGCCCACTCAGACTGTGAAGGGAAGCGGGATCAGGTCAGGGCTGGCCAGCATATCCCTCCCTGGGCCATGGACAGAGCTGCCAAGTCTAGCTTCAGGCCTGGTGCCGAGATGGCTGTGGGAGACACTGCACCCGCCTGGCTTTCCTGTCCTAGGAGTTCCAGGAGCCCTTGGGGTGAGGCAGCAGCAGGTGGCAGGCCGAGGCCCCACGACATGAGCATTAGCACAGCCAGGCTGCTGTGGCGGCCATCAGCACCTGGGTTTCCAGTTATTGTAAGTTATTTCAAATTTATGAGCCTCATGAATTAAGAGGTGACACCCTTCAGGAATAGACCAAATACTGTGACTCTGGGGCCTCTCCCAATGACCCCCGTAAGCCCAGGTTCAGTGTCTGGGGGCTCGGCTGACAGTGTACAGCAATTCTCATGGGGGTGGACAGGGAGTAGCCCCCTGTGCCATTCAGGTGCCCCACCTTCCTACTTGGCTTTCTACCTGCCTCCTATGGTTTTCTCTGGGAAGCCTCCTGGGCCTGGTGGCAGGCGATGGTCTGCTTGGTGTGCTCTGTGAGAGGAACTCACTAGAGCACAACTCTTCAAGATCTTCCAGCCCCTGAACCTGCTAGGAGCTGAGGCTGAGCAAAGATACAGCTGCATGGGAAATAGAAACTGTGGGGGCCCCAATTACTCAGGGTCAGAGAATCTGAGCTTGCTTTACCCAGCAGGGCAGTGTAAGGAGATGATTTGACAAGAGGTGTGATTACAAGGTGTTTGGGAGGGTCTACACTTGGCTATGCGGTGAGCTTTGATCTAGCAAGGGGGAGGTCTTTTGCCTCTCCCCCTTGGTATGGTATAAAAAGCCTTTTGAATAAACCTTCGGGGCTGTTGGGTACTGATGCAGGCCTCCCGAAGCTATCCTGTGTTCCTGTCTTTCTATCTGATACTTTCTTGTTATCCCTCTCTCCTCCTCTAGAAAAGGTGGGAAAGGTAGGAGCTAGACTCCCACAGCCTCCCACAGGAAACAAGACCACCTCAGGAACCAGCTGCTAGGACAACTGCCTGCCCTGCATTCTGCCTCCCGCCCCTTACCCTGTCCATTGAGCATGGCCCCCAGGCAGCCAGCAAGGCTCTCTGACTCACCGAGCTCACCAGCGGCCTTGATGTCCACGTTGTCATAGCCGCTGCCAATTCGCACGATCACTCTCAGGGCCTTGAACTTCTCCAGGTCTTCCCTGGTGAGGGTGATAGTGTGGTACATCATCGCACCCACAGCCTCATTCAACACCTGTGGGCAGGGACATGAGCCACGGGTCAGAGCCCCTGGGTACCCACAGAGATTTTGTTAGCAGAAATATAGGATGGCGACATGGCGGAGTAGGGGCCTGAGGGTGGCAGAGTGGACTAAGGGCATCAGGAATTCCAAACATGGCATTCCTGTGTATAATCTGCTTACTGACATCAGTTGGCCTGGAGGGATCAGGTGAGGTAGGCTGTAACCTACCTTCTCATGGATTTCCTGAGTGGACTGTGCGTCGCAGAAGGCCACAGTGGCCAGGTCCTTCAGGATGGGCATCTCCACAGTACAGTCTCTGCCATCCAGCAGTGCCACTAGGGGGCGGGGGTGCAGGGGGCCGTTCATGATCTGGGGGCGGATACCTGTAAGGAGAGAGGAAAAGTGTGGTGAGGAGACTGTGGGGAGGGTGCGAGGGGACATCTTGGGGTCAATGCCAAGGCAAGCACATCTTGACCTTTTCAGTGGTCAATGCCAAGGCAAGCAGAGAGCACTCAAGCCTGGTGGAGCCAACAGTGACGTCCAAGGCAGGACATGACACAGCTTTACCAGCTAATGGGGGTGGGGCGGGGTGGGGTTCCTAGACCACAGGTTCCTAGATCAAGGTTCTAGTATGAACTCAGTTGACTCTAAGACCCAGAAGGGCAACTGTGTAGCTCACTTTAAGTGTCCCATCAAGTAAAACTCTTGGCCAGTGAGATGGCTCGGTGGGTCAAGTCACCAGCCTCATGACCTCAGTTTGACCAACTCCCACACTGTAGAAGGAGAGAACCGACCCCTGCAAGTTGTCCTATGCTTTGCACATGGGAACAAACACATAGACATATACATAAGAAACGCAAAGGAAACCGGGCGGCGGTGGCGCACGCCTTTAATCCCAGCACTCGGGAGGTGGAGCCAGGCGGATCTCTGTGAGTTCGAGGCCAGCCTAGGCTACAGAGTGAGGTCCAGGAAAGGCACCAAAGCTACAGAGAAATCCTGTCTCGAAAAACCAAAAACCAACAAAACACTAGAGATGTGGAAAAGAAAACAGGCACCATTTAAAAATAAAAATAAAGGCAACATGAAGCTAATTGCAGCCTGATACCTCTAGATCAAACCCAAGGCCCCAAGACTGAGGCCACACAGCAGGCTCACTCACCCACAAAGGGCACAGGCCCACTGGCATGCCTCCCTGTGTGCACTGGGTCCCCAAACAAACAGGCCAGCATAAAATGAAACAGGAGCAAACGTGTAGGCGTCTTGTTCTGAAAGAACTTCTCAAAGAACTCCTAAAGCAAGCAGGCAGCTGTAGCACAAATTCTAATTGGTCTTATTAATAAAAACCCAGTGCCAGATATTGGGGTAAATGCTGAAAGATCAGAGAGACAAAGGAACAACAAGCCACAGCCCCATCTCACCTCACCAACTCCTCAGCCGAAAACGAAGAAGCTCCCCTCTCCTCCTGCCTTATATTCCTTTTTCCGCCCAGCCATTTCACTTCCTGTCTCAACCTCCCTAGTGCTGGGATTAAAGGCGTGTGTGCTTCCCAAGGACTGGAGGCAGAGGCATGAGATCCCAAGTGCTGGGATTAAAGGCGTGTGCCACCACTGCCTGGTCTCTATGGCTAACTAGTGGCTGGCTTTGCCCTCTTCAGACAAGCTTCGTTAGAGCAGACACAACATGTCACCACAGGCAGCCTAGCCCAGCACCTGTGAAGTGAAGGCTGGCTGTGCACAGAGGCTTGGAGAGCCAACACCCAAAAGGAACACAGCATAGTCATGCTGGCCAGCTTCCCATGGGGCCGATATGGAGATGGAAGAGGGATGGATGCCATCCCTATGGTACCCAAGTGCGTGTTCTCCGTTGAACTCTGCTGGTCCTCCAGGATGCAGCCCGGCTGGGGCACCTTTCCTCCCAACGGTCTATACAGCAGACTGGGCAGGTTTGGACACCCACAGCACAGCAGCACCTGATCCTTTGGGGTTGGTCACCTGTCTGGGAGCTCCTGCCTTTTGTTCTTCCCAGTCAGCCTCTCCCTCTTGACTGGAGTCATCAAAGTCTCATGCTCTGGACCCAGCTTTGGGGACACTACACCACCATGACACTGGGAAGGGGCAAGGTCTGTTTCCTTGTCATGGAGACAAAAATTGAAACTGGACAGCTTTCAGATAAGCACATAAAGTTTCCCAGCATCCTAAAGCCCCACACCATGTAGAGGGAGGGAGGTCTCTGGCCAGGAGTGCCGCCTTTCCCTCCTTAAGCTGAGGGGCTTGGGCGGTCCAGGCCATTATTTCAAGCTGAGAGTTGTCTTCTTCCTCCTAGGCAGTCTTTCTCTCTCACAGAGGCTGTCCACGGTGTGGTAGGATGTGGATGTCCCTCTTGCCAGGGGAACTCTCTCAGATCCTATAGGGAACACAGGGTGCAGGAACCATGTGACCTTTATGTGAGCATTATGTACCCAAAGCCTTGCCTTCAGGCCTCCACCTCTTGGCTGTAGAGCATTTCCTTGACCAATGATTGATGTGGAAGGGCCCAGCTCACTATGTGCTGTACCACTGCGGGGCTGGTGGTCCTGGATGCTATAAGAAGACAGGCTGAACAATTCATGGGAGCAAGCCAGCAAGTAGCATTCTTCTGTGGCTTTTGCCTCAGCTCCTGCCCTGGCTTCCCTCAGCAACAGACTGTGACCTCAGAGTTGTAAGCTGGAACAAACTCTTTCCTCCCCAAGTGGTTTATAGTTATGTTTCCTCACAGCAATAGAATCCCTAAGACAGCCCTCCCAACGAAAGCTCCTGGGCCGCCTTTGAACTAACCACTTGGTAGGGGCCTGGACACGTGGGATCCTCTTGTATCACACAGGCTCATGGAGCTAGCCACACACTGCAGTGAGAAGCTGAGGAAGGACATGCTTTCCTGAGAGCTGTGTCCATCTTCCTCCAGTACCCTCACCACCACTGCATGCGGGTGACATCCTCGCACCATACCTGCACAATCTCAGGACAGACAGTGAGCTCAGAGCAGAGAGAATGTTTCTGTCCCCGTCTTACAAGAACAAGCTGGGTTGAAAGGGAATCATGGACCATCTCAGCATGAACAGCAGCCAGATCCTCATGTTGAAGCATTCCCGGCGTGCACCTGTTACCTGCCTGAGACTCTGAAGCACATGGTAGGGTGCCTGAGTGGTCCCAGTTCTAAAATCCTCTCACATTGGCAACGGCAAGGTAGTGAACAAGTTACACCCCACATCCTCACTGGCCCATGGCTCAGATAACTAACAGGTTGGTCCTATGAGAAAACAAATGGCCTCAATATTCCCTGTCCTTAGTAGGTCCAGGTCACAGAAGGGGAAGTGAGGTGACAGTGATTATCCCACAGTTGCTCATGTGTTCATCCTGTCACTCAGCTACAGAGCACCATCTGCTAACCCAGATGAGCACTCAAGCTGAGGTATGTAAGGTTCTGACAATAACCCTGCCTTCATTTTACTAAGAAAGAGGGTAAAATGGCCAAATTCCAAGAACATGGGACGAGGGTATCAGTATCAGACACACAGTGTCACACCACACAGGTCACAACTCCTTCCCCAGTCTCCCAAGAAGCTTGGTTTTGGAAAGGGCTAGCAGGATGGTTCATTTTGCCACACCAGAAGTTCAGGTATTAATTAAGTAGTAACTTACCCCACCTTGCCAGGGAAGACAGTGCCAGGAACAAGCCAGAGCTTTAGAGCCATCCAGTACATCTGGAGCGGCTGAGAGCCACCATCTAAGATGTCCATCCACGGTACTGGAGCATGTTATCTGTTACCCGGGTAACAGACTCCAGGTTGCCTAGTGATCAGTTCTCTCCCTGACAAGGTGTCCTTTTTCTTTGGTGAATCCCATCCTTTGTTCTTTCCCTCAGCTGAGGTGGGTCCACAACACCCTGAGGACACCTGGCCAAGGCCTGAGGTATGACTCCCAGTGGGGAAACCTCTGATATCAAGGCAAAAGGGAGGAGCAGAGGCAATAGAGACCTGTTGGCTAGGGAAGGATGCTGAACGGGGGTGGCAGGGTCGGTGGCAGTGACAGCATGAAACCTGGCATAGAGTGGCTGAGGAGCAGCGCTACCAGGAGCCACCTGACCCAGGGTATGAGGAGGGCTGGGAACCTGCCCACGGCATATCGGGGAACACAAAATCAGAGGTAGAGAGCCCCGATGATCTCAATACAGAGTCAGCTTCCGGCAGACCTCCTTCCCACCTCTTTCAACAGGCTTGAAGAATGTATCATTTTAACAGATTAGGGTGCCAGGGGCACATCTCAGTGTAAAGCACATTTACATTAATATGACACATATGACCCTCAGAGGCTGGGATCAGTCTTCAGGATGGCCCCTGGCCTGGAGCCGTGGCTCATTTCTTCAACAGGGGAATTTGAGGGAAGGAAGCTCAAGGCATAGTACTTACGGAGGTGCCCTTCCAAAATCGGAGTTTAGGATAGATACGCTCACAGCTTTTCCACATAGCCAAACTCTAAGACTGACAGGGACCTGGTGATGCAGCCATCATTCCCAGCCTCCCACATACTGGAGACACATCCGATGACAAGGTGTTCAGTGACTATGCAACACGATGATGTGTCCCTCTACCCCTCTCCATAGACTTTTTCTACCTGGCAACGATTAGGCTTCTTATGGGAATGGAGGCAGTATCCCACTGCTGAAAGCCTACCCAGCATTATAGGTGGGGTAGAGAACTCAAGTCAGTTCCCCTGGAGTGAATTCCTAGCTGGCTCCAGGATTGCCTCTATACAACATGGAACTTGCTCATCTATCTGTCTGGACCATGGCGCTGCAGGTCCCTGGGTATAATATAGCTTGGAGAGGAAGCTGCCCCCAGGAACATTAGGTTAGAGAACGTCAAGTACAACCCCAAGCTAAGTGGTTCAGATTTGTGCCAGCCACCCCGGTAATGGCAGGTTCAAGGGCCTTGTAGACCTCCAGTGACCTCTAGACCTCTATCTAGAGAGACGTGGGTAACTTTCTGGCCAACCAGCTTCTGGGCCACTGTAGCTGGAAAAAGCACTGTACGATACTGCATGTCCAAAAACACACGATCTCATCCAACATACAGAGCTATGAGCAGACCCGCCATCCACTCCCTTAAAGTATAAGGATGTTATGGATACATTATAGTGTAAAGCTCATTTACATTAACATGACACATGGATGACCCCCCCCCCCCCCAGGACTTCCCTCCTCAGGGCTTTGAGGACAGAAAGGCTGGAGTTATCTCCTGGCTCGGGATCTGCCCCATAGCTGTCATGCTTCCCAAAGTAGCATTACCAGGAAGGACATGTGGTGATCCTGTCCCACAGCCTTGCCCTGTCTTTCTGAGGCCCACTTTCCATTTTCTTGAATACTGTATGAGTAAAGGTGAAGAAAGAAAGGAACCCATTTCGAAAATGTGGTCTGGATCTGTTTCTATTGCTTGCAGATTGAGAACCGACCTGCAGGGGATGGAGGGACGGGGCTCAGTGGTTAAAAGGACCTGGGCTCCATTCCTGACCCCCACATGGTGATGTCAACCATCACTTTAGGTCTAGGAGCTGTGGCGTCCTCTTGAGGCCCCTACGGGCACTGCCTGCACCCAATGTATATACATATATACATGCAAGCAAAAATGCCCATATACATAAAAAAATAAATAAGAACCTAAATGCCTTTGGATTCCCAAGCTGGCAATGTACTCTGAAGTTCTGACACCTTATACTGGCCACACTGGGATCAGGAGACAGAGACCAGGAAGGAGCTCATGGATGGCACCCAGACAAAGCCTCTTTTACGCTGAGGTTAGTTTGCTAGAACTCTCTAGATGTTCTCCATCAGCTGTCCTGACTTTCTGGGTTGCATCATATGGCCACCTGCAGACCACTGATTTTAAATTAACCTGCTGGGCTGCAAAACCTAAGGGATATACCAGGAATGGCAAGGTCAAGGCGGTCAAACAGCCCCTATAGAGATTCCAAGATGAAAGCGTGTCATCCATGGACTGCTGTGTGCCTAGCAAGAAGCCAAGTCTGTAAATGATTCATTAGTAGCTCTGAGACCCATGAGATAATTGGGGAAGCCACTGAGTCTATGGGTAGCTCCCAGCCTTACCCATAGGAACATGAAACCTAGAAAATGGAGCCAGTGATGCCGACCCAGGAGCTGCTACTACCTGCAAGGTAAACCCCTCATGGGGCCCACTGGAGTCTCCCTAGTGTTGTAAGACAAGCCTCCCCTTCGGGATGGACTTCTCCCTATTATATATACGGCCACTTTTCAGTAGGACCTAACCCTCTTGGCTGGACACAATTTCTAGAAAGTCAGGTGGAAAACCAGAACTGAGATGTGATGTGATGTGATGTGATGTGATGTGGTGTGTGTGTGTGTGTGTGTGTGTGTGTGTGTGTGTGTGTGTGTGTGTGTTTGTGTTTACCAGAGGCTTGGGCTTCACAATGCAAACCCCAAATTGAGGCTCAGCCTTAAAGCACCCCAGTATATGACTATGAGGAGAGGAAGCTGCGTCTCTCGTTCTGCCAATACACTGAAGCACATGCAGAATGGTTTCCAACCTGCCAGTGTGGGGATACACACACAGCAGCCAACAGCAGCCCGCTCCCTGCTGGGAAGCCCGGGAGAAACTCAGCCATTCAGATGGGACATCTTTCTAAGAGTCACCACTTTATGTCACACCATCTGAAAGGTCAGAAAACACCACTTTGATCAGAAACCTCAGCTTTTGTTGGTACAACTCTGAGCTCACAGGCCTTGGGGATTCAGTGCCCCTCAGCACCAGGGTACACCACACCAGGGCCTGCTGAAATCTCCCTGCCAGGCACTGGTGACCTTGACCTACTCTTGTAATGTGGAAAGGAGCCTGAAGGTCATTTACCCACGACGTAAACAAGATGACCTGGAATGAAGCAGGGCCCTGTGGGGCCACCAACACTAGCAAGGGCCACCAACACAAGTGTAAGGCACCACCCAGCTGCACAGAGGGGTAGTGGCTTATTTAGAAGATCCCATAATCCTTCAAACCTGAGGGCTAAGCTGTGCCAGATTCTGAGAAGAGCGTACCATAAAATGCCTAGGATGAAGAGCCACTGGCTGAAAGGTTACTATTATTTCTAGAATGATCTACTAGGGAGCAAAAACTAACAGATGCACCCCGGAAGGGCAAGGGCCCATGGTAGGCCCCATGAACAGGCAAAGATGGTTGAGAAAGGGCTGGCCCACTGTTACGGCATACGCCTCGAGGAGCTAGCTTGTCACCAGGCCCTCTGAACTCAGGAGCTAGAGTGCTCTCTAGGTGAGACTCAGGGCGGGCCATGAGATGCTGAGCTAAGCAGGTTGGTTTGCTTAACACACCTTGTATTTTAGAGGGTTACAGATCAAGTGAGAATCATCTAGGCCCCCATGATCACCCACCAGGTGCGCACAGATTGCTGCTCCAAATGCCTGGGCCATGGCCATGGGGCCCTGCAGGCTTCCTGTGTGACTGCTGCTAACCCAGCGTTGTGTGTGTTTGGGTGTGGTGCCGTCCAGAGTGAAAGGGGAGAGCCCTACACTGTGTGGAAACATCGTTGTTTCCAGTTCAGTAACAGGAAAGCAAACTTAGACTACCCTGCTACCCCAAAGAGGCCAGCATCTGCCATTACTTCAACTGGCTCCACCCAGAACCCGAGACAGACATCTCTGCAGCTTGTCCAGAGAAAACTTTCTCTTTCCACGACAGCACGGCTTGTGTGATTTGGGGACTGGGCTTCTGTCACCTGCCAGTCTCCGGCAGCTCTTGGTGCTCCAAAATGAAATGTCTCCTAACCAATTCCTTGTCTCGAGAATCCAGCCAGTACAAAGCACATCTCTGCTGACCTCAGACTTGAAGTGGGTCCCTGAAGAACATTACCAGAAGCTGACCAGGAAGGACGTGTCCTAAAGCACAGCCAAGGGCACAGCCTCCGCTGCAGTTTTTGCTAAGATGGGTTGCATGTCCTATTTGGCACCACGGACAGAAGACAGGCCGGAAGGGTGAAGTCCCGGGCTTGTGGGTAAGTGTGAGGGTGTATTAGTTCCTCAAGTGATGGACCTTTCCGCTTCCCAGTGTGGCACCCAGGTCCCTGGAGACCCCCTCATCTGTCTTCTGGAAGGAACCTTTATCTATAAGACTACTTCAATCAGTTGGCTTCTCTGGGGGGAGGAACACCAGTCTCTTCCTGCAACCTTGCTCTGAGAGCGCATCACCGGCCCTCACCTGTGCTGCCTCAGCCTCTTGCGCATGTGGCTGACACCTGAGCTCAGCCGCAGAGTAAAATCTCAGGACTTGGCCAGGAAGAAACTTAAAATCTTAAAGGACAAACCTCAAGTTAGAAGGGGGTGCTCCCCGTTAACTAGCTACCAGAACTCGGTGAACTTCCTGTTCAAGGCTTAGGATTCCGCAGCCTCCCCAGGCACTAAGTCAACCCTGGTCCTGCTGACTGACTCACTTTGCCTTCTCGGCGGCTGTGACTCCTGTGAGGTCAAGCTATGGATATCCAGGCTGTATTTCTCAAGGGGTCGTGGCTACCCATAGCCTTTAAATTAAGGCCTGACTGCCAAGGTTATGGGTTGGGAGAGCGAAACATGCTGGAAAGACCATGGAGAGTGACTCCCTCCACTGTGCAGCCGGGGTGGAGAGGAAAAGGCAGCTATACGTAGCTCTAGGGTCCCCAGGATCGGTCTCTCTCCTGAGGCACAGCCCCTATCCCCCCATGTGAAGCACATTCAGTGCTGTGGGAATTAGGCCGCTTACAGAGTATACTTTCCAGACCTGGGGACTGGCTTAAATGTAGAATAGTAAGCCCCGTCTCTAGCCACTTTCCCATTACTGGCTTTCAATATACATTAAAAACGACAACAACAACAACAACAAATCCCTTTTGATTTTTGAGACAGGGTCTCACTACGCAATCCAGGCTAGCCTGGAACTTGCTATGTAGCTCAAGTTGACCTCAAACTCCAGAGTGCTATGACTATAGACACATGCATCCACCCCCAGTGCCTCAAAATTTTAGCGAAGAAATGAAATCACACATCCACAAGCCGGATGGAATACACATGAAACAGTGGTCCTGTACTGTCTACATGGTCACAACTGTGGAATCAAGGCAGCCTTACGAGTCCCCGTTGAGGCCTATGCAGGTTACAGGAGCCGCCCGGCACCGCTCTTAAATCCTGCATCACTGATGCCTAAAGCAGGTTCTGATTTTCCAACACACAAAGTGAGGCCAAGGAATATGCTGATTCTCAAGGTCACAGAAGGGCTTGACTCAGTTCTACCTGACGACTCTAGAGCTTGAAGGAGAAGGTGGGGCTCCCAGTGGTGTAAAGGGGACTGGCTGGCCCACAACCACCATGCATAGGCACTCTAACAGTGACCTAAACACCAGGCCAGGCCAGGGATACAGCCAAGAAAACACATCAAGCCTTCTAGAAAGAATGCCCAAAGCACCTCCTCCATTGCTACCTTAGTGGGATGATTGATCTTCAGATTCCGCAGCCCTCACTGAACAGACCCACCCATCAACCAAAGACATGATCTGCAGACACCTCTGTCAAGAACTGCACGGGGCCAAGGATCTCAGCAGGCAGGGTTGGTTCCTCTCTCCAGCGGGGTCTTAGGCTTTGAGGCCTAAGAAAAAAACTACCGTGATAGTAACTGTCACCCAATGTAGCACCAAGGAAGAGAAAAACTCCAAATTCCCTTTGATTTTTACAAGGCCTCTGAGACCCACGCCTGAGGTTTGGTGGCTAGTCACCAGAGACCTCAGAACCATAGTCCAGATCACTCTTCACAGTGGCCTGCGACTTAACATGTACTGATGGACAATGCCAGGTAAGACATCCCCTGGCTCGGATGTAAAAACAGAATCCCACAAATCTGTGTGTGACTTTCTCTGCAGGAACAGCCTTGAGGTGACCTGCGGCTGGTATCTCAGATGCCCTGAGCTTTGCATACACTACTAGCCCACGGGCCAGACAAGGTGTGATGAAACCCCGAGATAGCAAGGGACTCTTGGGCTTCTGCCAAGGCTCTGACTCAGAAGGAACATCCTCCCACAAAGCCTCAGGCAGAGAGAGAAGTCAGGGACCACACTTCAGCCATAATGAGCAAGGTCAGGAGGGCCCACTCTGGGGCGCCCACAGCCACTCTCCAGCAGCCTAGGTAGGGTGCCCTTCCAGCCAGTAACTGGATGACAAAGAAGGGTTCCAGAGGACAGAATCCAAAGTGAGTACCTGTCAATCAAAGCTCCCTGTGTATTTCTGCTATTAATTCCCCGTGGCATGTGAGGTGTTTACTGCCCATCTGTTTCTTCTACTTTCAATCAGGCCAGGGACGAAAGATCTTTTCCACCTGCCTCCGACACACTAGCTGAGTTTTCCAGAGAAATAGTAGCCTGGAACATGTCTCCCAAGACACCTCTCTCTCCTTTCCCGTCACGAGACTCATTTACCAGATTTTGATGAATGCGAACCGTGCACAGGCCAGCAAAGTAGGAAACCACTCTTGCAAGCTAGAGACCCACTGATGGAGAGAACCACGCACTTCTGCAGAGGCCAGGGCAGAGCAACACGGGAGAACAAACAGCATTGCTGAGAACTGCAGGCAGGAACCACAGATACCTTCCCCTGAGTATGGCCCATGTCCTGTTGTGTGGCCCCAGAGAGAAACCTGGCTGGTTCAGAGGCACATCCTTCCTGGCCTTAAAAGAAACATAAGGACACAAAATTCCAACCTCCCACGTCGCCCATGCTAGAACCTGGTGGCTTTGCTCTGGTCTTCAGCTATTGCCTTGCAGAACTGGATGCTTATAAGGTGGTGCATCCTGACAGGGTGTGAGCAGTTGTTAAATGCTAACGAAACCTGTGCCCATGGCAACAGAGAATGCCAGAGATTAGACACAATGGAAGGCTAGAACAGGAAAGAAACCTGCCTGAGGAACGTGGAAGTGGACAGGAGCTGCACAGGAACCTGCAGAGCCCACGCGTGGTCCCTGGACGTCAGAGGCCCAGCTCACCCCGATGTCCAGGTCATCTGAGACAGCTTTCACCATGCGGTCCTAATTGGTCTGGAACGAGGTAGCCCGTGCTAGACCAGAACTTGTGGCGATACTTCTGCCTCCCAAGTGAAGGGCTGCAGAGGCCTGAGCCTTCATCATGCTCAGACTCTCCTTCTGTAGGCTGAGAGCACCTACTGTGCTCAAGCACCCGGGGTCCCCCTGCCCACCCGGCACAGGGGCTTCAACACGAGCTAGGGGACAGAGGGGGGAGGATGTGCCAGTTTCTTTTGGCTCTTGCAGGGCCTTTTGTACAGAAACCAGGAGGCAGCAGCAACTGGGATGGCACAGGCCTGGGTGTCCCTGGGTGCCCCAGGCGCTCACCTCACAAAGGCACAGTGAGAGGAGGCACGGCTGACTGATGCCCGAGGACTAGGGTTGTCTGTGGGCACTCTGTGTCCATTGCAATCAAGCCGCTCATCCCTGGGCGTGGAACACATGCTACTACCCTGTCCCTCCAAAGGGGGCTGGGGCCTGGCAGACCTGACTCGGCACTCTCTCCACACCACCAGGGCCAAATGCCCAGAAGCACAGACGTTACTGTCATGTTGAAGCTAAGGCAGCCCCTGGGGTCAACAGAAGAGGGAAGAGGCCCCCCCCCCCCCCCCGTCTGCTCCACTTTCTTCATTCTGCGTGGGGTTTTCAGGCTCACAAAGAAGGGGACTCTTGAGGACCCTCCTGCAGGCTCTCCATCTGTGAGGCCAGCAGGCTGACTCTCCCAAGTGTGGCAGCTGGTCAGGGTCCCCAACCCCCTCCTCTCCAAAGTCACTTTTTCTATGTATTCTAGGTTCAAATCCCCACACAGAAGGAAACACCAGAACGTACCAAGTAACATTTATCTCTCTATATATTAAAGGTTTCTGACAGGACAGTCCCCAAGCAGGGAGGCCAGCTTTGAACGGGATAGATACAGGAAAATGGACCACAGAACTCGGCACTCCATTCTCCAGACAAGAGTTCCTACTGTCCATTCCGGCGTGGATGTGGGGAACTAAAGAGGGAGCAGCCACTCTCCAGGGCCCAAAACTACATGGAAGAGCTGAGCAACTTCATTTGGAATGAAGCTTTGATGAGCCTGAATGAAAATGATAAAGACAATAAAAATATGGGCAGCTGCTGGAACACAAGGAAGGCCAAGGAGGCAACAGGACCCGAGAGGTGACAAGAAAGTAAACTCAACCCTAGAGACACCAACTCGTTAGCTAGGCGGTCAAGAGGACACAACAGGGTCATTCAGAAAAAGCTCCCTAGCTATAAAAGCTCTCGGGTCCGGTCCTCAGTGCAACGAGTCTTTTTTTTTTTTTTTTTGGTTTTTCGAGACAGGGTTTCTCTGTGTAGCTTTGCGCCTTTCCTGGAACTCACTTGGTAGCCCAGGCTGGCCTCGAACTCACAGAGATCCGCCTGGCTCTGCCTCCCGAGTGCTGGGATTAAAGGCGTGCGCCACCACCGCCCGGCGCAACGAGTCTTTTAAGTGTTCCCTCCTTCATTAAATGCTACGAAGCTCCCAGAAGAACCTTCCACTTCTCCTTGTGTTCAAGCTCACCGGGAGTGGTCTCGTGTTCTAGCCTGGTTCCCCAGTTTCCTGTTTTTTCTCCCCTTTGTCCATTTAATCTCGTCGTCGTCCTGTTACAGTTGCTGACAGCTTGGCCCTGGTCCTCCAGGGACCAAAGAACAGCTTGCATGCCATTTAATCAAAGGAGAATGCTCTTCACTGTGAGGATGAAATTCCCCAACTCATACAGAGGAAAGAGTTTGGTCACGTGGTCAGAGCAGCTCAGGGTCAAGTGCAGCCCTAACTCAGACAGGAACAGGCCAAGCACTCAGCAGAGGTCTACAGAGTCACACATAGAGGTCCTTCTTGGGCTTGTTCTATCTAGAGTAGTGAGTGGGTACAAGCCAGAACTTTGGAACTTCCAGGAGGTCATCTCCAGCATCCTTACAAACCAAAGAGCCCAACCTCAGAGCATGCAGAAAGCACTTCAAAGAAAGACATCTGAGGGAATCACGGGGGCCCTGTGGGAGCAATCCCCATCCTCATTTCTAATCACATCATGTGTTCACATGGCATTGGAATCAACGCAATGGCATACCACACCATTGGATAAATAGCCATAGATTTTTTCCAACCGACCTTAAGAGTCCTTAGTAACAGCCTTGGCAACAAGATAACTAGAACGGAGCCTTCAGGTGCTTCGTCAGTGCGGCTACATTAAGAAGAATAGCTGGGAATATGGGAGGTGGGTGTGGGTGTGGGAGACTGTCTCTCACACAGCAAAGAAACTGAACCCTGCGCCTAGCCTGTGGCTGAGCGTTGGCAAGCCGTGCTTTGCTGATTTGGGGGGGGAAACAGGATGGAAAATGGTCGCCACCATACTGGCGTTTGCTTGAAGCTCCTTGGCATCTGGTACAGAGTGGCTCAGACTCTTGGCCACAGATGACAGCACGTGACAGCCACCGTGTCAGCCGCCACGTCAGTGTGGGATGGAGAGCCGACCCACCAGGTGCCATCACTCACGAAGCGCTGCCCAGAAACCCATTAATCCTGTGCCTCTGCCTGCCTTGCCCTGCTGTTCTGAACTGCCTGGCTGATGGGCTGGGACAGGCCTGGCAAATAGAAGCCTATTGTTACTGTCCACATAGACCAAAAAGAAAGCAAACATTAGTATCCACACCGTGTCTGAAGAGCCAAACGAGACTCTTAAAAAATTCCTCAAACAATTCTGCAGCTAACATTTGACATCAGCTCACCATAAGGGCATGGGGGTGTTGGGGGGAGGGGGGAATCAACTTCCCAGGCGATCCAGGACCCTCCACACTGGGCGGAAACCAATAGAGTGCGGTGAAATCAAAATGAAGAATCAGTCAGGCTGACCCTGCCACTAATGAGTAACATAATACGACTCCATTTCAAGACCGGAGGTTGCCATCTCTGGGCCCAGAGGCAAGGCAGGCAGCCCAGCAATGTGCCTCGGGTCTCCGGTGCCTTTCGCTTGGTCTGACCCCGTTCTCTCTGGGACTCGGCACCTCTCTGCCTGAAGCCGTGCCTATAGACGCTCCGTGAAGTCCCCGGCTGCCTTCGGCATACCCCGATCTGGCTGGACACTCCAGGAAACAAACCTGTCACCCAAATGCCATGCACACAGCGGAGAAGCAGCCAGGAAGCCGAGGCCCTGCCCCCCAGCCCCGACAGGGTAGAGTCATAATGTCACACGGAATGTACGCTAAGAAGCGAGGATGACAACTGGCGCTCTGGGATAGATCATTTGACAGAGAAATTTATTTGCTGGCAGACTCCCGACTGCAGGCTTGCTCGGCGATGGCTCGCTGCCATGCAAATGAAATAAAAATCAATATCCTTGGGTCTGTAAAACAGTGTGTCAACAATCACACTCCAAACAACTTATATAACACACCTCACCCCGTACCCAAATAGCACCGAGTGTTTTTGTTCGAATGCAGCACACAGTAAACAGAAAGGAGGGTGGGGAGCCACGGGTGGGGGGAGACGGCAATTTTGCAGGACCTCCTCCTTCAGCAAAACCTTTCCAGGACTTCAGTGAGGAGATAATCTTTCTGTGATTATGACCAAACCCTTCCGTTGCTTAGCAACACATAATTAAGGAATATGTTTTCAGATCCGCTTTGCAAGCCCAGCCATTATCAGATGAAATTACTGGAGCAACAAATGTCATCGCCATGCAAATGAGTTGGTTGCAAAGAAAGAATGTTGGACTGAGAGAGAAAGAAGGCACACAGGCCCTCAAAACTTACTGACTCCCCTCCTGGCACACACGGATTTCAAAGTCAAAGTATATAATCAGACTTTAAAAGATAAACAAATAAAAAAGTGGGGGTGGGGAGCATAACACCAGACTCACTGGCAAGAGAAAAACAAGAAAAACAACAACAACAAACTGGAGGAGACATCCCACCCCCAAGCAGTTAGCCAGTCTCTTTAGAAAGACAGAAGGCCTGGAGGGCTGGCTCTACAGTCCTGAATCACTCCATGCCATCCTCATAGAAAAACCTATCTCAAGGCTCCGAAGACCAGACTTATCCAAGGCGGTTTCAGAGGACACTGTAGAACATGTACATTTCCCACTCCACTACCCCTGTCCGATACGCTAGATATTTTTAAATGTATTTGAAAACCTTTTGAGGGCTCAGCAGTTAAGAGCACTTGCTATTCTTGCAGAGGATCTGGGTTCAACTCCTAGCACCTGGATCGGGCAGCTAACATCCACCTGTAACTCCAATCCCAGGGCATTCGATGCCCTCTTCCTGCTTCTGGGAACCCTGGCACACACATACATGCAGGCACTCATACACACATAAAACAAAACAAAAATCAGTGTAAAAATGATGCCATTTTCTAAATTATGTATGTTGGAAGGCAAAGGCAAGGAGAAACTGATTGACCTTTTCAGTCCGGATTCTAGTGCTAAACACTAACTGTTTAACCACAGTGTCCAATGAAAAGCACACTATGAATCAATCACTCTGGGCTTCTGCTTTGAAGAAAACCACCTAGCATTCCCCCCCCACTTCAATGGGGAAATAGTATCTTCCCCCACGAACAAGCAGAATTCCCAACCATGTTTTCTAAAATGAGAGGCTTAATCTTTTTTTTTTTCCCCCTTTCAAACAGTTCTAAGAGATTTCAACATGTTGCTTTGTTTAGCCCACAACTATGGAGACAGACGTGTTCTTGTCGGCAGGAGAATCTCTGCCTTTGATACTGTGTGCTGCTTTTGCAGAGGGGGGTGCTGCCCACACTGCTAGGCACTTTTACCAGCAAATTATCCATGCACAAATTATAGGAGGCATTCCATCAGATACTCTTGGCTTTTCCAAAGCTATCCAATGAAATTAGAGAACCACCCTTCTCATGCATAAAAACGGGACAGTCTCTCAGAACGGCTTCTGATCCTCTCCGGAAAGCGGCTATGTTTCAAAAACCAGATGAGGAAGCCGGCAAACTGGGGTATTAACCTGCTACATAAATCTGCAGAACTCAAGAATAGCCCATGGGAGGAAGGAACTGACCCCAGCGTTCGCCCTAGTACTCTGGTAGGGTTAGGGGGCCGGGCACAGACAAAGACACATAGGATCAGTAGGAACACATTATTTTCTTCTCAAATCTCTGTACTCCTCTCCCCCCCGACCCCTTGAACTCCCAGCCAGGAAGGGTAAGTTACTTGGTTCTGGAGTGAGCATGGTTGACACGATGATGGGAGCCCCCGTCCGCCGGGCCACCTTCTGGTACGGAGAGTGAGGTGTGTGGAGGCTTTGGCTGACTGGTGGCAGGGCAGGCGGCTCCATGGGGGCCGCTCCAGGTTTCCGCAGGAGCTGGGGGCTGCCGTGGGGGCTGGGCAGCGGAGAGGCGGTCATGCTGCGCTCCCTCTTCAGCAGCTCCATGGGCACTGTGTACGAGGTGGAGTAAGCTGTTCTGGGACTTGAGTGGAGGGAGACAGAAGGACCTGGGTTAGCCAAGGCTACCCCAGCAGCTTGGGAAGGATATGAGGGAGCCAGGCGTGCTGTTAGGGCACAAGGGGTAGGAGAGCTGTACCCGGAGTTGGAGGGCAAGTGGGGGGGTTGGGCCCCCACCACTGGGGCAGAGTAAGTAGCTGCTGTCTCCAGGAGGTGCTGGGAAGGTGCGCTGGAGGGGCGGCGAGCTGCGTCTCCAGCCCGGGCTGGAGACGGTGCCTGCAAAGGCCCAGCGGGATGGAACTGCAAGGCTGTGGTGCCCAGCGAGGCCAAGTCACTGGGCAGTTCACTCCGGTGGCTGAAGCTACTGGACCGAGCGCGGGGTGGAGGGCCCGTCCGGTCCTGTCTCCGAAACTGCATCTCTGTCCTGCAGCTGCTGGCGAGGCGGCTCAGGACACGGGCCTGGCCCAGGTTGGGTGCGACGGACTTGATGTCGGCGTCCTCCAGGGTGGCCAGGACGGCGGGGGAGTCAAAGCCTTGCTGTAAGAGGGCTGCCAGGGTGGCCTCTGCCACACCTTCTGCCCGCAGCAGGGCCAGAAACTCGGGGTACACGGTCCTCTTGCCCCCAGGCCCCTGGAACGTAGACAAGTCAGCTTCATAATTCTCATACGTCAGCTTCGAGTGGATGTTTTCCCGGGTAGGCCCATAGCCTCTGTTCAGGGGACCCGGGGCCACTCCTGTGCTGTTCTCGGTAGGAGCAGCCGAGCTGGGGTCCACAACCAGGCACGTTGGGGCCACCTGTCTGGCAGGGGCAGAATCAACAGGTCTTTCACAGATATCACTGTAGACTTGACTGGGGGTGGGGGAGAAGGTGGGTGCGTCTATCCCTAACCTTGTATCAGGCTGTTCCCTTCCATACCTCCCAGGAGATGGAGTCCTGCCATGTGTCCTCTGCCCATGTGGGAGGGTTTTAGCCCCAGATTCCCGGTAGAGGTGGCCAGTATCCTGCAGAGCAGGTAACTGGCCTTGTACCTGCTCCCACAGCACTCTGCTGCCAAGCACTCCGTAGCTGGGCACTGGCCGGCTGGCTCCTGGGTCCCGATAGAAGGGAGGCTCCTTGGGTACCCTGGTGGCCCTGGATGGGTCGCCACAGTAGTCTTGTGGCAGCACGGAGCCACGGCCAGACATCACTGCCTGTCTGCTGTCGTAGAAGGCGAAGTCAGGCACCGACCCCTTTCTCGATGGCAGCGAGTTGTAAAAAGCTTCCCGGGGTAGGTAAGGCTCAGTGTCCTGGGCGCAGTGGTTTAGCAGCTCACTCCAGGTCCCTTCTCCGGGGCCATACGTCAGAGAACTTCTCCTCCCGGGAGGCCCAGCATTCTCCCAAGGGACCTCGTACCAGCCAGCGGCATCCCAGCTCTGAGAACGGCCAATATTGATGTGCCTGCTGGGAACCGGCATTGGCAGAGCAAATGACCCCAGCAGAGGCAGGGAGGAAGCCTTTCTTTATAAATCTTCAATTACATACATCAAAACCAGACCTGGCCGCACGCGAGCCCTTCCAAGACGGCAGAGGAACAACCAACCAGGGGTTTCTGTTTCAAGGCACGGCCTAAATTATTAATCCTCTGAAACCTTAGCAGGCAAAAAGCAGACTCACGGTAACTTTGCCTCATTCCCCAACGGTAGCCCACAAGGTCTGTCCAGTGCGACTGTAGCCCAGACAGGAGGCTGTACTCCGGCCTGCTGGGCCCCCTTTCCGGTGGCTGTGCTCACATGGCCCTCGGCTTTTGCAGCGTGAGGATTAGGCGCTAAATAAAACCCCTAAAGCTTTTGTTCCATGTGACATCTCAGACTGATAAAGCCGGCTGCCTGCCTTAGCCAAGCCTAGCACGGCTCCCCCCGCCCCCAAGCTGATCCCTTCCCATCCTTTGCCCGGTCATTCTGTCCCTCTTTGGAGAGCCCCTGACCAGCCAGCCCCTCTCCACTGATGGCAAGAGAAACAAACTAGGACTGCTTAGCTGTCCGTCCGGTGCTAATCCCACTGCACGGGACATTAATCTGCAGCGCACAGCTAGAACAGACCAAATGGAGGCGCACAGGAGAGCCTTGCAGCTGATTCCAGAAGAGGTGTTGTGAGAAGCAAGCCTGTAGTCCCTAGCAGGTCACATTGTGCAAATCCAAATAGACTCCTCGCCCTAAGATCCAAAGACAGGTTTTTTTTCATACCACCAGGGAAAAAGACAAAGTGTGGGTTAAGACCCGGAATTAATCAGTGCAAGACAACAAGCACCAGGCTGAGCCGAGGGTCGGACACCAAGGAAGAAAGACCAGGGACTCCTGTGCTTCTCATCTCACCCTGTGGGCCATGTGCACAACCCCAATCCTCCCTGCTCCTGCCCGTGCCACACACACACACACCCCACCCTCCGCCAAACCTCGATGTCAGATTTCATAAAATAAACCAAGGTGGTGATCAAGAAGTATATTTAAATGAGATAATATAACTATATGCAGGCATGAGACCAAAGAAATTATGTGCCTTTACCCACTTCTCTCTTAATCTAAGATTTAACTAGAACCTTCAACTAGAGAGATACCAGCCATTAAAATGAAAAAATCCAAATGTGAGAAGCATGGAAAACTTACTGTGGGGTGTGAATTTGGATAATGTACCTTTTCTATGAAGCAGGTTTATGGCGGTACCATGCTTTCACCCTACCCAAGCCCAGTCAATTCATGTCAAATTCTGGGACAAGAGCTGTGGAAACCACTGATACCCCTTAAGGAGTTCTTACCCCTCCAAACCCAGCTGTGACCAAGGCTGGACCATGGTGCAATTAACCCAAGCACATGCTCCCAAAGACTACAGACCGTCGGGCTAACACCACTGCTGCCGTTCCTGACCCAAACGTCATACTCGGTGCAAAGAGACCCAAATCCTGTTTCGACTCCCCATTTCCTAGGATTCAAGAAGAGGGTGAAGAGCTGGGAAAGGCAAAAGACTGCACCGCATCAGATTCCTGCCACTGTCTGGAACGGATCCACAGCACACTGCGGATGACAGGCAGAGGACCAGGTCAGGAAGGCCGAGGGGACAGGTCAGGACACACCCAGGAGAGGATTTACAACTCTCTACCTCTAAGCAGGTTCATTGAGAATATGGCGCGCTTGTGCTCACACACACACACACACACACACACACACACACACACACACCCCAGAGCAAATGGTGCAAAGCCAGGAACACCTCGCACACCAGCTCACTGCACTAAATAGTACTTAGTAGCCTGTTGGGTCCAGGAAAGATAAGCTGGGAAGGCTTGTGCGCACACTTGCGCATGCACACAGGGTCTGTAGCCTTCAAAGGGTGGCCACTGCTCAGTGCTTTGGTGTTAGTGCTGTCGTGGCATGATATAGCATTAACTCCTGGAGGCTCTACCTGTAGTGTGGACAGGCTCCTCCAGACATAACTAGAACAATCTGGTTGCTGTCTGAGAACTGGCCCCTGCCCCGGGGAGCTCTAGGTGCCTTACCAGTTTACTGCCAGGAGTTTTGTAATGGCCAAGTCCACAAATCTGCAAGAAACCAGCAATGACTCTCAGGCAGGCAGCCGAGACACTACAAAGGCGTGATCCATCCCGCGGGCGGCGTGGAGGAGGAAGACAGGGTCCGGCCTGGGGTCCCCTCTGCAGTAGAACCAGGAGGCCCAGATTCCATTCTCAACAACCTCCAGCTGGTTCTGTCTGGAAGCCAACCAAACTCACGAAGCCTCAGCTCTGCAACTCAAATATTATGACAGATGTTTGCTTCCGTGAGAGAAACACCTGTACCTGGACACAAACTTCTCCAAACACTCTGGAAATTTTTTTTTTTTTTTGCCCCCATAACATTTGAATAAATATTGACTTTCTGAGAAATCTGTCTGCCTAAAAAGGGCAGGATGGGTCCAGTTTCTGAAAGGCAATGAGTTTCATGGATATAACTTTTTATCCTGTAAGAATCCCCTCCATAGAAGATCATAAAGTAAAAACATGATGCTTGTCTAAAGTAAGAAACAACTCATGCTCTGGAGACAAGGAAAACCTGATAACGAGTTCAATGTGAAGAAGAACTGAATGGCCAACACAGAGCTGCAAGGGAGTGTTGGCTGGAAGCTTGTTCTTGAATTCTGTGAGAATCATGGGGCATGATTCTCAAAGGATGGGGACAGGTTCAGAAGCTCAGGGAAGAAAATAGGCAGATGAGGGTCAAGACACCCCAAGGGCAATTTCCCGTGCCATGCCAAATCCCCCTAAAGTGCCTCGTGACCAGACAGACGAGCAACCATTTTAAGACTTTCAGAAGGGTGACTGAGAATCTAACTGTCTCAGAGACAAGATCGGGCTGTGCACTCAGCAACGTCAAGGCCACTTGACTATGAAGGTCAGCCCTTGTCCAGCTCCCCATGCCACTCCCTGCCCACCTGGTGGGATGATGGGTCTAGGTGGCTCTCAGTCTCTCAGGGGCAGCTTGTGTTTATCAGCAGCTGGCCCCAGCTCAGAACATTGGAACTACCTGTGGTAGGGTGGAGCATAAACAATCCGGCTCCCAGCCTCCGTGGGTGCTCCTCTACACCAACAAAGCTCTGAGAATAAGGGTGGAAACAAGAACTTGCTGGGGGAAAGCAGGGCTTTCTTGTCACCAGGATGAAGCCTTGGCCACGGCTACCTACAGCCTGCAGCTTCCCAGGGTTGCTGCTGAGTTTACTGGGTTATACACTGCCTTCAGGCTGAGACAGAGTCAAGAAATAGGCCCCAAGCCGTGCCTACTTCCTACTTTTAAATGTGGACAGGCTGTGCTTGGCTTTTTAAAAACCCTAGTCTTTCGGTGGAGATCAGTGATCTAGGGTGTGTTGAAACGCAGCTTCCTGAGGTGGGGTTGGGGGGAGTGGCCTTTTCTCTTGTGCAACCAATGTCCTTTACTAAAAAGTAAGTGTTCCTCTACAATGCACTTTGAAAATAGCCACAGGATGTTTGAGGCCACTTTTATTCAAATGACAGGAGAACATGAATGAACAGAACTGGGGACCATGCCAGTTTAGTTGTCAAGGATAAAGCACATCACTTTCACCACACAGTGGCACTCTCACTACTTGTGGGCTTGGAGCAGTGAGGCCAGGGAACATATTTACTCTGCTCCAAAGAGACAACTGGGGGCAGAAGGTTGGTGCACAGCCAGGGCACAGGCTGCAAAGATCTTCCATGGGACCTGAAGAATGAGTGTTCGCCCTCCTTGTGGACCTTGGGAGAAGCCGCTTCTCACCCTCCAGGTGCCAATGGGAAGGGAAGAAGCATCAGGGTTTACACATGCCTCTCCAACATGTGGAGAACGGAACCCACACGTTTCAGCCTCTCTGAGGAGTGATCCACCTGAGAAGAGGGGCGCGCACATGGAGAGCCACCACGCACAAACGCATGCCACCTTCAAAGATTCCTTCACAGCCTAGTGCTGGGTGTTGCCGGACAGAGAAAGGAAGCCACGAAATAAAGGCACACGGATGCCCTCGGCAGACAGAGGGAGCAGGACAGAGCCAAAACAGGTAAGCTCTTTAGCAAGAGATTCGATCACTGCTCAGGCCACATAACACAGTCTGAGCAGTACGACATAAGCCAAACTGCAGGGGTTTCGCTGCACACCCTAACACTTGTAGATGAAACGGAAGAAGGGCAAGACGCAGCCGGTCAAGTGTATCTTGGGCTTCGGATACACTGTGGCCCATGACCCATGGCTGCTTTCAGACCTACTGTAGAGTGAGTGTACTGGTTCCTCATTAGAAAATCATCATTGTCCTAACCATGACCAGGAGGAAGGGAATTCATCAATAAGAAACCAGGCTGGGAAGACGACCGGGTGGCCCCAAAACACCCTCAGGGGAGCCGGAGCTCATGTAGCAATGGAACCAGGGGACAGTGAAAGCCGCCACCAAAAGACCAAAGCAGACAACAGCAGTGCATCCCCTGCCAGGGTCTCCAATGGCACCACACATCCCTGAGCCCCAGGGCAAAACCTAAGCAGCCACATTCAACTAGAGATGCGAGCACAGACAGCCATCCAGGAGCACACCAAGGAGCACAAGACACAGTCGCATTTGTACTGGACCAATGACTGAGGGAGAGTGAATTCAGCGCGCAACTTGACTCTTAGCTTCAAGTGAAGGCCTGGCCAGAAAAGAGCAGACAATACCACGAACCTCCTCCCCAGGTGCCAGTGAACAACAAGGGAGACTGGACTCCAATAGGCAGGGTCACTGCTCCAATTCATTTAGTCAAGTAAGACAAAACAGGGGATTTTTATCGCATGCACATTACGGCTTTGGCTTTCCTGTCTGAGCATTTCTTTACAATGTCGCGCATTATCTGGGACATTTGTTTGTATTGTAGAGTTTTGAGCCACATCTAGTTGACTATTGTATATTTATTTACACAGCTAAAGTAATTGCAGCTAATCACTTAATTACTGGAAATGTGCATAATTGCCTGATCTCAACATATAATTAAAATGTATAGCAACATTATGAATCCCATTTTTAAGACGTAGGTTTGGGGGACTTTGAAAGACAGCTTATTAAAAATGATCAGGAGTACCTGTGGACAATAGGGTTCAAGGCTGTTCCTATGCAAAAACTAAAATCACAAATGCATAATGCATTTAATTAAAAAAGGACAGGTGAAACCAAATAGCATCTTGGATGTAGAAATCTAAATAAGGAAAACCAAACATGAAACAAAATGATCCCGGTCCTGATCCTTGTACAGGTGGTGTGGGCTCTGTCTGATGGGCCCTGCCAGGCAAGACTGGCAGCTGGAGAAGCCCTATGAGCTGACCCATACCACCAGGCCCTCAGCTGGGTTTGGGCATTTTGCTACTCAGGTTTCCTCAACAATCCAGAAACATCTTAGGGATCTTAGAGATTCGAAGATCACCCAAGTACCTTCTTGGGGAATGTTGTGTTGAGGCGCTTGATAGTAAGCAGATCCAACTCAGAGTGGAAAACACTACCCATGAAAGCAAGCTGCCCCACACCTGCAGCACCGCTGCTGTGTCCTTCGTGGTGACCAAGAAGACATGGAAGAGCCATGCTTCCTTCTTTCTTTTCTTCTGTGCTCATGAGACTCCTGGGGGGTGGGAGTGGGGAGAGGGAAGGAATGTTGATCACAACTTCATAGCACTTCCTTGTATTTAGTTATTTATGTATTTGTTTTGCTTATCATAACTCAGCTGGTACCATTCTTGGAACCCGTTTCCACATTTCTAAAGAAACACTTGAACACAATAAAGTAAAATAAATAAATTAAAAACACAATAAAATACCTACTTCATTATATTGTTTTCCAAATCGCATCCTCAACAGCTACAGGAAAGGAATGTATCCAGGGTGTGACTTTACTCTAACCCATTGTAAGACGGCCTAACAGAAAAACATCACAGGCAAAGCCACAGTGGACTTCTACAGCTCTACAAACCCAAACCGTGGGTTAGCTCTGCAAGGCTGAGTGACAGCATGCATGGTCTGTGACCCGCAAACATTTGGGGAAAACCACACTAGCCCTGGCATGATCGAACAGGGTATTCAAATCCACCCGTCAGTACAATCCACAAATGGACTGCGTCAATTATGTCAGCAAACCAGAGAGAAGAAAGCCAGCGCCTAAATTATACATCAGAGGGAAAGCAGGTTGCAATCTAGAGATGAGCGGGCCATGTGATCAAAGGCTGTTCCATAATTATTCCATACAACGTACTCCAGGATTGTCTGAGAGCAGGCATCAAGAAAACCAGCAGAGAACAAATTACAGATATCAAAAAGGGCCGACTACAAAAGCACGTTCAAACCTGGCCTTTGAGTCAGCCTAAAAGATTTTATTATTCTAGTTGATTTGGATGGAGTCCCAATGACTTGGGCTGCCCCCTCGACACAGAGGAGAGACGTTCTCTAGGTGCGTATGTGAGTGAAGGCCCACATTCCCAGTCTGGGTAGAAACAAAGATGAAGCTTCAGGACATGGTACTCTGAGCAGAACATGCAGGCATCCCAGAGAGAAACTGAAGGTGACAACAGGTTTCAGTGGAGAGTTCTGGGGGAAGAATCCTCACAGGGACGAAGCAAAGATTTCATCTGACCAGCTCCTGTGGCACTCAACGTCTTGCCCAACTCTGGCAAGGGATCCCAGAAACAGGTAGGTGGCCAGCAGGCATGTGATCAAAGATCAAAGAGACAGTTAAGGGGTTGTTAGCACTGTCTGAAAACAGAAGGTAGTTCTCCAAAACCCAGGACACATGCATTCCATCAATTAAAAACAAAACCAAGCCAGACATGGTGGTACACACTGATAAACCCAGTACTAAAGAAGCTGAGGCAAGAGGATTGCTCAAGGACAGCCTGATACACACAGCAAGACCTTATTTTAAAAAGATAACCACCCACCCACCCAACCCACCCATCCAACGTCCCTAAGGGACAGAGAGGAATTATCCTTGGGATGAAGTGTGGTAAGAAAGGGCAGAGAAGAGCGGAGCAGGATCTCTGGAAAACTATGCTAAACAGACATAGTGAGAATTCAAAGCTATGGGAGTGCTGTGTGGCAGCTGTACAAGGCCTTCAGTCCAGAGAGCTGAGCTCTGGGAATGGCTAAAGAAAGAAGAGCTGTCTTAGGAACAAGGCACAAATCACCAGCTCATCCATAAAATGGGCGCTACCTATCCAGACCACTGAACGGCACGGCACACACCCCCAATGGCTGTGACTTCCTTAGACATTGGACAAACAGGGTCACAGAGGAAGGACTACACCTGGCCAACTTCAAAATGCAATTGCTCCTGATTCTGCAAAACCATGCACATTTAGATGAAGATACAACTGAACAACTTTCCGTCATATGCCAGCCTCGGTCACGGATACAGGGATGGGTGAGAGTGTTGGTGAATGGTGAGCAGGACAGAAGACATGGTCAGTGGCTGGCCCAGGTGTGGTCCATTGAGTTGTGGAATTGTTTTCGATTTGTCATCTAATTTAGTGGGACAGTTATGGGTGGAGTCTTTCAGGACGCTACCCTTGCCAAGTCGACTCACTGGGGCTTCCCGGAGAGAGGGTTCAGCAACCAGCCTCCACGAAGCCCCTTCCTGCTGGAAGTCAAAATTTCTACAACCAGGTGAGTTCAGGTTGTGGACTGTTCTGGGAGCCGCTCGGTCCCAAATCTTCCATCACAACAATGCTTCCAAAGTTTCTAACAGGCCAGGTTATCATTTGAGATTCTCCCCAGACTAAAGAGACACGACACTCAAATGCAATGTGCAACCCCGGATGGCTGCACAAACGGACATGACAAAAACAAGATAGCTACAAACAGGCCCACGCGGGAGACGCGAACATGTAATCTGCATCGGATGGGGTCTCAGGGGACGATTATGCTATTGTGGTTATGTAGGAAACTATCCTAACAGGAGACACATGCCATGGGGTGGTTACCGGAAACCACTGCCATCTACAAGCTTGTTTCAGATGCTTCTGGAAACAATTCACACAGCAAACCACACACACACACACACACACACACACACACACACACACACGCACGCACATGCCCTTATACCTCACAAAAAGCAATAAAATGTTACGTTAGTAAATGCAGTTGAAAAAAATAATGGTATTCATGACACTAGTCTGCCAATCTTCCTATAGGGTTTAAATTGTGTTATCAGAGACCAATAGCAGAGATTTAATATTTTTGATGTTTATTTTAAAAGCCGGTTAAATGCCAAGTTCCATAAACTAAACTATAGCAGAACCCAAGGGACATGGTTGGGTAGGGGGGTGGAGTTCTTGCATACTTTGAGCAGAGTGCTCAAGGGCTGTCTCAAGCAGAATGGCTTTGATGTCCCCATCCCATGTGGCTTAAGCTACATCTATTTAAAGGACAAGCAATTCCATATGGGTGGCTGCAGGGGAAAGAGATGGGGGCGTGTCTGCCTGCCTGTGAGCCAGAAGGACAGCCATTGCACGTGGACCCTCCCCTCTGTTACAGGCAATGCACCCACCATACCAGGAACCAAGGCTAGCCCTGCCAACACTCCCAATAACCCCTAGACAAGGTTAACCCTGAAACACTGATTCTGGGCTGACACAGGCCGTATAAACCTCGAGTTGCAGGCTCAGGGTTCTTTGCTACTAATTAGGAAAGGATACTGCTTAATCAATGTTTCAGAATTTTATCCCCAGGTTTCCATTAGATTTTAATTATGTTTATTTTTCCTTTCATGAATAAAACACTTCCAGACATTTTCAAAGATACCGAGGACTTGGAAACATCAAGAGGGGCAAGAGTGGGCTCCTCAGAAGTATCTTGGAATTCATTGTTGTAAATACCTTAATGGAAAACAGATAAAGTCTAGAAACTCCAGGAAGTTAAAAAAGCTGGTCCTGATATGTGGTGTCTTTCATATGCAAAGGAACCCTAGGTATATGGAAGAGGGGCACCTCACAGCCTACAACCCTCCCTCACTTTCTGCCCAACCCCCACACAAGCCAGGCCCTGTCTAAAGCCAAAGGAACAGCCAAGGACGTGGTGTAGGCAGGGAACCTGGAGGTCCCAGTGCCAGGGTGTGACACTGCCAGGCCCAGCTACCTTGAATGAGCAGGCCTGAGAGGATCTGGGCGAGGCGAGGGGCTGCATGTCTTTCGTGAAAACCCGCCAGCCGTGCTGGCTCTTACCTTCACAAATTCTGTCCAATCGCTGTCGCTTGACTCTGTGCTTATCCACAAGGGCCATTCTTTATCGAACTTTGCAACTCTCTGATTCAAAAGGCAAAGCAGTCCGCTAAGAACTTAGGGGAACTCGCAGGAGTCTGCGTGCATTGCGCCACTATGAACCCTGAAACAAGGAGAAAAGAATCCTTAACTCTCTGGAGACCTCCAGGACACAAGGTCATTCACGACTTCCTGCCACTTTCTAAGAGGGTCCTGCTGCTGCTCTGGCACGTGCTGCTTGCTCTCTTCCCAAAACACGGGAGCCTCCACAAACTCCGGTTTTCTACCTGGGATCCGTCAGAAAGCAAGCCGGCAGAAAGGACACTGGCCGCACGCGTTGCTGAAAACAGCAAACGGCAGTCAGTGCACTGGCTTCTCGGCTATGGACACCAATTACAGACGGACCAACCTCAATTATTACTGCAACTCCGAGGCCAGAGACCAAGAGACAGCTGGCTGGATCTGCCATTTATTTCTTTGCACCTCAGAAGTGCTACACCACCAAGGAGACAGTCTCATAGACAGCTCTGGAACACTGTCCTACGATAATCACATGGGAGTGCCCACGCACCCCAGTGACTGGCTCTCTCTAGGCCTCCGCTGGGCAGTTTTCAAAAGTGCTTCCTTTCCACGGTGGACTTGCAGGGACCAGGCACCAAAAACACAACATAGTGCAGCGCAGCACAGCGCAACACAAACTCCCTGTGTAAAAACGGGCTTGCCCGTGCCATCTTCTAGAACCTTCCTGCCTTAAATGCAGAGGGGGATGTAGATGGCTGGCCCTGCATTTATTTAATCCCACATTCCTGGACTGGTAGTTCTGGTTAAGCAGCAGCTGCTGAACTTTCTAAGCATTCCCTGATGAGTCAGGATCAGGAGAGGAAGAGCCTGAACCACATCTGCCCTGATCCAAAGTACCCCCTCTTTAAGTACCAGCTCATAAATTGCAAGCCAGGCACTCCTGAGTTTTCTCCTTCAGAACTGTGGTCTGTCAGTCACTGCGAGAATAGCAGGGACCCATTCTCTGGTCTCCCATTCTTCGTGGCAAAATTTCAAAACCAGTGTTGTTCTAACTCTAACAGCAACACACACACACACACACACACACACACACACACACACACACACACACACACACACACCCCTGTTCTCGGCTATCAGGCGAATCATGCAGAGAAAGGAGAGGTAGAAAAATAAGGCTCAAGGGTTAAAAGTGGAAACTCTGGTGTGCACGGGCATCGTGGCCTCTATCAAAGGTGCAGGCACAGGTCTGCGTAGTAACATGTAGCAAGTTTTTGGTAATTAATGGCTAATTTCCCAGCAATGTGGCTGGTAAGGCATCCTAAAGAGTTATAGCAATAATCGCATGAATTTGATGGAGAGGGGGAGATGGGAAAAACAGTTTCTAGCCATATAATGACCACAGTATCCAAAGGACATGAGACTCCTTCTAACACAAAAAGCAGCCAGTCACCACATGGACACACTTACAGAACTCCTGCTGTCGTTGTTGGGCTCTTCCATAAAGGCAGCCGTGTGTGAGCAAGCCCCTAACTCCAGGAAAATGGAGATGGGACAGAAAGACCTATGAACATCAGCCACAAAAGCACAGAAAAGTGACCCAAGCCCACATGCACATCAGAGAGTCGGAGCTAGCCCTTTTACCTTGCTGAGGCTGAGGCTCTGATGTCCACACTAGAGTGTGGCACCTTCTGGTAAAAACACAACCCTCATTATCTACCCCATCCAAAGGCCCAGTTAATATTTGTGAAGTGCTATGGAGATGAAAACTGCCAGCATTATGATCGGCGGCAAGATGGGCTGTGCACCCTCCTCCTCCTGTGAGGCGTAATCATTCTTTTTGCTTCCCTTTGAATTTTAATTTGTATAATTAGACGGCTTCTTGAAAAATTGATAAGCAGAATCTTGATCATGCAATCAGAGATCAGCCAACAGCTTACACAAATGTCTGTGTCTTACTACTGTGACTGATTGCCCTGCCTAGCTTTTCTGGGGCTCTTCTGAGGGGTCGGTCCAGTGCAGACCCTGAACGGAGGTACCCACCCACCACATCAGCAGCGAATGTAGACTTGTGGACCAGCTAGTTTAGGTGTTGCCCAGACCGGGGGGCAGTGATAACACATAGCTACCACCCCCTCTTACAATACTTCTGCTTAAAAAAAAAAAAGTATGAAATAGACATTTTTCTTCTTTTCCCTTCCAAGAAGCAAGCTATTTATGAAGACTAACACAGCCACTGCACAAACGTCAGACACAAGATATGCCTTATAATGGAGCTATGCACGGTGGCCTCTGGCGCGTGTCCATACCAGTAATGCCCACCCTGCACCAGATATACTGGCACTGGGCTCCCAGGCATCAATCACAGACAGCCCTCTTGGGTTTGCTAGGAAAATCAAGCTTGCCCTTCCTTTATTGTAAGTCAGTCCTCACATCCAAGTCATAATCCTCCAGGCAAAGGAATCTGTAATAGTCATCTATTGATATCATTAGTCAAAATGTTCAACAAAAATGCAAAAGTACATAAGAAAGAAAAAAAGAGGAAGTGCTATGGTTCTAGACTTTCTTTGCTGAAATCACAACTTGAATCACAGCAGGAAGAAACCCAGAGGTGGGCTGGAGTTCCAGAGCCCAGCTACAGAATGACCTGATGCAGGCTGTCCTGGAGACTTGGGCTCCTTGCTTGTGGAGCAGGAAAGGCATTCCTTGTATGTCACCATGTCTAAGACAGACAGGAAATTTTCTAGGAACTGCTCTGGCCAGCCTTGGGTTTGGTCTTGACACTTTCTACAAAGTGCCAATGGCACACCAGGCCTAAGGCAGGGAGCAAAAGCCAGTAAAGTTCAAAGTCAAGAGGAAGTGAGGCTGGGCGGGGAGGCAGGTGGACCTCTGTGAGTTCGAGACCCGCCTGGTCTGCAGCGTGAGTTCCAGGACAGCTAAGGCTGTTACACAGAGAAATCCTGTGCGTGTGTGCTTGTGTAGTGTCTTTTCATTCATGGATGAGGAGGCAGCATGAAGCCCAACCTCACAGGAGGGAACGGAAGGAATACCAGGCCAACCCAGAGATAGAAACCTCCTGAAAACTGTATGTGATCAAAATGAAATTTAACGCGTAGTAGTTTTCCCACAACACTAAGGTGTTGTCTTCCACAGCTTCAGTTACTCCTGTTCTATTGAGGTCTAAAAATTATCACAGTTAAAATCACTACGTTTCAAACTGTGCATGGCTCTGAGCAGCATGAGAAAACCCTAGGCCACCCTGCAACATCCAGCTAGGGCTGGAGCCATCCTGCTGTCTAGTGGGTCCACACTGTATCTGCCACCTGACCACTAGTTTACTCAGTAACTAGCTTTTGATAGCCAGTTGATCCTTGCAGTGCTGAAATCCAGATGTTCCAGTAACGGTTTTGCTTAACGCCAAAGCAAAGCCCAAAGTCCCTCCTCTGAGCAGGAAGGGGAACGCTGATGCTTCTACAGGTGTGTATGCATAAGGGGGAAATGTTCTATAATAAGATCTGGCATTCTCTACTCATCAGGCATCTACTGCTGGTCCTGAGACACACCAACCCTGGAAGAAGGGGTTAACAATATGGGTAAGTCAAAGAGATGTTTAGGTAAGAAAGCTCGCATGGGACACTGCTTCATGGCAGTGTCGAAGAGATTCGAGAAAAGGACAAAAATGAAAGACTGGCCCATTTAAAAATGACCTACGCTGACATTAAACTGAAAGAAAACCATCCAGGATTAAAGGCAAAAGAAACCACTTGTCCAACAGAGTCTAAGTTTGGGCAGATAAGCACTTTCCACCAATTGTCACCAACAGCTACCTCCTGGCCAAACCAAACCACCATGCAATTGTAGCACAAAAATCCCAGCCTCACAAATCTGTTTCAATTGAAAGGGGCTCTGTGTCTCCATTCCAGTTCAGACACTACAAAGACCAGACGGAGCAAGTCAACTGAGGAGCAAGTGCGCATCTCCAACACTGTCTCTCCAGACGAAAATGCTTCTAGAACCCATTTAACACCACGGACAGCTTCCCTTCTTTTAAGGGAATCTACTTACTCATCATGTTCACACAGAAAGATCAAGTTTTGCAACAGTTTAAAGGATTAATACCACTGTAGTTAAATGGACACACCTCCTTGTTAATCACAAACCAGGTGCTGATTTCAAACCTCAGTGCTGTGGCGAGCTAATGCACATAGAAAAGGGTCCATACACCCAGAAAGCAGCATCAGGGCGCGTGGTCGTGCACCTTCTTCCACAGCTGGGACCCTCCTTTCCGAGGCTTTCTTGTATACAGAACCCAGGTGAGGCACAACAAGGACCTTGCACCATCGAGGAAAAGAAGACCCCCGTTGTTGTGAGGCATGGGTGAGGGCTTAGGGCCTCTGTGATGCTCCTTGTTTAGACCCAGAAAAAGGAAGCCAATGGTACTCATACCTTAACAAAGCCATTCCATGGTTTTCAGGAGCCAAGCACAACCAAAGACTGATAACAAAACTACCAAGTTTGCAAAGAAAGTACCAATCAGTTTCTAAATGATTCCTACGGACAGAACGCGTGTGCGCCCCCTAAATCCTCTCATGTTCCTCACCAGGTACCAGGTACTTGAGTTGAGCCTCCTGAGCTCCCGTAGCCTGGAATGATTGGTAGTGGTCAGAGAGGACTGTCACTCCCTGAGCACCCAGTAGATTCTGCTAATGTCCCCCCTTCCTTCCTTTTTCTGGTGTAGGTTAGGGGGTGGGAAGAGAAAGCCTCCCTTTCCCAGAGTCCCCCATTCAGGCCCTGGAGATAACTAACTTAAGAGGGTCCTTTCTGAGACACAAACACAGCTTCACGCTGAGTCCCAGGGACAGGATAGTCCACCATCCAGTAAGAACAAAGGAGATTCTTTTCTCCGGGAAGCCCAATGCTGGGTGACTGGGTCCCACTCTAGTCACCTACCCTCAATTGGTCAGAGACCCATCCTCGACCCTCAAAGCAAAAGCACCTGGAATGTACACACAGGCTGCTGTGGGCCAGCCACAGCCTCTTTCCAATCTGGGTAGCTCCAGAATGTATAAGAGTTGGAGATTTATAAACGTTAACGTTACCTTTTATCACCTTTGACTTGCCTGTCCCCAGGCCAACCACTACAATTCCATACTAGAAAAATAAAGACAAAAATCTCATACCATGTGATCCTATCGAGTCAACCAGACTAATCCAGATTGTAAAGATAACATATATTGTCAATAATTTAGGCCAGGTCTGCCAGATTCTGCCACTGGCAGAGTTTCATAGAATTTGGAGGGTACTCGCTGGTGACAGAGGGCTGGCCTCTAGTAACTTTTATGTGGCCTTGGGTTTGAGCTGTGGCAACAGACTTACTGTACCATGGAGAATCCACCAGGCCAAAGGCTGTCCCAGTCAAGGGAGGTGATTAACTAACTTTAAAGCCCTGATTTTCCTGGGATAAGCAAGTGGTGCAGTACTGCTCTGAGCTGGGATTCTAGGTCCATATATTTCCCAGTGCTCAATGCAAGCCCCAAGAACTCTAAATATTTTCATTTGCTAAAAGTGATAACCAAGGCACGAGGATTTGGGCAGGAAGAACTTCCAATGTTCCTAATTGGTTGTTTTATTTTGGTCACATTGGGAATCCACTCGTGAGCCTTCACATTCTACAGAAACTCTCTAGAATTTTCACACATTTAATTTAAAAGTCCTCCAAACATGCCTTGAAAATAAATATTTTAGTTAATAATAGAGGCAGAATAGAAGGGATAAAAGCAAACAAGCAAACGTCCACTCAAATTAAGAGGCACAGAAACGATGGTGTGTGCTCCGGCGGCTTAGTCTGGGGAGTCTCTGACTGGTCCCCGCCCCAGAGTGGGATGCGTGCTCCTTAGCCCAGGAGCCTGGCTAAGCAATGTAATGGCATCAGCAATCTCACATTCTACGGGACAGAATAGCTGTCCCTGGTGACAGTGCAAGAGACGGTTCAGAATGTTTTCATCTGAACAAGCAGAGGATGCTACCATCAAGACAAAGAATCCACAATCTCTGAAGTTCTGACAGAATATCTGCAGAGGGGTCACCATACAGCTGCGGGGTGGGGACGGAGGTTCAGTACCACAAAGATCACTGAGGGCAGAGCTCACAGCCTGTGACAAAAATGAAACACAGTATAATCTCCTGGGTCCAGTGCTGTGTGCAGGCAACGGGTAGATGGCCACCAGCATCCTAGACGCAGGAGTTGGACCACAGTGAGACTCGGTAGGCCATGTATCTTTGAGAATAGTATGGAGATTACAGACTACACACAAGAGGCTACTCACTAAATTACAACACATTAGACAACAGTTATATATTAAAATATATTGTGAACACAAGTCATTATAATCAAACAAATACCTAGGCTTATTGTTAAACTTGGACTATTTTTCTATGGAAAAATTACTAGTTCCAGCCTGGTCTACAGAGTTCCAGGACAGGCTCCAAAGCTACACAGAGAAACCCTGTCTCAAAAAATACACACACACACACACACACACACACACACACACACAAACCCCAAAACAAAACTCACAAAAAAAACCCCTTAAAATATCTGGATTACTTTATTTTAAACATATCTGACTCTTGATTTTGTTTTGACCACACAGAGGCCCGTCTCCTCTGTGGATTGTCTGCCCAATCGTCACTTGAGAGCCCAGCGGCTTACCTCTTGACATGTGAGGTCCAAAACACATGCCCTAGTACCTGCTGTCACAAAAGCAATGAAAAACAAGACATGTTCCCACCCCACTCCTGCCCCGTGGCCAACCTGTCTTGTTAGGAGCAAAATCAGCCTAGGAGAAGCATGGTCCCAGCAATGGGGCTCTTCAGCCAGCAGAGGGCACTGCTCACCCTGCCTGGCCATCCCAGGCTGCAAAGACTGGGTAGCTTTGCCTGGGTCTCAATGTAGACTCCATGAGAACCCAGAGAAAAGACTGTCAGCTACCCTGGAAGGAAAGGCCTGAGCACTGCATGTCTCTGGAAGCAAGAGAGACGCAAGGTATCTGGCCTCCCTTCTGGCCATGAATGCTAGCAAAGAAGAAAATGCCAAGCCCTCCCCCCATGATCTTAACCTCCACTAGGAGCCAGGGTCCCCCTTTCAAAGCTCAGGCTGAGGAGCAGTGGGGTTCTTCACCCAGGGTGTGGGGTTTGGGCCCACAGAGAGGCATGGGCTGCCTTATGGGGTGATTTTCCATTATGCTTGCAGTTCTCATCCAAAGATATACGAACCACGGTAATGGCTGATGGGAACTTGACAGTGACAGGATTTATAAGAGAGAATAGTGGAGGTGTGAGGCTATGCAGTTCTGCTAAAGCCTGATAGGAGTTTCCATCAAACTGAAACTGGGGGTGGGGGCGGGTGGGGGTGGGGTGGCGGAGGGTGTATACAATTGAGCAATTGTTCCTTGACCCTAAGGTCCCTTTGTTGTAAGACTTCAGAGTAGGTGCCCATCCCCCCAATAGTATACGCAAAGTGGGGGAAGGAAAAGTAAAGAGGACTTCCCTGTAGGGGTGGTTGTCTGTGCTTCACCCCTGAAGCACTGCTAGGTACCTGCCCCCTCCCAGGTGTGGCTGAGGGGAGACCCCTTAAGACCTGAAATGCATATGTGCTCACTCTCTTGACTACCCTGTGGTCTTGGATGCTGGTACGGCAGACCAAGGTGGAGTTCTCCAGAGAACCCGTTGGACTGCGCTTCACCTCTCCTGGATCCCGAAACCAACTCCCCTTTGCTTGTAATCAGACAGACTCTGTGGAATTGCCCCAAACTGCCACTTTACTTCCCATTTTAAAATAATCATATTTTATTAGTTTATTTTGGGGAGGGACATATACACTGGGCATGTGTTGAAGTGAAAGAACAACTTTTGGGAGTTGGGTTCTCTTCCTCCAACCATTTGGGCCTTGGGTTTAAACTCCAGATGTCATGCTTGGTGGCAAGTACCTTTAGGCACTAAACCACCTCACTGGCCTAGATTTCCCTATAGGGAGGGATGACACTAGCAGAGTCTCCACCTGCCTGCCCACCAGCCTAGCCCACCAGCTTTTCCAGTAGGGAGCCCCAAGTGATGCAGGGGAGAAGGGGTTGCTTAACCCAATGATGTTACAGGAGGGACACCATGCCTCACCTAACCCCATACTCTCCACAGGACAACCCCCCCCAAAAAAAAAGGGGAACCAAGGGGCACAATTTCAATCATGAAGGAGCACTCTTGAATTTGTAATTGTCCTGCCTTGCTGTGGGACGTCTTCCTGTAAGCTGAGTATGTGTTGCTCTGATTGGTTGACAAATAAAGCTTCATTGGCCTATGGCAAGGCATAGAAATCCCTCCCCTTCGTTGCCCAGCCTCCTGTCTGCCTGGTAGCCATGTCACTCTAGTCAAAGGCTCCTGCCCTCTCCGGTTGCCTTCCCAAGTTTCACCCAGGGCAGGGCCCATAGCCTTGTGTGGCTCGCAGAGTCCAATAGCTGCCTGAAATCCCAAGGCCGGAGGAGAATCAAGTCTCTGCCTCAGAGGACAGGAAGGAGCAAAGAAATGTTAGACTGGGCTACAGGCTGACATCCCAGGGGACCTGTGGGTGAGCATCTCAGAAGGTACCCTGTGAGGGGATGGACGGCAAAGAGAGCGGCCCTCACTCATTCCTACCACCCGGCTCTAGACGGTGGTGGGGAAATCTCAGGTTGTAGGAGGACGAACGGAAATCAAGCAGGGAAGCAGACACACAGCCTTGCTTTTGGGCAGCAGGGCACTAGCCAGATGCTGCATCATGCCAGCAGAGGATCTGCCTCCTCTTGGGGGGTTCCAGGGACAAGGACTTACTGATCTATCCAGCTCCTTTTAAAAAAAACTATAGAGATTCAAACCACTGTTGCTGGACCACCATTTAAGAGATCTGTACAGCGGGATGGCGAATTTGCACAACAAAGCCCTGCGTGTCCAAGAATTTACAAACAAAACTTTATTAAAAAGAATACTGTGGCTCCTGATCCCTTGGGGATTCCCCACCCCCAGCCTGGCATCCACATCCTTTTGCAATCTCTGCTCATACCTAGCACACGAATCAGGCTGGCGTATCACTCCAGACATCAGATGAAAGACAACTGTGGTTTCAGGCATCGCCAGGCTCTTGCTGGCATTCTTAGAGGGTCACCAGCAATCATCTCCTGTCCTACGGAGAGGCCTGAGCTATGGACCATCAGTGAGGAACCATGGTCAATATCCAGATTGCAGTAGCATGGGAGAGAACACCCTAGCCACAGGCACCCAGTTAAGCGGGGCAGATTCTGACCCCAGGAAATGAAGACCAGGCTTTGTGGCTTAAATCTCTACATTCTGAGGTAATTTGTCACACAGCAATAGATAAGTATCAGAGCCCTTTACGCAGCCCATCAAATTTACTATGGTCACTGATGGAGTGCAGTTCAACAGAAGAGACAAAGCCACGGATCCATTTGTAATGCATGACACCAAGCGCCAAGCACCTACAGGCTGCAGGACACTAACAAACCTACCAAAGGCTGTAAATCCCAGCTGCCTGTACTGATGTGAGGTCTGTGATATATCCACTCTGTGAACTCCCGGGGTAAACTCTACTCTGCTCACATCAGCAATACCCAGCGGCCCCAAGAGTGGAACATTACCCCAGACACTTTAAATAAATTTCAGGGCTCCCCTCCACATGTACTAAGGCACCCTGGGGTCTCCACACTGACTCCATGCACACTCATAAATCTGGGGGATGATTAGACAGATCTATCAGAGCATGAGCCCCACATTAACAATGTATCTCCCAGGCCACCCTCTGCATGGTAATTCACTGGGTAAACAAGGCCCTCTGGATTCCTTGGAAGTGGTCCTTGAACCAAGGGTGAGCTCCTAGAGTCATTGAAGACACAGGTAAACACTCAAGGTTGCAGTCACAAACATGGCCATTCTTGTGATGGGAAACCCCAGGTGTGAGGCTAGATATGCTGAAGGCCTGCCTGAAACCCAGGATGAACAGGAGTTACATGTGCCAAGTAACACAACCCCGGGCTTCAATGCCTGCGGGGTCTTTCATGACTTTTTGGAGGCATGGCACCCCTGAAGCCTGCCCCCTCTTACAAGTCATCAAATCCAACAACTTCCTTCTGACCCCACCTCTCCCAGGAACAGCTCTGCAGAAGGTTACTGTTGAGAAGCCTGGAAGCAATCGAGGGAGTGAGAACCAGCCCCAGGGACCAGCGACTTCCCGTGGAGCCCCAGCCTGTGGCTTAGAACCACTCAAAGGCCGTGCTCTCTAGAACCCGCTGGACGGGTTTGAAAAGGCATTAGACAGAAAGACAAAGAAGTCCATGGGGACACAGACCTGATGTGAGCAGGAGCTTTGAAGGACAGGGCTGTCTCGCTGCCAGTGGCTGGAGCGCTTTACACAGGCAAGCATTACTTTTACAAGTTAGTGTGTAGAGATGGTCCAAGTGTGGTTCGGGGTACTCAGTCACACACTTGTAGCAGCAGCCCACACACATCATGATAACGATCCTCACATCTAAGGCATCCGTGGCACACAGAAGACTGTCTGGGTCATCACTTTGCTAGCTGAGCCCCCCAAATCAAGTGCTTGCAAAGCACAGGCACCCCAACCCCACCCCAGAAGTCCTAAGAGTAGGCTAGTGACTTTAAGTAAGTTGGAGAGACCACCTCACGGTTCATTTTACAGAAAGGCTGACAAGCAACTCTGTTTTCTAGAGTTCTGACACAATGAGAGGTACTAGCCAAACTAACTCCTGTGGACTCAGGACCTCTAGGCTGGTCACTCTCGGATCCTGTAGGAACCACGTGATATAGCCACAAGGGGCCCCGGATCCCAGGCCACACCCCCCCCCCCCCCCCTACATTGAGTTTCGGGAGGTTTCCTCCTGGCCCTTATTATACTGTGTGCCACTCTGCAGTCTATCCTGCTGTGGAAAACACCGGTATCCCTCTATCCAGCTTGGGGAATGGAACGCTAGGGGACATGGGACAGAAGCATCGCTGCTAATTCACAAGGCAAGGGCACTCGGGAAGGGTTAAATGGACTTTAGGACGAAAATGGCCTCAATACAATTTGATGAGGTCAGCGAGTATGGAGCCCTAACGACAGCTGTAAGGAAAACCATCTGGCGGTGTCAAAAGGTCGGCAGGAAGTGAGTGGGGTTTACACGGCTCCGATTGGCTGGACCGATACTCCTGGAAAGAGACACACATGGCTTAACTTAGCCCTAGAGGGCCAACAAAACCCCTTTCAATTGTCCTCTGACCAGCCCCGCCTCTGGGGTCCCCTGTCTGGGACCCTGAGAGGCAAACAATCTTTGTTTGCCCACAGAGAACCCGTGTAGTCTTTGGGGTGTGGTGACTGGAAGGTGTGCCCTCCCTTTGAGGCCCCAGAATCTCTGGCTTCATTCTGCCCTAGAACGTGGTTGGGTCACTCCACTAGCACATGTTTCAATAAATCCATCCCCATGAAAACCAAAACAAGAGGTTCCTTTGGAATAACAGGAAGTGCTGGTACACAGCATGCCTTAAAACAGGGCTCATTTCATCTGCTGACAAAGCTGTGGCCTCGGAGCCCGCTTACCTCCCGGTGCTCTTTCTTGTAGGAACCCAGGCTAGCCCCCCAGGCTCAGGGGGCCCGGTCTTTGTTACAATCAATCCTGGCCCTTCTTGTTTCCTGTCCACAAGCCCCAAAACAGCCTCATGGAAGTCAGGCCAGCCCCACAGCAGGGATCAGGTCTGGTGCTTTCCATAAACTGTGAGGCTTGCTTGCCTCCTTCCCATCACATTTGATGAGACCCACAGGCCTTCTGTTATCACTGACTGACTGTTCTCTCTGGATTCTTAGGGTTTTTTCATAAGGCCCAGCTGAGAAAAACACAGATCTCAACTGGGCAGTGGTAGCACACACCTTTAATCCCAGCACTCGGGAGGCAGAAGCTGGAGGATCTCTGTGAGTTCGAGGCCAGCCTGGTCTACAGAGTGAGTTCCAGGACATTCAAGGCTACACAGAGAAACCCTGTCTTGGGGTGGGATGGGGGGGAGGGGGGAGGGAAGCAGGGTACACCTGAAAGGCTGTGCAGGAAGAAGACAGGAAAGGCGTCTATTCTCCCCAAGGGTACTCGCTTTAAGGGATGCGGGCACTAAGGAACTCCCAATGAAAGAGATTCTTCCACTGACGGCCTGAACACCTCCCATACAAAGATGGGTCCTGTGCAGCACTTTGCATGCAGTCCTGCCTGCGGCCCGACTGCCTGATCCTCTCAAGCAGGCATGCACTCCATTTATGCAGTTCTGGGATCAAACCCAGGGTTCAGTGCATGCAAGGCAAGCGCACTGCCATCTGAGCTACGATGCCAGGCCTGTTGTCTTCTTAAAGGGACAGTGCATACTTTCAGCATGTAAAAAACCGAGACGCATATACACAGAATCGACTGGACCAAACTAGACTCTGGTATGTTTCTTTACCATCAAGAAAGGAATGAGGTCTCCTACACAGAGGTCACAGTGTGACCTATCTGGGGATAAGACACTTTGTTCTTGAATCAAAGGCATTGAATCAAAAAGGACTGAGGTAGGTGGGTGGGTGGGTGGGTGGGTGGATGGATGGATGGATGGATGGATGGACGGACGGACAAAGCACTCACAACACCAGATTTTGCCAGTTAGTGCCAAACAGTGGTGGGTTCCCCTGCTGGCTTATACAGGAGGGCAGCTACAGAAAGCTTCACCAAGGGTAACGTAATTTCCTATCAGGCAAGTGGAATATTGTTTCTAGGAGTGTAGAGGGGGAGAGAACAGGCCATAGGACGTAAGTCACAGCACTTGCAGGCATTTATTCTGATTCACACCTATCTCCCTGGACCCATAGGAAGAAGCAGCTAGGCCAGACGCCATCACACCCTTCCCTACTGGAAGGTCCACAATCTTGGCTTTACATTCAACCATGACCTTGGGAGCAAATGTCTAGGGGAGTTGAAGCACTGGGGTGGGTAGTGGCTCACAGGTGCCTTGTAAGCTTTTTTTGTCTGAGCTCACAAGCGGACAGGAAAGAGTGTGTATTGGGGAGCTTGTGTAGGGTTTTGGGCTCACCTTGGGGACTTCACAGTTCCGTGATGAGTACACCTCTTAAGCAAGGCCCACTGCCCCGTCCTGGGATCACCTCACCCAGGGGAGTCAAGGCCTACTCTCTGGAACTAGCAGGTGGGTGGATGGGAACCTAAGTCATTCTGAGTGAACAATAGAGACTGTGAACATATGTGGCTATGCAGCAGATCCATACAAGCATTCCCCACAGCACTTATTTTAAGGCAAAAGGTGCTATTTTTACCCTCCACAGAAAGACTGCCAAGGAAATCCACACAGAAAAACAAAGGCTGCAGCCTCTCCTGCTACTTCACTTCACACTTCCACTGAACAACTCACCACGCCACACTACCCGCTCCTTTGTCTCGGGGACGATGACGTTCACAAACAAGTCGCGGGGCATTGAAATCTAAGAAAAGAACCAAGGCAATTGGTGTTTTAAATGAAAACACCAATTCTCGCCCTGTCCATCGTGAGACGCCGCCTGCGATGTTTGATGCCGAGCACGTGACAAACGTGTTACTAGATCAAGCGCCTGTGCTTACTGAGGCTTCGGCAGGGGACGGTCTAGAGCCTCCACCTCACCTCTGCCTACTGGACAGATACTTCCATGGGAGAGACGCTCGAGTACCATGTGGGCAGACCACGATCAGGAAGGGACAGGAAGCTGCAAGGAGAGGTCTTAAGAGTGCTGTTAGTTTTACAGAGTCACACAAACCCCCACCTTCCCACAGGAGACAGAAAGCTCGGTCCAGGACTCATCTACCCAAGGAAAACAAAGGGAAGAAGGGCACGAAGTATGACATCTGCCTGTGCATGATTTATGCTGTTCTGGAATCTTCTAGCTGGCCCAGGAGGTATGCCTGAGGGCACCTCACAGCCAGCCTCAGTTAGACCCTGGCCTTGCCATGCTGGCCGCTGACTGGATTCCTGCAGAGGCAAACAGCCCTGGTATGTACTATTTTATTTGCACTCAAAACATTCTTCCTGGAGCCAACCCAACTGAGCACACTGTTCTCAGCTAAGGCCTTGGCGGTATCTGGGAATGTTTTGGGGAATCTTAACAGTTCGCTATAGCAAACCTCTCTTTCTCTGCTGTAAAAAAAGGCTCCCTGGTGGCTCAGGAGCGGAACTGCGCCCCCTGGTGGAGCAGCTGGCAACAAGCACAGGCTCAGGGGCACTCCCTGGGGGCAGAGTGAGTGATTTCTCACCCCTGGCTCATTCAAAAGCCAAGCTGCTCCTCAAGCCTAAGAGCCTGAGGACAACAGGTGTGGTGATAAGAACATTCCAGAGCCCAGAGTCCTGGGCTCATTCAGTCTCTAGAAACTTCAGACGGGGTGTTGTTATCCTTTTCACAATGGCGGAACATGCTCAGATATAGGGCCTAGGGGTGGAAGTTGGGGTAGGGACCCTGAACCTAGGAGATCTGGCTGTGTCTATGCTCCAGGCTTAACAGGACCCAGACTTCTGTACCCCGAGTTCTAGAGAACTAGAAAGAGGGGTTCCCTGAACTGAGGGGTGAGGAGGTACACAGGTGCTCAACAAGACTCATACTGTGTTATTTATTTAACCAAAGGAGGCCGTCCTTGTCTTTTAATAATTCACAATGCAAAAGAGCGGCTGTAGTGAGTCGATGTAAAAGATTTGCTTCAAAACAATCTGGCAGGGCAGGAGGAGTTGTTACATGGAGTGGGCCCGTGGTATGTTTGAATGCTTCCAGGAATAAGCAAAATTGACCATCTATGGGCTGGGGAGACGGATCCGTTGCTGAAGTACCTGCCTTGTAAGGACGACCAATACTTGGATTCCCAGAAGAGCCAGGTGTGGTGGCATGCCCTGGCAATCCCAGGGCAACCTGTGGATTCCCGGGTCAGCCAGCCGACCAGCCTAGCCTGCTTGGTAAGTTTCAGGCCAATGAGAAACCTTATCTCAGGGGTGGGGGTGGGGGGTGGGGTGCCTAAGGGCGGTGCTTGAGGGACAAAACCTGAAAGGGTAAGTGTCCTTTAGGCTCAACAGATATTCATGAGCGAACATGAGCGCTCGCGCTCGCACTCGCGCGCTCTCTCTCTCTCTCCTCCCCCCTCCCACCCCCACGCCACTCCTGCCTCTCTCAAAATTAAATCACCCATCTGTGAAATGGGGAGAGTGTCATTACTTTGGGCAACTGCTAGGAAGACCCTGGGAACAGGCACAACCCTCTTCATACAGTGGAGCTTCTAATGGCGTGAGCTAAGTGCTCTGGTGGGCTACGTGCATGCCGAGGTTCAGGAAAAAGCTCACTGAGCACCAAGGTTCCTGCTGGGCCTCTGGAAAGCCGGCAGAGCACAGATCACCTTTCTGGACCAGTCCTCTCTCTGCAGAGCACACTCAGCCCCCTCCAGCAATGCCCTGGGGAGCAGTGCTCAGTGTCAGACAGCTGTGCAGACAGACCTTGGCTGCACAATAACCACCGGCCCCAGCCAGAAAGCCCCACCAGCTAACAGCCACACTGTCCTCTACACAAAGCTTGATGGAAAGGTAAAAACAGTTATTCTGGGCACATCTCACTGAAGAAATCTGGACAATGTTTATCTGCGAGCCACAGGGGTACACATGTGACACAAGGTCTATCATGTCCCAAAGAGTGGTGAACATATATTCATTCACTGCCTCTGCTCTTACCATGGAGCATACCACCTAGGAGGCCACCATAACGCAGCAATCCATAGGACATCCCTTACACAGAAGAACTTCTCAGTTCTCAATAAGCACAAAGATGAGACAAATTTCACGCCTTTTGGCTTTTGCCCAGTAGGAAAAAAATTAATTGCCACACACAATCACTGATTCTCACCAAATGAAGCTATACACTGTATCAACTCATGGAAATCACAACTCAACAGTAGAGCTTTAACTACGTCACCTGAAATACTACGGTGTTTTCTGTGGTGACAGCTTCACGGGGAATGTAAAGTTTTGTGAATGCACTCATGTAGGTAGGACAATCGTCCTAAGTAAACAAAGACAGCCAATGGCTAGGGCTTGTTTGTGGGTTTGTCACAGGATTCTCAAAGCTAGATTCCTCTCAGAGCCTTCTCTGGCAAAACCCCCAAGGGTGGGAGACCCATGGGGATCATTTGCAAGAGCCACTGGTCATTTCCCAGATGGCTCCATCACCCGGCACAGGGACGCTGCCCTCGGGTGACTCAATTCCTCAGCCCCGAACTGAAACCCAGTTCCTTTCACTGCGATAGCTTGTTTTATTTCCTGCGAGGGCAATGAATTTATAAACACCTCACACAGCTCCACAGATGTTTAAACAGAGAGGAACTCAGAAGGGGCAGAGGCCATCTTTATTTTACTAGATGTACCTGTTGGAGAGTAGGAGCATCACTCATTTCCTGGGCTATTTCCGTCTACGCAGCCCCCTGTCCCGTGCCTGTGAAGGGGTGAGAGGGCCATCTTTTTCTAATGTGAACAAGGCCAAGTAAGTATGAGCGCCCGCGTTCCATTCCCCTCCCCAATTCCCAGTTGTTGTGAAAGCCTAGGAGGGTGTAAGACTCCCTGGTAGGTGGTCAGATAAGGAGAGGGGGCCTGTGAATCGCCAAGATAGCCAGCCAAGATAGCCAGCCTCTGATGGGCTCAACAAGTCCAAGGCCGCAGCGGTCCATGTCCCACACAGGTGCAAACCAATCCATCAAGCACCTTTTGTGTCTTCATCCTGACCAACCCTAAATTAGGGGAGGAAGTCTCTTCGGAATCTTTAAAACGCCTAGCTCCCCCCACACCCAGCCTGTGCTCGCGCGTGCGCGCGCGTGTGTGCACACATACACACACACTTTGTGGAGGATCTTTTTCTGTGTGCCTGCTGCATGTATGTCTCCTCACCCCCAATAAACACCCTTCTTCAGCTGCTGATTCTGTCTGCGCCGTGTTTGAGATTTCTCCACTACCTGCTGCACTTCAGACTTTCCCTGCCTTTTAACTGGCAGAGAAAAGGAACCTGATCCAGACCCCTCGGCTGTATCACTTGGACACAATGCAAGCTTTGAGAAAGAAATGATTTCGCAATTGCAAGAACCTCTCAGAACACAGACCTCAGTAAGGACGATACAAAGGGTTTGTCCTCAAGAAGAAATAAAACAGCTCTGGTGCCAGGGGAGACCCACGAGAGGACGGCATCGTGAACATCATGATTGCTTTAGATTCTGTCCATGGAGCTCAGACCTGCGCTATAATTATGTTCTTTACAAAAAAAGAATGTATTAATTTAAAAACTGTATTTATGTACAGGAAGTAGGCACCCATGCATGCTAGTCAACATGGAAAGGTCAGAGAAGGAAACCCATGGGGAGTCGGTTCTCTCTGCCCTTCATGTGGGTTCCGGGGGATTACACTTAAGACTTTCAGACTTGATGGTGAATGCCTTTTCCCACCGAACCATCTAATCACGCTCTTTATAATTAAAGTTTTTATTACATTTATTTACTGTGTGGGGATGTGTATGCACCCACGTGGAGGTCACAGGATAACTAGCCCGAGTCCGCTTTCCACTTCTACCACGTGGGTCCTAGGAACCCCCATCACCAGTGCCAGCAGTGGGTCCCTTTACGTACAGGGCCGTCCTGCTGGCCCCAGGATCCTGTGATCCTCTTCTGAAGCAGAGCTGGGAAAATTAAACTTAGGCTTCCCCGTGGTCACAGGTTACTAACCACATGTTGATTTTTCCCATCTCTGGCCACTCCGATTTGTCCCTTTGTCAACCTCGGCTCCCCTGCCCATAGAATGGGGAGGCAGGGATTGATTCTGCCTCGGGCCACAGGAAACATGACTAAGAATGGTACCTTTCTGGTTTGGTTGCTTACCTCAAAGGTGGTTTTGTTCTCTTCTCTTTCTCTTGGTGAAGTTTTACATTTTAACAGTTCAGTTTTCCAAGGTTCTCCATCCCACTGGTTTTACTACTTAATGAGCAGAGACTATTCTGAAATGATTATCTTCAGTGCACCTGCAGCTAACCAACCTCGCTTTGCATAGAACAAGAAACGCCCAAGAGAATTAATTGCTGTTGGGCGAACGAACGCTTGCTTCTAGGAAATCCACGGCTCTCCCCGCTGCCCCCATGGGCTCCTGTGTACAAAACTTAGGGTCAGGCGGCTGCTTCAGCCGGACAGAATCCCTGGGGAGGTCTTGGCAGGGGAGCTGAAGCCCTCACTAGAACCCCAAGGAAGCGGTGAGGCCCACCCAGTAAGGGCCTGTTTACCCTGTGATAATTCAGTGTGCTGCACTCCCTTGTGATTGGTGTGTTTCTGGATACGTGACAGCGTTTTAAATACTGCAAAGAATCCAAGGAAAAGTCAACACTGTAATGTCCTCACCTGGCTGCTTAGTCCCTTCCTCTCAAAGCAGGAGTACTTGTGGCTAACACAGCAGACTCCCGGGAGGGTTTGTTCTGTGGAGGTGGGTCTTGGAGTGAGAAGTGAGGGCTCCAGATAAAGTGAGAGTAGAACCCTAGCCCATCAGTCTTTCATGGCACCTGAAGGGCCAGACTAACGGAGAAGAAAGGCATCCCCCAAGGCTCTGAGGGGAAGGATGTCTGAACTTGCCCCAACCCCACACTTCAGCTTCCATTAGCATGGTGGAGACAAGGCACAGTGGCCACTCCTCCTCTGAGTCACACCTGCACACGCACCCTCAATGTCAACTCCACAGAGTAAGACTCTGTAGAAAGTAGAGCTGTACACATCGGGACCAGCAGAAGTTCAGTGTTTCAAAGATCTAGATAAGGGACATAGGGGATGCCAGGCAGGCGATACAAGTGTACACACTATAATAGGAGAGGAATATGTGTGGCATCACACACGAAGTGATATCATCATGCGTATGAAGCCAGGAGGGGTGGGTAGCACAGACAGAGACTGGCAAGACAGACAGGCAGGCAGTGTTGATGGCCTCTAGGCAGCATCTTTCCAGTGAAAAGACTGAGTCTAGATTGTGGAGGGAGGGTAACAGTTGCACATTAGACACGACATTGTGCTCCGGCCACAAGATGCTTGGGCATCATCTGAACCATCACATTTGGGAATCCTGAGTGGCAGTAAGAACTACTTCACCATGACTTCTAAATGTAGCCTAAAGAAAGAGACTAGCGTAGCCCTTGGCGTCCCTCGGTTAATGCCTTGAGGTGAACAAGACTCAGGACAGCTTGACTTACCTCTCCCTATCTGCTCCCACAGACCTCCTTGCTGTCTGTAGGAAGAACCCATCAATGGCAAGGCCACCAAGTTCCCTTCAATGCAGGGGCAGCCCCTCTCGATGACACCCACATCTCCCTGCCCCAGGAGCAACTTGGCACCAGCTGGCCACGCACTAAGAATTGTTCCTCATAGGAAAACTGTCTCCTATAAAATCCACAGCATCGCCCAGGCTAATCATGAGACCTCAGACAAACTCCAGGACAACCCAGAGACCAAATGACTATACTAGAAACCCAGATCACCCAAACTCCAGAATTCAGTGAATAAACACATGCTCACAAAAGCAGCACACCACTGGGAAATGGTACATGTAGGGAAACTGGGTGAGGAGAAATAAAATTACTCACTGTGCCATCTTCAGCTCTTTTATAATTTTCAAACCATTCAAATCTTGCCATCTAGCTCTGTGACAGCGGTCAAGGTCTCATTAGCAAGTTAGTTGAAAGAAGAAGGCCCTGACTTGTCCCTATGATGGATCCAACATGAAGCGCCACGATGAGGGCGACCGTTTGGCCCTCCCTGACTCTAGACACCTGTGGCGCCCTCACGAGTCAGCCCCTAAGGACTAGCTAGCTACCTGTCAGATACAAGTCCAGTGTGTATCCTATGAAACCATCTCCCAAGCGGGGCTTTCACCCACCCATTTTACAGAGGGCCTGTCACTTCAGAAGCCCATCCTGTGGTGGCAAGCAGCGTTAGATAGGCACCCAGCACCCCACACAACTGGAAGGTCCTCACCTCAGCTGCCATGTACAATAAGAAGAAGCTACAGGGAGAGGAAGATGCAAAACTGCAGGTGAATTTTGTTGCCAGGCAATAAGCCCTGCTGACCCCAACTCCAGAGGATTCTGGGAAGGGTTATGGTAGATCCAGAGTTCTGCTCCAGTGACCTTCCTCAACTGTGGAAGGCCACGACTCCCATGACCAGATGGACTGTTTCTAGTTAGTACTCTAAAAGTCTTTACATCAAGGAACGTACAAAGTTACTAACTTAAACCTAAGGAAAACATCAATTTACACATATAGGCCCATCCTCTTTCTCACAAAAATAGCAACCTGCCGAGGCCTAGGAAGCAAGTGGGCAGCGTGGTGGAAGCCTGCAATCCCAGCTACTTGGGAGGTTGTAGCAGGAGAATAGCAAGTTCAAGTCCTGCTCAAATGTAAGGATGGGTCAGATATGAGGTAACTCAGTGGTAGTGTTTGCCTAGCATGTACGTGAGCGAGAGGCCTTGGGGTCGACTGCCAGTATTAGATCAGCGGACAACGAAAATGAGAATGTTCTTCCCCAAAGAGACAAGGCTGCAGACTGCAATGGCATAAGAAACACAGCAATCAGCATGTACCTGAGAGAGCTTTACCTGGGACTGACCGTGTGAGCTCTCGAATCCCGCTAACACATTACCCGGCCCACCTCCTCGGCCTTTAAGCCTTAGGTTTTGTGGATTCCTGCACGTGATCTTGTGCAACTAACTCAGTTACACCTATAATCCTTTTTGTCTCTTGGGTCGGCAGCTGGGAGATAAACTTGAGGAATGTACCAATATGCAGGAAGGGCCTGAGGCAGAGCAGGTGCCCTCCCTGAACACCAGCATCCCTGGACAGCCTGAAGGCTGGTCACCCCTACCCGACCTCCCCCTTAGGAAGCCCTACCAAGGCAACACCCACCCCTCCTCAGGGCCACTGGCCACTTCTGCTGATTGCATTATCACTGCAAACCAACTCTGGCAGCAACTCTCAGGTCTGAAATTTTAAAATCGGAGTCAGGGAAGGGCTAGCCCACAAGGCATCTAGGTCAACCATGACACGTGATCAAAGTTCCCACTTACTTCCAATGTGAGACTCCTAAGGAGGGCACTGGCCACTGCCCAGTTCATGGAGGACCACCACCCTGTACGGTCTACCAACTCACTTCCCTTCCTCCCCGCAAAGAGGAAGCCAAACAGAACTCTACCAAAGATGTGAAATTACTTCCTTTTCCTCATAGCGCCCCCCAGAGGAACTGAGCCATGCAGACCTAAAAGGCCACCCTCTCCAAATAGACTACAGCCTTTAGTTATTAACAATGTGTGAACGTTGTTTCATTAATTGAAACAAACATGGCATTAACTTAAGAGGCTAATAATGAGAAAAATTGGTAGAAGGCATACAGACACATACCATTTTCTCATTTTTTTTTTCTGTCAAGTCTCACACTGCTCTAAAAAATAAAAGTATTTTAAAATAATTTTTAGATTCAATTTTTAAATTGAGTGTCCTCTCACTGTTTCCCTGTGGTGATTTCTTCCCTCAGCTCACTTTGTGCAGAGGTTATTCCCTCCACACTCAACCGCTCTGTGTCCCAGGAGGGGTCTGTAAGTCCTCTAGATAGTTTGTGGACACACGGGAGGTCATGGTGTGAGGGAATAGCTAGGCTGGCAGTTCATGTATGGCACTAGAGGTCCATGGGTTTGGAACACCCTGGAGAAACCAGGAAACATACACCACACACTCTGTGTGAACTGCTGTCTGAAGAAGGGGCAGTCAGGAAGCAAAAGTCAGCCACTTGTGTGGTTGGCTCCAGCCCAAGCGAACAGGAAATCAATCCAGCATGCCAAGACTCCAACTGTTGGAACAAGGTGCCGGGATGGAAGCAAGCAGTAAAAGTCCCAAGACTCAAAGGAAAATGGAGCAAAGGCCACAACAGCCAGCCAGAGAGAGCCCCAAGAACAGACAAGTAGGCCAGGTTTCGAGAGGACATGGCAAAGAGGGTGGCTCACTAGGGTGGCTGAGGAAAATAATGGCAAATAAAACCTTGAGCCAACAGACAAATCTTTAAAACCAGAGTCCAATAATCCTCCTTCCAAGAATGAAAAGATGGGCAGACTAACTCTACTTTGCAAATTACACAGACCACCATATGAAACATGTCTCTCAACTCCCCTGCAAGCTACCAGGCCACAAACAGAATCAAGGTAGTGAAGGGAATCTGGTGACTTTCCTATGCAGCAGGGTGGGTCAGTGGAGTCAGCAGCTCCCAGATGGGACAGACACAGCAGAGCTGTTCCTTCCAAGTCATAATCCAAGTCTTGAGGATACAATCCTATATGCCACAACCAGCCCCAATCCAGCCCACTCAAAAAGGCAGCATCCAGCCCACACAAAAAGGCACCAAAAGAAGGATGAGAAAGTACCAGATACCAATTTCTGATTGATCCCAGAGAGTGGGGGAGAGTCCAAAGCTATGGCCCACTGACTACCACTGGAGGTGTGCCTTACCCCCACCACCTGCCGATTTCTTGAGAAGCACAGGAACAAGCCTGAGGCACCAGGGAACAGGCTCAGGGGAACAGGCTGCAAACACTGCTGCAAAGCTAACCCAGAGAAAAGGTTGCTCTCCGAGACTCAGTATGCACCTGCCCCATGCAGCACACCGCGCGCGCGCTTCAGGACTAATTACCTTACAAGGCCCCAAATCATTAACAAAAACGCTGATTACTGCTCTGGCAGTCATTATTTAAGTCATTACTTAAACTGATGGATACAATAGGTAGATAGACAGAGCAGAATGGCAAACAGCTGAGAGTCTACCTTCAGAGAACACACGGTTAGGGAAGGAGCACAGCCATAGTAGATCCAGAACAGGCTCACCGCAGCTTTCTTAAGTGAACCATGATTGATGCATCAGTCTCAAGGTATTTTTTCCTCACTGCCAAACTGCAGAGGCCACTGCTTTTTATACAGATTTGCAAATTCATCTTACTACTGGCGATGCTCACTTAAGAAAATCTCAAATACACCTGATTTCTTCTATGGGATCTACACTGCTTACCAATGAGCATTTCACACAAAATGGACAATATAAAAGACTCAGAAACCAACTGGCATGTGACACCTTTTTTTACAATTCTATTTGTATGTGTTTATACGTGTGTACCCGTGGTGAGTACAAGCAGGCATGAGGGTAACCCAGGGTGTTGATCCTTGCTCTACCCTCTTGTTTGAGATGGTCGTTTGCTGCTACACACACCACCCTAGCCAGGTGGACTGTGACTTTCCTGGGATTCTTTCGTCTCCACCTCTCACCCCACTGTAGGATCCGAGATTATAATGTAACACAGTATTTTATATGGGTTTCGGGGATCCAAACTCAGGTCCTCACACTTGTGTGGCTTATCTGCTGAGCCATTTCTCCAGCCCAGCAAACACTTTTGATGAAGCAAAGCAAACAACCTGGACTCGTATAGGGATTTAGACACAAAATGAAGGCTCGACAGATTTCATCAAAAATGTTCTTAGATAATACAGGTTTGCTGGGACCAGACATGTAAAACGGCCTGTGTTCAGACTTGCCGCTGGGTGCAAGGGTCCACGCGTGATGATGTGTGAGTGGTCCAGGACAAAAGACTCATTCACTATGGCCAGGGCTGAGCTGGATGCTGTGTGATACCATCTCATTGGGCCTCAATGACAGGAGGTTCTGCTCTTAACTCTACAGTCCAGATGTGGACGGATCCCTGGCCCCATCCCCAAACTAGTCAGGGGCTAAGACAGTGACGAACTTTCTAAGCACCATGAGTACCAAAGGCTCTCGAGGCTTGAGCACTGCTGATGTGCTGGGCTGGACAATTCCTTGAGGTAGAGGCTGGTCTATGTTTTGTGCTTGTTTGTTAGCATTCCTGACCTACACACCCTAGACACCAGTAGCAGCCCCAACTCTGGATATGCTGATACCATAAACCAGGTGTGGTGGTGTGCACCTGTAACTCCTATACTCGGGGATGTAAAAAACAGGTGGATCAGAAGTGCAAGGTCATCCTAGTTCAAAGAGTGCACATATGTGTGAGAGAGACTTGGGGTGACAAAGGATCCCCTGCACAACCTGTTATAGGAATCTTGCTAGCAGTGTTAGGAAGGCCAAAAAGACCTTGCTGGATGCCATCCTTTACAGCAACCACTGCCCTTTCAACACCAGAATAACTGTGGTTCAGGGTGCATTGTGAAACCAAAGCACTAAATTCTTTCTCACCCTTCAGTAATTGCTTGCTGCCCCTTTAAGAACCTTGCACGCTACTTCCTGCTGCCTTAGCCTTTCCACCAGGTATGACACATCACCCTGAGGCTGTTCTTCCTCAACAGTTGCTGATTCAACAAGATAGAGAGATCTAAGTAGGGGAGATGTCGCAGCCACACACCTAGAGTTAGCCAAACCTGACTAGCCTATGTCTGGGAATGACATGCTGCCTTGGAGTGGAGTCTACCCGACCTCTCCTTCAACACCTGGAGGTTGTTCCCCGCCTAATCCTGACTTGCTTTCTGACACATCTGCAAGGCATGAGAGGCCTGTCTAGCCGTGAGCTCCATGGTCGGCAGCTGTCTGCAGAATCAGGAAAACGGCTGACTTGGATCACCACCAAATGCAGAGCCCAGGCAACTGAAAAGTGAGAACCTGGACCCACCACTCTCACCTGAAGTGGACTCCAAGTGCAGAAAAGTTAAACCACCAGACTTCCACAGGAAACCAAGAAGTGGTGAAGGATCTCAGGGAAGACCCACCATAAACTGAACTTACACGGAAAGGCACGGACCACAAAATGTGACAATAAAAACGGGCTCGAGAGATGGCTCAGCGGTTGAGAGTGGGTACAGCTCTCCCAGAGGACCCAAGTTTGGTTCCCTGCACCCACACTGGGTGGTTTATAACCACCTGTTACTCGGGCTCAAATGGGATCCAACGGCTCTGTGCGCACCTGTGCCCATACTCACAAGTACGCATAATTAAAAAATCTTTAAAAGAAAACAACAAAAACTATTTTAAGACAGTGAGGGCAGCGGTGGCGCACGCCTTTAATCCCAGCACTTGGGAGGCAGAGCCAGGCGGATCTCTATGAGTTTCGAGGCCAGCCTGGTCTATAGAGCAAGATCCAGGACAGGCACCAAAACTACACAGAGAAATCCTGTCTCGAAAAACCAATAAACAAACAAACAAACAAACAAACAAACAAACAAAACCCCCAAAGACAGTGAGAATGCAAAAGAGAGGAATATTTTAACACAAGCATCCAACCAACATTAAGCCTTGTAGCTGGAATCAGTCAGGAATTCCTACATTTCTAGTACAGGAAGATTGGAATGTCTTCCTAAACACAAGTACAGAGAGTTAGGATTCAAGGGAAGATGAGAAGAGAAAAGGGGGGTCCAAACTCTGCCCCCCTTTTATCTGCTTTCCTTCTCTTTTTATTTTTTCTGATGTGGAATTGCTGAGCATGAGGCCCTCATCATGCTGGACCCTTTGGCCTTGGACTTGTCAGCCCTCGGAACTACAGGCCAGTGAATTTCTGTTCGCTGTAAGTTATAAGCCTACGCCATTCAATCATAGCAGCATAGAGCAGATGATGGCACCATAAGAAAAATCTCAAGAAACCGATTTCTAACAGAGACTGAAGTTTGGTGGGTACTGCTCAGGAGAATGCCAACCCAACTGGAAATGCCTTCAAACAGTACTACAAATGCAGCAGAATCACTAAAATGACCTCAGGCGTGCTAAGAGGTGGGAGGCTAAGAACAAACTCCCGTGTGGAGGTGGCAAGAGTGTAAAGTGGCAGAAGAATCCTCTAGAGCTGGACATTTGTGCCTCAATGCCAATGCCACAGAACAGAACAGAACAGAACTACAGATGGTAACACAGTCACAGAAATACCATTAAAATGACCACTGAACATTCTTCTTCTTTTTTTTTTTTTTTTTTTTTTTTTTTTTTTTTTTTTTTTTTGGTCTTTTTGAGACAAGGTTTCTCTGTGTAGCCTTGGCTGCTCTGGAACTCTTTTCTGTAGACCAGGCTGACCTCGAACTCAAGGGACCCACCTGCCTCTGCCTCCTGAGTACTGGGACTAAAGATGTGTGCCATCACTGCCGGGCAAACATTCTATTTTCATTAAAAGAAAATACAAGATGCCTGACAAAACAGTCCACATCCTATGTGGTTATTGTGTTCCCCAAAATACTGTGCATACTAATGAACTTATCTGGGGTCAGAGAAGAGAACTGCCACAATATGAAACATAGAGGATAGGCAGTGGTAGCACACGCCTTTAATCCTAGCATTGCAGAGGCAGAAATCCCTCTGGATCTCTGTGAGTTCAAGGCCACATTGGAAACAGCCAGGCATGGTGACTCACGCCTTTAATCTCAGAAAGTGAGCCTTTAATCCCAGGGAGTGATGGCAGAAAGCAGAAAGGTATATAAGGCGTGAGGACCAGAAAGAAACTAGAAGCATTTTGGCTGGTTAAACTTTCAGGCTTCTAGCAGCAGTTCAGCTGAGATTCATTCTGGATGAGGACTCAGAGGCTTCCAGTCTGAGGAAACAGGACCAGCTGAGGAACTGGAGAGGTGAGGTAGCTGTGGCTTGTTCTGCTTCTCTAATCTTCCAGCATTCACCACAATACCTGGCTCCAGGTTTGATTTTATTAATAAGACCTTTTAAGATTCATGCTACAATCCTACCCATCTCCCTTTCTGTTCCCACATTCCAGAGCCCCATAAACCAGACAACCTTGTGAATAGGGACACAACCCACCAACTCTGGGCACCTCAGATCTTCCCCGGACCAGAACCTGCCTCAAGCAGGTATATTTCGGACACTCGGCATACTGCCTCCACGCAGGCGAGGCAAGCATCCTATCATCCCTGACAGGGCAGAAAGGGCAGCTAACCAGGGTTCCGGTTCTAGATTCCCTCACTCAGCTCAGGAGGTCCCACACATCCCCTACAGCTTGACCTAAAAGATGGGCCAATGCGGCTCTTTGGTCTTGGAAGCCTCAGATTCTTCCAAGAACCTTTGTGAGTCCCTCACTCTGCTATTTCAGGCCCTGGGATCTGAGAGGCAGAGCCTGCTCCCAAAGCACAGCTCACTGAGAGATAGTGCAGTACACACACATCTGACACCAATGCCAGTCAGGGCAGTGTGGCTTTGGGGGTGACCATGGGGGAAGAGGGTTGAGATGGTTAATGCCCACACAGGCAAGAGGCAGCTCTGTTCCCAGGAACGCCTGTGACCCTCCAGATTTCTTCCCCTGAAGAGTGTGAACTTGCAAAATGCTGTCTCCTCCCCAGATCTCCCTCTTGGCCTTCCCCGTCTAAATGGTCTGTTCTGCCAAGAATCATCTGTCCAGCTACTTCCTGCTAGCCTACTAATTACAACAACGAGAAATAACCCCACGGTGATGTCAATGCAAACTTTCACTTCCTGTAGTGAATGAATGAAAAGGTTGGGCCAACGGCCATGCCCAGAATGCACCATGCCTCCATTTTGGAAGGAAACCAAAATGACGGCTCGCATATGCCATGAAAGCCCTGTTTACAGAGGCATTCTGAAGGTTTTCTAAGTCACACAGAAAATGAGGTGTGCGGGACTGGGTAATGGCTCATTGGGTGAAGTGTTTGCAGTATAAGCCTGAGGACCTGAGTGTGAATCTTCACTACTCGGCAAAGGTGTGTGTGTGTGTAAAACCACAGCACTGGATCATGGACAGCCTAGCTCCATGTTCAGTGAGACCCTGCCTCAAGGGAATAAAGTGGAGAGTGATAGAGTAAGACACTCAATATCCTCTGGACAATGGTTCTCAACGTGTGTGTCGTAGCCCCTTGGGGTGGCTGAATGACCTTTTCACAAGGGTTGCCTATCAGCTATTTACATTAAGATTCATAACAGTAGCAAAATTACAGTTATGAAGTAGCGAGGAAAATAATTTTCTGGCTGGGGGTCACCACAACATGAGGAACTGTCTTAAAGGGTCACAGGATTAGGAAGGTGGAGAACCAGTGGCCCACTGTGCCACTTTCATAAGCATGAACATAACACATGTACCCAAAAGGTAGAGTGATAGAGCTAATCATGTGGTCTCCATATGCATGTGCACTCACGTGCACCTATATATACATGCACACTTGCATGTATCAAAAAACACACACACACACACACACACACACACACACACACACACACAGGGCACCACTATCAACAGAAAGCAGCTAGTTCAGAGGAAGAAAGACACTGATCACGAGGAGGCAGGCACAGAAGTTCACACACATACATACATACACACACACATACACACACACACACACACTTTTTTAACACATGTAATGAGATGTGGGGGCTCCTGATATGTATGAGCTGACGAGAGCTGAAGTCCCTTCGCCTGCAGGGTACGGAGGTGGCTATGGCTGACAAGGACACACAAAGACGGGGTTTCTTTCCCTTACCCATGTTCCTCGAGTAAGAGGAGGAGCTAGAGACAGGGAAGGAAGGCCCAAGTACCAGGCTCCAAGCTGCCTGGGCGCCAACAATAGCTTCACTCAGCCCCCCGCCCCCACCTGACCTGGCAGCCAACACCAACCGGAGTTTAATCTTCTGAAGGGATCAAAGAATAAAGCTGTGCCCAATAACATGTTCTGGAAAGCTCTATGCTCGGGATTTTCAACAAAAAGGGCTTTCTCTGTGGCAGACAAACAGGAACTTGCCCAGAAGAATAGAAGAAACCCGGGTTAGCTGATGAAATTTACCTTGAAAAGGCTGTGATGGATGGGGCTGGAAACTGTGTACCACAGATTCACCCATCACTCGCCTCATGCACTTAGTCCAAAGAGGGCTACCACTTGTGATATCAGCGTTCCTGGCCAAAAGGGTTCGAGAACCAAGCCTGACTCTGGAGACAGGCACTGGCAGGCTGATTGATTCCCCAGCCCAGTTCTAAAGCCGTGATGTGAACTTGTCATCACAATGCCTCCAGAAACAAGTACAGGCCTTCCGAGGAGGTGCCACAGGCCTGGATACTGAGACTGACATTAGAGGGAGCATCTGGGAAATGCTTCCCACAGGGCCACCTGCTTCTGATATGCCCGAGAAGACCAGCTTTTTAAAAATTTATCTAGGACCCAGATCTTGGTACCATTTCTTTTCATAATTTTCACTAAATATTTTTGTTTTATGTGTGTGAGCATCTTGCCAGAATGTTTATATGTGTACTACGTACAAGCCTGGTGCCATTGGATGCCCTGAAGTAGAGTTACTGAGCCACCATGTGAGTGCTGGAAGCCAAACCCGATCCTCTGTGTAAGTGCTCTTCGCCACTCCAGCTGGTATTACCCATCATCGCACGTATTCTTTTCAAGCAAACTCCATTGACCAGTCTACTCAAGGCCAACTCAATTCTGAGAGCTACTGGCCCTATAACCACCCCAAGATTCTCCTAACTTCTACAGCTTTTTAAATCCAAAACACACCTCCAACCTCTGACTTCGGGAACATGCCACTCTGAGTTGATGGAAGGTGGTCGTCGTCGGCAAGCCAGGCTATGAGATAACTGAGCGGCAAAGGCAAGCAGAGCCCACACTGGATGTTGCAAAGATGGATGCATTCATGAGGACCTTTAGATACCTACGGCTGTCCCGGCTCTCCCCTGAATCTTAATCTGAGCCTCGTCAATGGAAATGTTTCTTTCCACCTGGTTTTTAATGATGGAAAGTGTGGATCTTCTATGAAAGAGGGGACTTGGGGGAGACAACACCCGCTAAGCATCTGCCTTCAATGGTAGGCCTTTCAAACTTCCCTGGGGTTTTAGGGGCCAGTCTGATGTCACCTGGCTCTGCAGTCAGGTCCTTGGTCATCTGACCACCTGGCCTGCAGTGAACGGAAGTCCTACCATCTTGCACACCTTTCAACTCAGAGGCTGGTAGGGCATGCATACCTCCAGCAGGACAGAGGGGCATACTTGAAACCACTGTTAAGTGGTCTGTCATCTACTTGTGTGACCTTCCCGGCTTAGAGCTACAGTCCCCTCGGTACTGGGGACCTTATGCCATCAGGTTGTATTTACACATACTGAGATGCACACACAGTGACTGGCTTTCCTCGAGATGACAAAGAAACGGGAAAATGTCATTTTGAAACAGTCCACAGTGTAGAGAAAATCCTATCAGCATTTGGAAGTGAATACCACGATGGGTTAAGAACAGCTGTCTATTAACTATTAATTTCCCTGAAACGTCCTATGGACGAACTGGCCCATTCTCAGAAGACCGTGTGTTCCCAGTCACAAAAGATCCAAATAGTTGTCAGTGTTACTCATTTGCACAGAATGGGCTCCAAAATCAGGGCTAGGGACTATTTCAGCTGTGATTTTATTAACCAGGCATTCTCTCAGATGAAACAGTGAGGCCAACATAGAAACCACAAGGTGGTCTTTGCTGAAAACCACTGCCACCACGAGACACCAGTGAGGAGCGCTTACACCCTTTCCTGTTGATTTCGAATGTTTCAGGTAGAAGTTTAAACCCCGAGCTGGCACTCTCTATGTCCATTACTGGCCACCATACTAAACGGTTCCAAACCTGTCTGTACCTCAGCACTTTCCGTGATCCTGTCAAATAAAATCTTCCCCCGAGTTAACACTGCTGAATATTTATGCATCTAATATCACAGCTTTCTGCAAAGTGAACAAATCATTTTAACAGAGTGTAAATTCAACTACCATGAAGGCATTTTACACTCTGCTTAACTTCACTAAGGGGCAGGTAAATCAGGCTTCCTTAAGTCTACTTAAGGAAACAGAAGTCAAAACTTATAAAGAAACATACCAATTTCCATGGATTAGGGAGCAAACACATGCCCACACCCCGCGCCAAGAGTCTACTCTCTTACCAAGCACAGAGCAGTCCAGCAAGACCAGGGTAGTGTGGGGAGAGACTGGGTCTTCACAGTACACACCTCTCCTCTCTATATACATCTGGGTACTGTCCTCTTTGCTATAGAATGACGGGTGGCAATCGATCACGGCGGCCTGGAGACGTCCCAGCATCACATCACCTAGGGCTGACATCTGGGCTGTCTTGAGTATCTGTCCCATTTGGAAAAAAAACAATCCCCTCTGGCTTTTTCTAAAGTGACCCCAACGCCCTAAAACCAAAAGGTCCCCAGATGCACACAAGCACTATAAAAAGGGAGAAGAAGGCAGAAGAAGACATTCATGCCCACAGCAGCTGAAGTCATAAATTATTTACAGAATGAGGGAATGTTAGCCATGGCCCATCTGGAAGGGCATGATGTGGGTCTCAAGCTGTGGCTCAAAGGTCGACAGCAGGGGCTCTGAGTCTGAGAAGAACCTCTGAATTCACCACTAACTATGGCTTACTGTGTCCACAGCAAGTGATCCCAAGCATGTCACACCTATTAGCAAGGAACGCTCACCACAGCCTCCTCCATCCCCGTCCCGATGCAGCATGACAGGACAGATAACTGCACATCTTCTTCCTTGCTGGCCAAAGAGGTAAGACGGGACATAAAAGACAACACAAGATAATAACACAGCCCACCCAAAGAAAGCATTGGTCAAATCTGAACCAATCTGAAAGCCAAAACAGAACGCCTAGGTATAACACACTAACTAGATGAAGAAGCCAGGAATCCTCACAGACGAAAGACTGTGTGCAAGTTAAAGGAAAAACGAAAACCAGACAAAACAGCAAAGCAATATCTGTCCATTTAGCAATCACCATAACTACAGATCAGACAGGTATGATCAATGTTGAGACTGCTGTGCTGGGAGAGGCCGAGGGTCAGCAGGATGTCCCGTAAAACTGTAGCATAGCCTCAGAGCTTTATGGTTGAGAAAACAGTGGGACATCACCTTTACTGTGTGATCCAAGTTAACCTCTCCAGTAACCAGACCATGTGGACCATACAGCTTATGAAGTGGACCAAGGACAGGGCCTGCCCATGCTGCAGCGAGGTCTTCCTCCCCTGGGCAGCAAGCAGGACCTAAACCAAACCCTTTTCCCCATTAAAGCTCAGCCGGGGGGAGGAGGAGGATGCTGATGCCATGTCACAGGTGCACACACCTTTAATCCCAGCACTTGGGAGGCAGAGGTAGGCAGGATCTCGGAGTTCGAGGCCAGCCTGGTCTACAAAGGGAGTTCCCAGTAGCACCCTGTGGAGAACTTCCTTCTGCTGTAACTATTTTTGATTTTACAATATAATCGATCCTTATGAAAAAAATAATAAAATATCCTTTGCCTCTGGTAGCATTTTCACAGTTCATTCTGTCTCCTGTGATTAGCTCAAGTCACATTTGCATACTGCCTCCACGATCACTGCGCTCCACCCAAGCGATTAGACCTCTACTGCAATATTTAGCTCAGAGGTCAGCGAATCAGGAGAGGTCTGCTTGGGGCCAGACTGAGCCAGACTGGGAGGCTACGACTGTCAGGAGGCCCAGGGGATCCCAATTACAGCATCTTGGCTGTTCATCCTTGGCACCCATAGGTCTAAATAATGCAGGCTAATGCTTTACCTATAAGCCCAACTCTGACACCAAATCCACCTATGCTGCAGTCGGGGCAGCACATGTCCTCAGCATGCTTGTACAAAGCTCAGCATGAGCTGGGCCTCATTGCTCAGAAGACCTCTCTGGATTTCACATCCGGATGCAAACAAGGAGTGGGCCTTGTGCTGGAGAGGAGGAGTACTGAGGCCATCTGAAGCCCACCCCACGGCCCCACCATGAAGAACATGTCCACGGCTGGCGGCCGAGCACTGGCTAGGGTCATGCCGTGCACACCAACCTGTCCTTCAGGAACATGAGTTGCCCAGACTCAGTTTCCTCATCGGCAGGAGGAAACGATGCCACGTTACTATGGCTACCATGGCTATGCAATCCAAACTATGACTAACTGGGATAAAAGGTGATGATGTATGCACTCTGAACAGAATCCAGGGCCCACTGGCTGCACTTACTATCCACAGCCTGAAAACAGGAGCCAGCCCACAGCTCCGAAGCTACCTCCAGCAACATGGGAGCCATGCGGCTGGGGAGACTGGCCCAGTCATCTTTCTATTTTGAGCCCACAGCAGCCACAGAAAGGTGACTGATGGAATGAGTAAGTGTGTGACTCATCAGGAGGTGATCTAGAGGCCACCCTTGCTTGCCTCAGACGGGCCATCTTCTAAGTAAAGCCCCTATATCCAGTAGTCACCCATTAGCGGTCCCCCTGTCTGGGAAGGGAAGACATTGAGAGGTGGTACTCTGGAAATTACCTCCCCAGTCCCACACCTTCAGTCCCAAAGGCCCTCAATGGCTGCCTCCATTACAGCAGCGAGTTTTCTAGCCAGGCTCTCAGAAACACCTCCAATACTTGTCCCACCCATCCTTTGTTCCCTGGCCGTGTGTGTGTGTGTGTGTGTGTGTGTGTGTGTGTGTGTGTGTGTGTGTACAGTAGATCGGGCAGGTCAGACCCACCCAGGATGCAGTAGTCATCCTCGGGCCCCACCCACACTTCCTTCCTTCACTTCAGCCTCCTCGATCCTTGTTAATCTTTTCCACCAAGGTATCTTGTGATTCTCCACGAACTTCCCCCCTTCTCTGCTACCCCAATCAGTCCCAGGGATGTTGACCTCGCCACCTGTTACTGCCGGTACTCAACACCTAGCTGTCTTCCCCAATCAGCAAATCTTCGCCAAAGTGTATTTGTCCTTGAGCATTCCCCGGGCTCCATGAAAACAAAGTCCACTTCTTAGCAACGGCACACCAGGCGAAACCAGGGACATACGACCCATGAACAGCAGCCCAACCTGGAGCGCCTCCAACAGCCCAAGTCGTGGCTGGAGACAACAAAAAGGACCTTCAGCCCTCACACAGCCACCCACCACCCGAGCCTTCGCACTAATCCATCAACGAGAAAAAGGAGGCAGATTGCAAACAGCTGCCTAGTCCGAGATCAAGAGTTTTATTTTAGTGGCTAAGGAAGGAGGCAAAGACCCACCACCATTTTTACTAACGGCATAATTATATCAGAGAAAACTCCCTCCTCCAAGATCCCTGCGCTGCCCTCACAGCGATTTAAGCAGGCTGAGAAAGGACGGTGTAGATAGACAGCCATTCCAGCAGGATCCTGTCTCCTTTTCAGGCACAGGGCTGACTCTCTTTAACGACAGTGAAAGAGAGCTTCGCAGACATATGGGGACGGGAGCTACCCTGGGTGCAACAGCAGTTACATAAAGTGTTTAGTGGAGGATTTAGCTGTTGTAAAGATCCTATTAGCCAGAGACAATTTCCATCTCTGACTCCAGGGAGAGCTGGAAGCTTTCCTTCTGAAATCAGGGCAAAGAGCCTCCAACAGCCGTATTGATTGAGTGCTCTGGCTCCGAGGGCAGGAGGCTCGGGAACGTCACTCCAGGATGCAGTACAGCCTGGTCCTGTCCATTTCAGGCTGCCACCTCTGCCGGACTGTTCTCTGTCTCATTCATTCATTCTCTTCCCTACCTCTAGCCCATTCTCTATTGAAAGTATCTTACTGTGTGGGCCAGGCTGGTTTTGAACTAAGAGCTTCTTTTTTTTTTTTTTGCCTCAGCCTCTACAGTAGCTGAGATGGCCCTGATCTATTATACATCTCATCTATTATCTCTTTCTTTGCTCTCCTCTAGCCCTTTATCTACATCATTTTCAGATACAATGAACCCTAGACCCACCCCGGACCAAAAAAAAAAAATAGTAAATCCTAAAACATCACGCCGACCTAGTAATTCACTAAAGACACCTCAATATACCTTGATGGCAACATAAAGATTTACTATGCTGGCTGGTACTATCATACTTTCTGGCCCTTGCCCCCCTCCCTCCTTCCCTGTGCAGGGCCATAAACTCCTGCTCTGTTCATTGATTCTCTCTGCCTGCTCTTCCCAACGTGTCTCCTGAAGCTCTAATCTGGTGTTCTCTTCAGAGGCCCATGGCCAACAGGCCTCAGAGGGGCTCCTGGCCCACAGTGTATATCCTGGCATGCATGCTTGGGTACCTCAAGTTCCTATGGAGAAAGCCCCAGCCCCAAGTGACAGTTAGTAGCCCAGAGGTGGGTCATCGGACCATTGTGAGACAATGAGTGCTAAGTCCTCAAGATGGGATAGGGGTTCTCTCCAGAAAGCTCCTTTCAGACCACTATCTGAGCATATGGCAAGGTGGCCTTCAGCAGACACAGAATCTGCTCGTCTCTTTATTATTTACTTACTTAGCAATTCTGAGAGTTGAACCCAGACTCACGTGTGTTAGGCAAATGCTGAACCACCGAGCTAAATTCCCAGCCTGTCTCCATCCCCCACCCCCCACCCTTCTTTAATTTTTAGACAAGGTCACAGCAAATTGTTTGGGCTGGCTTTGAATTCGCTCTGCTTCAGACAGGCTTCAAGCTTACAGCCTCCTGCCTCAGCCTCAGGAGGAGCAGGGATGATAGACCTGCACCACCAAGCCTGGCTTCTGCTGGCTTCGGTCTTCGACTTCCAGGCATCCAAATCATTCAGATTCCTGTTGTCTACAAGCTGCCTGGTTATGACTGTTTCCTGTAAGAGCGAGCAAGTTAGACTGAAGCAACCTATCATCAATTTGACACCAAGCCAGCAGGGAAGCAATGTGCCCTGGAGGAGTGCTCTGCCTCTAAAACAGAATCTCAGTGACAGCTGTGTCCAGTGCTGCTGCAGAGGCTGAAGAACTGTGCCTCACATGCATGCACGTGTGCACATGAACGCATGAGTGTGTGAGATGAAGAGGCAGGCAGGCACAAGCATGCTCTAGTATGTACGTGTACACACACACACACACACACACACACACACACCAATTTCTGAATGAATGCGTATGTAGCAAAGACATGGCCTTGTCTTTTAGCCCCAATCTCAACCCTAAGGAGATGAAGGCCAGTCATCACTGTACCCCAAGGCTGGTCCTAAACTGTCAGAAAGAGAGATCTATGGAGAGGGAACAAACAGAGAAAGGATGCCCCACTGGGACTCCCTGTTGCAGACAATTCCTTCATGCCATTGACCCACCATCCCGCCTACAGGCCTCACAATCAATCCCTTTCCTAACATATTTCTCCTTGAGTCTTTCGGCTTGGCTAAGAAGTTAAGAGCCACCATCTAGGGACACAGGGAATGCATTTTAATACTCAAGACCTCCATGTTTCTTCAATACAGGATCCCAGGATGTGCATTGATCCCTTCAGGTGAGGCCTGGTGGCCTGTCACACAATCCACCAGCATGTGGCTCTGTGTCTTTCCCTCTGAACTAATCGTTCTTCCTGCCCTCAGCTCAGCTGTACTCTTGGACACAAGTGTTCTTTCTTCTGGGCTTCCTGTACCAGACCTTAAGGGAAGGAACTTTTAACTCTACAAGGATCCAGGTGCGGTGGACACCCAGCCCTGGAATCTAAGCACTGTAATCCTGAGTGCAACACAGTGCTCCCCTCTGGCTCCAGATGCCAGGAGGAAAAGGGAAACAAACCCAAGAGCTGAAGGAGAGAAACAAAATACCTACTGTGTGTCAAAGATGCAGCACACAGAATGAATGGCAGCAGCTGTTAGGAGAAGGCGTGAGAAGTTGATCCGGTGAGTGAGGAGTCAGCCTTCCACAGGCGTGGACTGGACTGCTAGTGTGATTATGAAGAACTAAGAGGCAGGTGCAAGTTACAAACCACGACCTGGAGAAGCATGCAAATACTGTCTCTACCACCCACAGACCGGCTAGAGGCACTAGTGCAGCCCCCTCAGGAACCTCCGGTGCAAAGTGAGGAGAGCCCCTCTGAGGTCGGCATCACACAATCACTTTAAGTAACAAGCGGGGTTCCAAGCAACCCAGGGGGAATATCTAAGTCACTCCAATGACCAGAAACTGCCCACTGTTTCCAAACTGTACGAGATGAGTCAACACTGTCTGGATGTCTCTCCTGGAAATAACTTAGTGCTTCCAGTCTCTAGAAGTCAACAGCCCTGCCCACAACCTCACAATGTCTCCCTGCATTAAAAACAGAAACATGGGGCCCAGTTTCTGCTCAGTGGGTAAAGTGCTTGCCACATAAGAAGGAAGACTGGAGATTAGATCCTGGCACCTCCATGGGCCAACCTGTAACTCAGCTCTTGAGAGGGGAAGACAGGGAATTCCCAAAGCAAGCTGGCTAGTCACACTGGCTAGTTAGAGCAAGCTCTCTGTTCAGGTCAAAGATCCTGCCTCTCTGTAAGGTGGAGAGCAACTAAGGCCCGGCACAAAGACATGATCTCCCTCTCCCCCAACCAGGGAACAACAATGTTTCTTCAGAATCCACACTCTCACCACTTACTCTATAAACCAGCCACTTCCAAACAAGTTGCTTAAGATGGAAGGGAGATAGTGGAGGTCCTCCTGAGCCTCCCCGAGAGTCCGATTATCAGACGCTGAAGGGTGAAATGCTGAACTGCGCCTCTTCACTTTCCTACCCCAAACCTGCTTTCTGCTGTAGCCAGGTGCGTCACACAGTACCACGGACTTTCTAAAAAGTCGGACCCATCTCATTCCAGCTTCCCCTTCAAACAGCAGCAATTGAGTCCCAGCTCTCCTAGGGCAGTTACTTACGCCTCCAAACAAGCTAAAACCTACACAGAATATTTCAGCACCTGATAATATACTGTGAAATATTTTTTCACTTTAACAGGTCTGCCTTTGACAGATCTTCCACCAGAATTAAACACACATACACACACACACACACACACACACACACACACACACACACACCCCAAAGCAATGTTTGACCACAATAGGATAAAAAAGGAAAATAAACACTCCTAACAGAGTATGCTGCTTCTAAACATCTGCAGACTCAAAAGAATCTGAACTGACAGAAAAACGTCCAATCAGGGTAACAAAGCCTGAATTTCTCTGCAAAGGTGACCAACTATGGTGACAGCTACACCTTACAGGTAACAGTGGGGCTGACCTAGAGAGGACGGTGTAGACGTAGCCCCAGTAGCTGATCCCCCCAGGAATGAACAGCTAGGGAGCAAATGGGCACCTCAAGCAGGCCAAGCCCCCTGGCGAAATCCCCGACACGCAGTAGGCTCTTCACAAATGCCCAACCAAAGAAACCACTCCTGGCAATCCAGCTGTTTAAGGGAAGCTCATAGTGAGGGACTGAGGGGCACAAAGACGACAATGCCGTCCTCTGCTGGTTCATACTCAACCAGCCACTTCTGGATGATGGGGCCCCAGGAGTAAAGCAGTTTCAGGACTGAGTACCCCAAAGGTAGCCTTGTCCAACAGCCCTGTCTATCACAACAAAGCAAAGCAGACTTAACTACAGACAGGTTAACATGTTGGTTGGTATGCCGGGGGATGGGGGGGTGGGGTTGTGTGTGGGGGGGGTGCTGCAGCTGCTCTTTTTTTTTTTTTTTCTTTCATTTTAAGGGCCGAGTGTGGGCTGAGTCTTGTGCGTGCCAGGTTAAGTGCTCTGCCTGAGTTACACCTCCAGTCCGAACTCCTCACACTTAATCCTGTCTCTACTTCCCAAGCACTGGGACCACGGGCATGTGCCACAACGCCTAGTTCACGCAGTACCAGAATCAAAACCAGGATTTCATATGTGCGACCCAAACATGCTACGCTGGGCTACATCTTCAGTCCGGCTTGCTTCGTCATACAAGCCTACGAGACAGAAGGAAGCAAGCTGAGGCACAGAAAAGATCCACCATCTTCCCGAGGTTGCAGAACTAGCAAACTGCAGAGGTGTGCCTGAGTCCGGGCAGCTCAAGTTAGGGGACAAGGTCCTGCCAAGACATGAAAACAAAGTGATACCTCTTACACATACGAAAACCACGAGTACCGTCTCCGCTGTCAGGGAAGCCTGAGTCCACGAATGTGCTGAGAGACCAGAGGGAATTTAAGAACACAAGCTCAACCTGTAACCATCTCTACCGACCATCTACTATCACAAATGGGCACACAGGCCGGGCGATGGTGGCGCACGCCTTTAATCCCAGCACTCGGGAGGCAGAGCCAGGCGGATCTCTGTGAGTTCAAGGCCAGCCTGGTCTACAGAGCGAGATCCAGGAAAGGCGCAAAGCTACACAAAGAAACCCTGTCTCGAAAAAACCAAAAAACAAACAAACAAAAAAAAAAACCAAAAAAACAAAAACAAAAAAACAAAAAAAAACAAATGGGCACACAGGGAAAGCAAGTCTCTTTGATAGGAAAGTGAACCACAGTCTGTCCTCCCTATGCTTTGAGCTGACCTTAAGGCTGAGATCATGCATATGTTGTAGGACCTTCTGACCTTGAAAAGCTAGGGACAGAGAGGTGCTGCTGGGATCCTGAGGAGGTGGGGATGGCGCATGACTTGTTTTGCCTTTATGGTTTGCATTGTACGGCTTCCCTCTTCAGATATAAGCAGTGAGTAGTCAATATTTCCCCCACACACACCAAAAAATAACAGGCACTCATTACAAGTTTGGGAAGGAGGAGAAGGGATGTAAAAAGTCACAATCACCCAAATTCTACCAAATAAAGATAAACACACTATTCGCCTGGCAAGAGCATCTCTCGGGAGTTCAAGGACAACCTGTCTATATACAAATTCCAGACCAGCTTGAAACATAGTGAGAATCTGTCTAAAATCAAAATATTATTTACTATAAGATGGCCTCTTGATTACTTTAGGCCTCAACAGTGAATCTTTTCCCTTTCGTATAATCATTCAACTCTGCATTTTAAACTGTCAATGCTTGAGGGTGTGAGGAACCTTTTTGAGATGGTATTTCTTGTATCAGGCTGGCTCTGAATTATCTGACAAGGACTCCCACTTCTACCCTTGAGTGCTGGGATTACAGGTGTGCCTTACCACACCGACTTTATGGAATCCTGGGGACCAAACACTATACCAACTGAGTTATATCCCCAGCCCTATACCTATCCTTTTAACATCAAAACCACAAATGACCAAAGTCTCGATTTCTCTTTTTCTTTATGTGTATGGGTATTTGACCTGGACACATGTCTACACACCATGTGCATGGCAGCTGCCTGCAGAGGTCAGAAGAGGCTATCATCCCAAGGAATTGTCGTTTCAGGGGGTTATATACTGCCATGTGGCCGCTAGGAAGGGAATCTGGTGGGTCTTCTTCTGCAAGAATAAGTGTTCTTAACTGCCACACCATCTCTCCACTCCCCAAGTCTTGGTTTATGAAGAACTGACGATCACTAGGTAGAAGAATAAAGGTAGCACTTTCTTGAAAGTGAATAATGGCTTCCTCATCTGCTTGAAGTTTCTGAGGGATTACCCCCAGGCACCGCATCTATTTATCTTCTTCTAGCCTGCCTACGAAGTACTGGGCTAGACCCAGAGAGGCACAGTGGTCTCAGCTCCCTGGGCTTAGCTCTAGTAAGTACCAGTCAGGCCAGCACAGCCTTCAAGTAGAACAGAGATGGCTCGTTGCTGTGTAGCCAGCGTCTATGTGCAGATAAGTCCCAAGATGATGAAGGAAGCTGCTGTTTATGCTGCAAAGCACCAGGTGTGAGCATGGGGCTATGTTCAGGAGCCAGAGTGCTTGTAAAACTCTCACCTTTATACTCTAGTGATGGGTATTCACACAGCATATGGGGCCTATGACACCCAAAAGGCTAGGGTAGGGTGGCAACATTGGTGTGCCCTGTTCCTTAGGGGACAGCATGTGCTGCCCAAGATTAACAGGGCTCAGAGATCACCCTGGGGAGGGTCCCAACCCTAGCATGCACATATACAGGTCTTGAATGGTACCCAGTACTCAGCAGCTGAGGCAATCAAACACCAGGTAACCTCTGTCCACTTTCTCCTGCCTCAACCTAGGTCCTTCACCTGCAATTGTTTTAATGCCCACTGGCCTAAAAGCATCTTGGCTGTGTCCTTCCACCTGAGTTCACAGGCCTATCAGGAAAGCACCAGGTAAGACAGCCTTACTAAGAGAATTCCCACTGAAGAACGATAGGGCCTAAATATTCTTTCTAATCCCACCTGCTGTCTGGGTGACCATGTACTTGAGACAGCCACTGACCGAAGAAGGTTCTATTTAGAACAGACATTCTGCATTAAAAAAACACAAAGGTTAAAGATAGTTGTGTGAAACATTGCCACTCCAGGCACATTTTAAAATTCAGAGTCAAATGCCAAAGCAGGAGCGATTGTTTACCACACTGAGGCTTATACAGGGCCTTCCTGGTCACCCAGGCTGCCCCGCCCCCATCTCCCCCCCACACAGCTGGGTGGGAATTCACTGACCTAATATCATTGGACAGATAATTCCTTGCCTTGGGGAAAGACTGGCAAAGCCCATGGCATCTGCCGTTTCCAATCTATGCTTGGGAACACTAACTAGGAGCTTGTGCCAAAGAAGGGAGGGGGAGGGGTAAGCAGTACACATGCCTGCGACAGTGGCTGGAAGTGAAGACTTAAAAAAAAAAAAAAATCCACCCCCAGCCTTGTGGGAAGTCACTGCTCTGCAGCGGAGAAGAAGCCCAGCATTTGATTCGACTAAATCATCTCCAAGCCTACGACAGAAAATAATTGAATTAAAGAGTTGCCATAACTCATTCAACTGAGATAAAAACCCAGCCAGTGGGGAAGCAAGAGGACCAGGGAAAGACATTGCTGCAAAGATTCACCATCTTCTCGAGATAGTGAAGGGGGAAAAGGCAATATAATATGGTTCAAAGGACAGATGGGACTTTCCTAATTGTCCCCAGATTCCTAACAGCAGGGGTGGTAACTAAGCGGTTTCAATTAAAAGTTAAAGAAACAGGGAAGCAGGCGGCGAGGTTATGCCTGCTGCTGATAAGCCTCCACTCCGTCTGAGGGATGCAGCAGCCCGACTTCAGACAGCCAAGTGTCAATGGCACATGAGCGGTGAAGCCATCCCAACATGTCACCATGACAAGGTGACAAATAAATCTGTCTGTCAAAGGCACTGCCATGAGCAGTCGTGTGAGAGTAAAGCAGCCAGGCACTGGGCGGGCGTGAGGCGATGTAAGAGGCAGGGCCTCCGTCTCAGTGGCTTCCTCCCTCACGGGCCCTGCCTCTGCCATGGAGGTACAAAGGAGGGCGTGTGAGGAAGAGCCAGTAGAGGTGGAGCCTCTGACCTCAGCACTGATCAACCCTGCAGAACGCCGGGAGCTTTCTGCTGTACCACAATGGAGGGAATGAAAACGGGCCACCACTCATTTCAACCTTCCTTAAACCTGTGGTGCTCAAGAGGGGCTAGTCTCACTCAGGGGACTTTGGCGATGTCTACTACAGACAACTGACTGCGTTGTGGGCGAATGCTTCCAACTAGGCAGGCCCGCACTGAGATAATACCTGCCCCCAAATGCCAATGAGGACCAAGTCAGGAAAGGCTGCCTTAATAGAATCATGACATTTCTAAGGATCTAGGAAATAGGTGGTATTACTTACAGCCAAGTCAATTTTCCACCAATGTGGGACACCAGAAACGTGCTAATGAAGGCACCCGATGAAAAGGGGCAAGAGGAGATGGAGACCAAGGACAGAATCAGCTGTTTCTGTGGGGGTGGGGGGCGGGGGACCGGGAGAGGATGCAGCAGCAGTCCTGAGAGGTGGTGCATGGCAGGAGCATTGGGAGTTCAAGGTCATCCTCTGCTACATCATGAATTTGGAGCCAGCCTAGGATACATGAGACCCTGTCTCAAAAAAAAAAAAAAAAAAAGAAAAGAAAAAGAAAAAGAAAAAAAGGGGGAGGAGGAGGAAGATGAAGAAATAGAGGGAGGGGACCCAAGCACCTGCCAAGTATGGCTGCAGCAGGTTAACATTGCCATGCTCAGCATTTCCTTCTCATCTTCTGAGAAAAGACGACACTGGACTCAGTGTCCATCTGTCCTCAAATGATGACTAGTGGAAGAAAAAAACAAGGACACAATGCTAAATGCTCCCCATCAGAGCTGGGGTGGTTCAGGGGTAAAGGCACTTGCTGCCAAACCTCACGATCTGAGTTCAAACCCTGGAACCCACCTGGATAGACCAGACACCCACAAGCACACATGCTGTGACTCAAGCCTGCACGGACACGCACGCACGCGCGCACACACACAATTATTAAATAAATATAAAATGTGTCTTCACGATGAGACCAAACCGCCCCAAGTCCAGTATCGACCAATCCCTAGCTCTTACTTCCCAGCTGGGAGGTAGAGACGCTAATCTATTCGATGAAACCCACGGCTAACAACAGTCAAATCAAGTCTAAAAATAAGTTCTTGTGCTCAGAAGGGAGATGGCAGCCTGTGGTCACTGACGGGTCGAGTTATGTTGACCCGGTTCCTGACAGATTCTTGCCTGAGACAGTCAATCAAGCGTATGCTGAGACTTAGAAAAAGGGGCATGGACATGGGTAAGAAACATCAACATCTCTGCAGCAAGAAACACCTCCAGGACACTTGTTTAGTGAAATTAACCGGTGCTTTAATGTAGGCACGGAGGTGAGGGAGGCCGTCCGATATACAAGAGTGCCCCCGATTTCTTCAGAGAAATTAACATTTCAATCCTGTTTTTATCTAGAAGTCATTAAACTGTGCAACATGAATTATTGGAAGTGTAGCGGCGAATTAACTCTATTCATCAGCCAAGTCCAAACACTTTAGAGCGCATCGGTAATGAAAAAATAGCTCGGCGTCCTATCTCTTCTCATTAAAGGGAACCAGCTTCGCCTCTCTCAGTATATAAAGCTGTCTTCTCCCCCTGTAATTTATATCACCGTAAGCCGGCTCACATTCTAAACTATTACATGCCTCCAATTAATTTTTGCAGCTTTTGCCTGAAAATTTAATGAGATAGTAGTGTATGAACCTGCTGACTCCTTGATTATGTGTGCGCTCCTGATTTTCACATTGGTGTAATAAAATAATCTGATCCAGATAGGATCACTCCCCTGGCCAGAGTGCTGGAGGTAATGTGTAAACTTGACTTGTTTACATCCAATTATAAAATTTACTGGCCTCAAATTAAACTGGCCCTACTCATCAACCTAGAGGACCAGGAGAAGCAAGAGGCCTGGTGGAATTATCACCAGGGACCATTTCCAGAGGTGTTTCCGTGAATGGTTAGGATGGACAACTGCTTGTCCAAGAGTTCTCTGGCACAGAAGCCAAAGGCAAGGCGGCTTCTCACACCCAGCCCTCAGAGGCTGCAAAAGCAATTGCTGCTGAGCACCAGAAAACAGGGACTACAATGTTCAGCCTCCTCGGGTACACACACCACAGGCAAACTCCACCCAGTTCACACCGGGTATGTACAGGTGTGTTGGGGTGTACATGTATGTGTGCGTGTTTCGTGAAATTTGATATTGAGCATGTGCTTGTGTGTGTATTGTGCCATCTCTGCTTGCATAAAGCCAAGGGTGCAAACATTTGTATGTGTCCAAGACTGTGTGCATTTGTGAGCAGATGAGCATGCAGTCATGGAAGTATGTGTTTAAGTGTTTGCACATGAGTGCATCTCAATGTGCCTGCGGGAGTCAGACAGAAATAACAGGTCAGAGGCACTGACGCTCCAATCTCGGTCAAGGCTCCCTTGTTACTGCCTTTTGCCAAAAGATCTAGATGCGGGGGGGTGAGGGGGGGGCGGGGGCGGTGAGCTGACAGTCCTAGTCTCAGATTGTAGTCACTGTTCACGAAAGACCTGCCATGTGCATCTGTTATTTTTTTTTTAACTGATTTTATGTGTGTGGTGTATGTGTGGGCATGCACCTTTGCGTATGCATGTATGTGGGGCCAGAGCAGGACATGGAACATTTTCCTCTATTACTCTTACTTTTAGAAACAGTCTCCCACTGAACCGGAAGCTCGCCACTTTGGCTGGGACAGCTGGCCTTCAAGCTCTACAGAGCCTTCTGTCTGTCCTCCAACGCTGGGCTAACCGCACCTGGCTTTTTTATGTAGGTGCTGGGGTTCTAACAACTCAGGTCCTTGTGGTTGCAAAGTAAACCCTATTATTACCCACTACGCCATTTCTCTAGCCCAGCCCCTACCCCTCTCTTTTAAACAGACCCCAAACTCCACACTTAGGAAGGTATGCTGACAGAAATCCCACTGCTAGGAATCAGAGAATGCTGAGTTCTGGAAACAAGTTGCTGGGCCTTAGGAACCTGTAGTCCATTTCTTCCTATGCTGTTCATGAGGATGATGTCAGTACACCTCCCCAACCCCTCACTGGTGGCTGAGAATTAATACTAGTCTAAGAACGCACATACAGGCTGAGTGGATGAGTGAGCCTCCCTGTGCCTCCTGGTAGTCCTTAATGAAAGCCAAGACCTGGAGGAAGAGAGACGGTATGTCTACAGAGTTATCCTGGGGCTAAGAGGTAGATTGGGGCGGGGGCACAAGCAAGCGAGCAAGCAGCCAGCACAGCATGTGCGCTGCCCTTTTACACTGGTCCACCAGAGGCTCTGGCACTATGAGGCAAATCCAAGCTTCTCCTGGCTTGACATCACCCCTACCAGGCTGGATATGTAAAGAGCAAGTTCGAAACTCCATGCAGTAAGAGCCACAAAGGGCCTCTTGGGAAATGTGGGACACCCCAGAGGCGGACTAGAGAAAAGCCATCTACGAACATGTGGCCTCCAACTTCCAATCCTATACTACACTTGAAGTCCATCTGTCTGAAGAAGACAGAAGAGCAGAACGTGCCGGGTGTTCAGACCAGACCTCTCCATCCGGTTCAAATCTTATGTCCTTGCCGAGTGCCATGGAGTCAGCGTGCCTCACACCATTCTGCTCACTAACAGGAATGCATAAGGCTGTAACCTCTACACCACATGCAGAGGCCACATGTGTTTCCAGCTCACAAGGAACACAGAACACACAGCTGACTTTCCAGAGCCAGTGGTTGGAGCACTCAAACGATTCTCCTTCCCACTCTGCTTTCTTGACCGGGAAACCCAACACTTCACGTTCCTTGAAAAGTACACACACCTCCAACTCAAACAGAGCTGCTCTGTACTATCCCCATGCCACTCTCTCCACCTCACCCCGTGCCTTTGTTTCCACGATGCCCTATACCGTCTGAGGAAGAAAACGGTCCTTTACGACGGTGGGGTCCCTCATCTCCAGCAAGGAGAGCCAGGCCTCGCTGCCTGCAGGGGCCGTCAATGGGTTTGTATGAAACAAGAGCTTCCGAGTTGCCAAGAGTACCCAACTGAAGGAGAGCACAAGGAAAGAGCACAAGACTCCGTGGGGCCACAGACACCGTCTCGGCCCACAGCTGCAGCCAGGCTGCCCTGGGTAGTTGTCCAGGCTCTTCTTAGAACCAACCACAACCCAGCCCACCCTGGTCAGAGGCCTCTTCAAAACACATTCCACGGGGTCACAGGCCCAGGTCTCAAGCACCAGCAAAAAGGACCTCAAATTTGACAGGGCCAAGCCCTGGGAAGACAGAGCAGGCCTCCCCAAGATCACGTGAACAAACCAAACCTTTGACTGTTGATGAACAGAGGCCATCAACTGTGTTACTGGCACACACTGATGTCTGTTTCTAAAATCCCCAAATAGGCCAATTAGCATATTATAAAGAATTTACTTCCATTCTCCCTTGACAGATCATAAAAGCCAAAACACAATGCTCAGTTTGAAACTGACAAGTGTATGTAGCAAGAGAGGCAGGATTAGCAGCAGACAGCAGCGAAAGAAAACGGTATTTATAATGATTAGACACCTAATTAATTCCAAGAGTAGAATGTCAAAAGCTATACATGCATGTCTTTGGTTACCGAAGCTCAACATCAAACAAGTCACTTGCGCTATGTGAAGGGGAGCCCTGACACGCTCCCTAACATGTGCCTGGAGGCTGTTCCACTGGCTTTCCAGGTAAGCTGCTGGGAATGTATACAGAGAAGTCAGGGGAGGAGAGGGGGAGACAGTTCGGCTGATAAGGTGTTTGCCTTGCCAAGCTAGAGGACCAGAGTCCGACCCCCAAAACCCACGTGAAAAGAGCCGGACATAGTGACCTGTTCTGTAATCTTAGCCCTGGGGAGGCAGAGACAAGAGGATCAGTCGGCTTGCTGACTAGCCAGCCTAGCCTACCTGGGAAGTTCCAGGAGAGTGAGAGATTCTCAAAACTAGAAGAGGTGTGTGTACAGTGGCAGGGGCTGTCCTTCGGCATGCATGCATGCATTCATGCACGAACATGTATGAGCATACACATGGAGAGACAGAGGGGAGGAAGGAGGGAGGAGAGAGAGCGTAGGGTAAACAGCCAACAACACACAAAATCCAGAATACCCGATTAAAATAAGCTTAAATACACAAAACATATAAATATTAACAGGGTTCGAGGATGTGTGTCCATCCCCTACTGTGGCAATTAACTCAGTGTAAAGGAAGAAATTCTCAGGCTCCTGTCATGTGAGAAAATCCAAAGCCTTTTGTGTTTCTTCAACTTGACTGTGGGTGGGGGAGGGGAAAGGACAGAGGATAATGCAGAGACAGACAAAGGTATAATAACATTATTATTCTCTGAAACTTTAAGCTCTCCATACTTGTGTGTTTCGACATGACCCTTGAAAGGGGGAGGGGACAAGAAGAAAGAACAAGAGGAAGATGTGAAACCAGAATTAAGTTAATACATGAAGAGTTGTCCTTCCGTATTCTTCTAGAATTCTCTTCCTAGATTGCAAATCAAAATCTGCATTTAAATAGAATATTTTTAATGTAGAAAAGAGGAAGCCCTAGGGTACAAGGTATTTCATTCAATACCTATGGGCACAACACTGCATTCAAAATGAGATGTGGCATTTTCAAAGTTACTGAATAGATTACATACTCCAGATTGTCTAGTTATTACTGTTTTTACTAAATTCTTCTCTTAATAAGTGTGTTTCTTTTATGGCCAGTACTGTTAATAAAAGAAACTCAGTATTACATCATTCTATCAATTTAATCTTGAGAAAAGATTGCATGATCCGAGATCTCAAAAGCTGTGGGCTCTGATAACTCCAGCCATTATTCAGCGTGAAATTCAAACAGTCTGAATTCATTAACGTTCGTTGTTACAAATCTGCATTTTTAGACTTTGCCATAAAATGCAGGAGTCCAAACCCAGTGACCTGAATCTAACAGCCTTTCATGTGAAGTGGTGGGTGCTCACCAGCTTTTCCCCGCGTGGCTCCCAGATAAAACCCTATCCGTGTCCTCCTCCTCTCCCAGGCTGGGGAGAGAGAGAGGGAGATGGAGGCTGCGGTGGACCTCAGACCCTGCTATGCATGAGATGAAGTTCAAGTAGTTCAAGTGTTGGAGGTTTGACCCCCAACATTCAGATGTGGTTATATATTTGGAGATGGAGCCTTTGGGGGATAAGCAAAAACTGCTGAGGCTGTGAGGATGATGGGGCCCTGCGATAGTCTGAACACCCTGACCAGGTTGTGTGAAGGCCTCATCGCCTTACAGTGCACAAGGTGAACCTCATGAGATGGGTTCCAGGGTTTCCAGGGTCCTCGACCCTAACAAAGTTATCTTTTATCCAACAGCCTGCAGTATACAGACAGAAGGTTCAGGCAAACTGTGGGGTCTCAAGCCATCAACTGGGACACGAGGGATGCACGTTATTAGCAGGTTAGGCGTCAACTCTACCGCATGCACCTGTCACAGGCAATGCATCATGGTGCCAGTATATCCCCACAAAAGTAAACAAGTTTACTTGAACCTGGAGACACCCCCAAACCTATCACTGCTGGGTGAAGAAATAGAAATATCACCACCAGGCTGATACAATGAGAGGACATATCCCATCCCCGCTAAGTCCCAGGAAGAAAACAGAGCAGTCATGAACTCATTAACTATGTTGTAGGCAAGCAAACATGCGTTCTAGATTCTTTTTTTGTCTACCAAGTTTTCATTATAATTGACCATGATGCGCCCTCGGCCCTGCATGTACCGTGGTTGCCATTGGCGATGGCAATGAGGACAACGATTTCCTCAAGTGTACCAGGTACTCACCAAGCCCTCTTCCATACACTTTCATGGAATCCTAACTGCATGGAGAATAAATACTACTGTTAACTCCATTTGATATCAGGGGAATGGGAATCAATTATCTCAGGAATTAAGCTCAAGGTGGCTTACTTTTCCCAAGGCCATTGTCATCACAGGAAGTCAAGGTCCAGGCACCAGAATTTCTTGGCCATGGTATCAGGACTGTGCCCCTCTACCCCTCACCAAGGCCTTGGAATTTTTACCTTCCCTTGCAAACACAAGAGAGAGAGCAGCCAAAGTCCCCAGGGCCGCCGGAGAAAGACTGCTCGGGTGCAATTCCACAAAGCGCTGAGCTGTTTCCCGGCCAAGTTTAGTGCCGAGTCAATCTGCTCTGTTTAAACAGAAGGCTTTCTGGCTTGAATCGGGCCCTATAGTGCTGCCCCATAAGCCCAGGGGAGTCCAGGGCACAAATCAATATGGATGTTCCTTCCTAGAGGAAGCTGCAGCCCGGCGCTGCGGCTTGGAGGTCATCCTTGGCTGTAATTAGGGAGCGGCAGTGGGTAGCAATTGAATCATGAAAAGCTGGAGTCCTGTGTGCTCATCCAAGTGAAGGCTTCAAACAAATGTGGGACTGGGGTTGTCGGTTACACACAGGAAACACAAGCTTCCAGGCCTCTAATGGCGGCAACACAGGCAGCTGCTGCTGCTGCTGTGCTGGTCCCTGAAGGAATTTGATAGTCATCTGAATTTCACCCCCAAGGGAACCAGAGCTTAGGGACTGGGAGAGCCACTTAAGCTCTTGTGCTGTCCTCATGGTCACGACTTGGATCCAGTCCTGGCAGCAGAACCACAAACCCCTGTTATCTATGAGGTAGCACAAATCCAGCGCTCCTGAAGATGGGAAAGCATAGGCAGGCTCCCAAGCCACACAGGGCTCAGATTCCCTACCCTACCTACACGCAGGGAGCCAGGTTATGCCTCCACTTTCCAGCAGTGGAAAGTGCAACTCTAATCCTACTCCCTTTTGAATAGTCTCACTTAGTTTCACTCACCCGCTAGAAGCATCAGAAGGGAAAAAGAGAGACTCCATTAGAAGAGACTAACATCCTTGGCTACTGCTCCAGCTGTGACCACACCAGACAACAGGTCACCTTCTTGCATTCAAGAAGCATTGGTAATAATACAAGCATGTGGGAAAGGCAGTGATCACCTCAAGCGATGTCCCCAAGAAGGTCAAGGCAAGGGCTGCCACCACTGCTGGAGACAATGGTCAAGATCTCCATGGGATGTGAGATCCCACCCCTCTCCTGTGACTCCTGCCTAAGCTTGCTACCAAGTCCCTGACTTATATGGAAGCGGGTTGTGTCTTTGATCAACACCTGGAGCTAGACACACTGTGACTGAGTGATTGAGAAAAGAACAAACCTAACTTGGACTCTGGGACCTTTCTTTAAGGTGTGAGCTGTGAGAGACTTCCCAAAGGCTGAGCAGTTGTAAGGCAAGAGAAACAGGCAACTTCACCTACATACTCATCTCAAACCCATCAACACACAGCGCAACTGCACTTGGAGAGAGAGTCTTTCTCTAAGAGATCCAACCGGAAGTCCACAGGGATGACAGAACCAACAGCCCAGACAAGAGGACGGAGGGACGGAAGTGGAGAGCCCTGTGATGGAGTGGCTGCTGCCAGCAAATACATCTATGGAAAATGGGAATCACATACCACTATCAGGTGCTCTGAATGGCTCTCTAGCCAACAGTTGTAATTATTTTAAACCCTTGCCCATTAGCATTCCCCTCTAATGTTCTTTTTTTTTTTTACATGTATGATTACTTTTAACAGCTTCTGCAACTTAACCCCACATGCTGCTGCCGCTTCTTTTCAACAGTCCACTGCTGAGAAACTGATTTGTCTTGTGCTCACAAAAACCACATTATGAAACAGGTACAAACGTTGCTATTAAGGCGGCTTCTCAGAGAAAATTCAGAGGTATGGCCCACTCCCCTTCTTTTCACAAATGGTCACTCACAGAAGACATTCTCATGGACGACCGCACCCTAAAAAGGCAAATTACACAGCATTTTCTTTTTAAAGCCGGCTATTTATCCTTAGCTGGTGTAAGTCTAGGGGAATTATCTTAATTGCTGTGTGGAAAGAGTGAATTGCAAAATGCATTCAGTTAGCAGGAAGACTTTATTTGTATGCAGCTTGGGGCCAGGTGGGAGTCTCAAAGTTTGCCAAAAAAATAAAGGAAGTCAATCAATAGAGAGAGAGTGTTCTAGACGGGGTTAGATGGATGCCAAGGGGAAGGACGGGGCCATGGGCCAATAGCATCCTTCTTTTGGACCCAGATAAAACATTAGGCTGGAGCCCGGCTGTAGGAGGGCATGGGATCTCTGGTGGCTCTTGCAGCCCTGCTTTGGGAAATGCACTTGACGTTCTGCTCTTTAAGCCAAGAGCAAACAGGGACCTGAAACTGATTTTAAACTAAGACACCCGTGAGTTCCCTCATCGCTAGGCTCTCTGAAGGTAGAGCCACTGTCAGGGTTTCATCAGCATTTAGAGTTGCCAACCACTCCAAGTTCAAATTTAAGTCCTTCTGTTCTCTAAGCCGGGCATGTCCAAGCATATCATGGAGGAGGTCCTGCCATAAAAATCAACTCAAAGTGACTTGACCTGAGGCCATGTTTCAGGCAGGGGGGAAAAAAAAGGAGGCTGGGGAGATGGCTCAGCAGTTCAGAGCACATTTGGCTCCCAGCACCCATGTCAGGTCACTCCCAAACGCCTGTAACTCCATCTCCAGGGAACCCCACACTCTCTTCTGGCTTCCACTGGCACTACACACATGTACACACTTGAAACACACATGCATATCCAAAATTAAAAATAAAGGCGAACTTTTTAAAGTAGGCGTCACGGGTCTTCTGCCAGCAACGTAATGCTTAGATGAGGAACTGTCCACAAGAAATAATCCTGCTCTGCTCTACTAATCACACGTGGAAACCTTAATCTGAAATCAAGCTAAATTTTTGTAAGAAAGCTTATCCTCCTGCCTCCGCACTTTACACATTAACATACACACCCGCAGCCCAGGGCTCAGACAAGAAAGTATCATTTCTCAACAAGTCAGAGCCTCTCCTCACACCCTCTCCTTTCCACTCCATGGAATCCAAGCTCCACGCCTCAGGCAGAAGGGCAGAGAGGGGTCACTGGTGTTTCTATCTAGTATTCCCACAGAATGTTGTCTGTGGTTTCTAAACCTACCGGGGAGACCTTGGGTGGATCATAAACTTGTGTGGTCAGTCAACAGCGGGGGGTGGGGGGCCTAAGTCCCCCCACAGCCAACCCACAGGAAGCATCCAGAGGCCGGCCTCCATGCTCTGTGAAACATGTGCTGGCCTCTCACAAGCTTAGGCATGACCTAGTGCCATTATACACTTGAGAAATGAACTTCAGAAAGATCAAAGGCCCCAGAATGTCCTTGCCAACTCCAAATGGATTCTCCTACCCCAGGTGACGCTGACCAAAGCCACTGTGGTGCTTCTCAAAGACGTCACCAGGAAGAAGGGACACAAGAGAGAACTTGGGCTTAGGACGATACCATCACCACCTTAACCCCGGGTCTGCAGAAAGGCTTCACTGCAGATGAGTGGATCAGTGTTGAGTTCTTCACTGATCCCAAGGGTCTACGAATTAGGAGACAGATGCACCCAATTCAGCAAGAAGGCTCCACATGTCGGTGAGCAGATCTGCACACCAGAGTCTCAGCTCTGGTCATTAGGGAAAGAGATGGCTCTATCTCTGCATCTACCAGAGTGCCCAACTGTGTACAGTGCTAAAAGAAGACAGCTGACTGACCGGGTTCACTGACAATGCTAAATAAAGCCTGCTGGGAGACATCTTCCAAAAGAGGGCCCTGCAGCAGGAATCCCAATGCCGGCCGAGAACCCTGGAAAACAGACAGAACTCTGTCCCATGAGTGGCAGCAGTGAAAAGTGAGGCTGTTTCATCCTGTTTCCTCTTCAACAACAGGATGGGGCAGAAGATAGAGAGCACTGTTAACCTAGCAGGCAACCAAACCCATCGGGAGGAGCCTGGGAGCCCTGGACTTGAGGTAACAGGGAGGATCCCAGGGGCTAGTCCCACTCAGGAAGTGACACTTGGATGCTGAAATTCTCAGGAGGAAGAAGTGTGGGTCCACCAACACTTCCCATTTATTCTCGGGAGGCTGGGAGTGCTTATCACGTGCTTGGCTTCTGCTGGGGACATCAAGTTCCAACAGGAACCAAGGGCTCCAGCTGCAGAACCTCTCCACAAGGAGCTAGCTGACTCCTCTCCTCCAGCATGCTCGGCCTTACCCGTACGCAGCTCCTGGCTTACAGACTTGTATTTTCTTTGCGGCTTTTTGTTTCTCACCCTGGTAGCCTGACGTCACTCCAGCAGATCGCATGTTCTTCAAAGGCACTGCGACATACTGACTGGAGCTAGCAACTACACCCGGGAGGCTGAAGGCCGGGATCCTGAAAACTAGCACACAACCCATACCATCAGATCCCAAGTTTTGGGCATTTGTTTCTAACAAGGCAAGACTGTTGTTATTTTCTGTTTTTCATGAAAGAAAGGTAACTTCCTGCCAGAAATAAATCAGAAGCCCAGTGTCTAGAGTGGTGACCTCGCCTGGTACTGTTAGACAGCTGGAAGCCCAGCTCACTCAGTCAGCTGGCATGACAGACCATGGCAAGGTCTCTTCCACCACACTGAGTGACCAGCAGCAGCTCTCTGTCACCTCTGATGGCCTCTCCAGGGATCCAAATCTGTATCACGATCTATCAAAATACAGCGTGGGGTTGGAGATGGCTCAGTGTTCTGAACCCTTTCTGCTCTTACAGAGGGGCCGGGATTGGTTCCCCGTATCCAGCAGCAAGGTAAGTCACCGTTATCTTTAACTCCAGCTCCAGGGGACCATTGCCCTCCTCTGGGAGTACAGGTAAACATCCATAAACAAACAATCTTTTAAAGAGGGGGCGGGGAGGAAAGGAAAGGAAAGAGAAGAAAGGAAGTGTGTATAGGCAGCCAAATCCAGATCCACTTCTCATAAAACTCCACGCCACCACGATTCTGCCATTGTCTTATATTAAGAACAGCCAAGGGCTCTGATGTGAGTTCCATTCTTTTTCAGGTATTTACAAATGCGCTTCTTTTCCCAACCCCAAGAGGAGAATCCATAAAATACAAGTGTCCCTCTGAGGAACTGCTCCCCAGCCCAGGGGTTCCCTGACCCATGTAAGAATGGGTGTGCATCTGTAGTAGGTACTGCCAGTTCCGGGACAGGACCGAACACACCTGTGGCAGCATCACAGTTCTCAATAATAACTTACAGTGCACCAGCCCAGGCCCACAGCGACCGTGGAATCCTGAGCCAATAGACATTGGCACAGGTCTCCTAGGGTAATGGTTCTCAACCTGTGGATCATGACCCCTCTGTGGGGCACATATCAGATATTTACATTACAATTCATAACAGCAGCAAAATTACAGTTATGAAGTAGCAACGAAATAATTTCATGGTGGGGGTGGGGGTGGGGGTGTCACCATAGCATGAGGTATTGAAGGGTCAAAGCATTAGGAAGGTTGAGAACCACTGCCCTAGGGGAATAGTGAAATGTAACCTTGAAAAGCGGAAGTCAAGAAAAAAAAACTGAAAGAAGCTGTCTTAGTTAGAGTTTCTATTGCTGTGTTAAAAGATCATGACCATAAGCAACCTGGGGAAGATAATATTTCAGCTTACACTTCCACATAACAGTCCATCATTCAGAAGCAGTCAGGACAGGAACCTGGAGGCAGTAACTAAAACAGAGGCCATGGGCTGCTCACTGGCTTGCTCTTCACAATTACTTATCCTGCTTTCTTACTGCACCCAGAACCACCAACCCCAGAGGTGGTACCACCTACAGTGAGCAGGCTGAGCCCTCCTACATCAATCGCTAATTAAGAAAATGTCCCACAGGCTCGTCCTTCCTTTCCAAATGACTCTAGCTTGTTTCAAGGTGACATAAAACTAGCCAAAGCAGAGGCTATTGGGCTTTCCTCATATGTCCTCCCCTACAGAAGGTTCATGGATAATCTAAGTCCATCACCACCCCCACCCCAATGCTAAGATTGGTAATTGTCCAAAGACCACCAAGCACTCCTGCATTAAGTGCCCAATGTGAGCACCTGCCAACTTTATCAAAGGTCTCTACAGTCAAATGCAAGGCAGGGGACAGGGGCATCTCAACCCACATACTCTCTTCCTTCCTCCAACACCCCAAAATGAAGCTCCTTATTGACAGGCACTAAGCTGGGGAGACATCTGCAAGCCTAGGACTGCCTGGCTACGCTGCTGTGCCCCTGGCCTTGCTCCATGAGAAAGAAGCCACCCAAGCGGAACCTTTCTCAATCTACAACCCTATAACCTCCCTCTGCCATTTTGTTCACACTTGAGATTCAGCTTGGTCCCCCGGGGGTCACCACTTGCTGCTCCTGGAAGCTGAGAAAGCCGGCTATAATCCAGCTGTGACCATCTTGACCACAGCTCGAACCTCTAAACTATACAGTAAGAATAATGAGCTAAGCTCACGATTGACTCCCCGTTTTTGAACGACACTGTTAGTTCAAGGGGGAAATATGTATTTTTTAAAAGCGCAGGGGTGGGGGGTGGGGCACGGCAGGAATCAATCCCACTGCAGAAGTTGACACTTTGAGACTTCTGAGCAAGACCCAGATTTTGTGTACGACGGCAAAAAGCATGTTAAGAGTAAACTAAAAACCCTAAACCTTGCTGCTAGTGCAGGACTGCGCCATGCCCAATCAATATTCTCTCTGCCACATGCCCCCTCCACCTACACCCACAGTCCCCATTGACTCCCTCAGGGGGGAAAAAAAAATCATTAGATCACAAGACATCCTTGAGGCTGGAACTCCAAAAGCATAAGCACTACTGCCATGGCCGGCCAGCCGCTGCCTTCTTAAGGACATCCATCTACCATCTCACAAAGTAACTGAACGGCAAGAAACCATCTCCCTAATTCATTTTTATTCCTTCTAATTAATACGTCGAGAAGTCCTACAACTATTTCCATCCTGACTCCAGTTTCCTTGTAGGATAATTTCTGCTGACTTATCTCCAGAGAAGCAGCAGCAGGAATCTCTCGCCACTGGACTGTAGTGCTTCAGAGTTAATTACATGTATTTTGCTTTGATAAATGAAAATACCAGATGCAATTAATTGAAAGACAATCAATATGATCCTGCCATGAGACATCCCAGGGAAGCACCCAGAGGCCGCCAGCGATCCATAGTCATCTGCTAATTGAAAACACCTTCCAAAAGGGATTTTAGAAAACTCAACTTTTACCTGGAGATGTTTCACAGTAACTCACCGATATAAACGCGTCCACAAACTCTACAGCGCACTTGATGGGCTGTCCGTCTCTGTAAGGGGGTGCAGCTTCATCGGTTTACAACCATCGACGGTGCTGAAACCCTGAAAACACAATGAGCCGAGTCAGTGAGGAAGAAGCACCGCTTCTGTTTACCCCCAGCCATCCTTTAATTGCGTTTTTCCAATGCCTTCCACTCGAAGCTACCAGGTTATTAAATGGTTTCATTAAAAATACTATTTGTCTTGCTGTAGCTGCACGGCAGATCAAATTAAACAGGGGAGCACCAGAACAAATGGACCCTTTCCATCCTCTCTGACATGAAGCCAAGAGTGCAAAACCAGAGAGGTGATGGTGTCATCGGCGTGAAAACGTCCCTTGGCTTCCTTCACAGGGCCACATAGCACACCAAGTGACCAAATAATCAATACGTTCAAGTAAAAAGTATTAGCAAGTGTTCTAAGAGATACAGAATAATAAAGTGCATTTCATAAGCGCTGGTTTATAAGTGCTATTAGCATAAATGCTGACAACTGCTAATCTTCTGGAAGTCGGAGGAACGGCTGCAGCTGTCCATTAATAGAAGGCATTTTAACTCACTACTGAAATTGATTACCCAGTTAAGAATTCAATCCTAACGTTCAATAAAAATCGCACTTTCTTGGCAAATGCAGTATGAGGCTAGGTACTGCATTAAGCAGCACTCACATTCATTTAAACCCAGGTGGGGGAAATATATGGTACCATCCCAGTCACCTGACCTGCTTCCCATTTGGGCAGAGCAGCAGCAGGGGTGGGCAGTGAAGTCAGTCCTGTGGCCGAGGGAGAAAGCCAACATCTGGCCCACAAGCATGGCCAGGTGTCTTTCTCTATGGCTTTTCCATGAAGATGGAATTCCACCAGTGTGGGTTGCTACGCAACTACAGAGCCCACATATGAAAGCACCCCGCTAGAAGGGTGAGGGACACACATTACATTCATGAACTGTTGCCTCCAATCCACCCTCCCCCAATCTCACCACTTAACCTGGATTCCAATATTTGGTTAACATATATACTCCCCATCACCACAAACAAACAAACAAACAAAAAATCCACACACCAACGAAAGCCATGAAATCACTAGCTTCCCAGCTAGCCCTGACTTTTCCAGCCATACAATTTTAGGGGACAAAGAGGGACAGGGATCCCACTGTGTAGCTAGCCCTGGCTAGCCTCACAGTCACAGAGCTCCTCTGCCTCCAGAATGCTAGGATTAAAGGCGTGCACAGCCCTAATCTCCTAATACAGCTCTCCTCACTTAAAAGGAGGAGGCCTGGCTAACAGGCAGAGAAGTTTACTGCCCATTGCACACCCGCACACCCACACACCCACACACACACCTTACAACCCAAACAGCCCAGTTTCAGGAAGGTGGTTTAAGGTAGACATTCCAAGCTCTCAAGTGTCAGGAACAGAGAGAGGGACGTGCACATCCTCTGAGTAGTCTAGAGCAATGACAGAAGCATCCATCACAGCCAAAGAACCATCCTTCTGAGGTAGCAGTGCTCGTCTGACAAACTTCCATACACTTTTAAAAGCTGTCTCACAGGTACCTTCTCTAACTCCTTCCCTTCTGACTTTAGCCGATGTTCAATATCCTCCTTTCTGAACATTGGAGGGAATCGAGTATTAATTATCAACATAGCTGATAATTATGGCTTGTCCTGAAAGTGCCACAGGATTCTCATTTCCATTGTCAATGATATGCTCAGGAGAAAAGATCTCTCTCGCTTTCTACCGTACATACACTATACATATATACATACATACATATATATTATATATATTTTTTTTTTCCAGGTGTAGTAGTACACATCTTATATCCCAGCACTCAGGATACCGAGGCATGTGTTCTCTGTATCTCTTTGAATTCTTGGCTACCAAGTGAGATTGTCTCAAAACAAACAAACAAACCTCCCAAAGGATAAGGAAATTACATACCCACTTGATTGACAATACTAACCCTTTTAGAAATAAGGGGGAAAAGAAAGAAACTGAGTGGGTAAAGTGCACCCAGACTGTAATGTTTCTCAATCATAAACCAAGACTTGAAGGAAACAAAGAAACTCTACCCTTGCTTAATCTTAGTGGGTGATGGACACAGGCTTTATTTGCAGTTGAGACAGTCCATACTAAAAGTGAGTACAGAATCGCAGCTGTGCCTTCAAGGGGGCTTCACGTGGAATTTCAAGCTGGGGGTTCGGAAGAGCCTGCAGCCTTCAGCCGAGCAAAGGGTGACAGCTTCTTTAGTGGATTAAAAACGTTCAAGGGCTTGGAAAAGCGTCAGAATCTTTGAAGCTGGCACCACTGTTACCTGAAGGTTGGAGGAGGTACTTACAGAGAGCGGGGCTCCAGAACACCCACCTCTGAATTCAGATCCGTGTCTCAGCAGATACCTGCTGACAGTGCAGCATGAGTCGTGCCCCGAGGATGCACCAGGGGAAATTTTCTTGGCAGGTTTCTCTAAGAACTTCCAGGAGTATACGGCCAGACACAGAAATGACTTCGCTGATGAAGATCACCACCGTTCCTAACTCGGCGACCCCAGGATCCCAAGCAGCCTCAGTACAAGCTTGCCTGGCAGCCCTGTCCTCCATCTTTCTGGCCATCTAATCTCAGCAAGATCTACCTACCACCTGGGGTGGGGGGGGGAGCAGCCTAACTAACGCTCACCTACCTCTTCCTCCACTTGGGAGCGGGGACAGCGAGTGAGGTTGCACACTGAACTACAGGCAAGAACTGAGCAGCGGGCACCACGGGAATTATGCCAGCTGAGTGAGCAGGGAGAAGGGATGTGCACACTTGGGGCTGCTGAGGGTCTGACAGCACATCCAGAACTCAATGTGGTGCAAGGGACAGCGGCTGGAGGGGCACAGCCTCTTCTACTGGGTCCCATGGTGATCCAGGCCCTGGGGCTGTCATGGCTCCTGCATCACTACCCTGAGTATCATGTAACTGGCCCACTGAATACAAGCCTACTCCAGGAAGGCCTGGCTCATTGGTATGAAGCCAGGGGAGGTATGAAGTCGTTCCATGGGGAAAAGCCATGCACACAATAATGTCCCCCGCAGGGCAGAATAAGCAGCCCACATCCGACATGGGGAACATGTGCCATCTGGGAGGGTCGGTGGACGCCTTTAATCTCAGCACTCAGGTGGGTTTCTGAGTTCAAGGTCAGCCTGGTCTACTACAGAGTAGTAGGACAGCAAGAGCTACACAGAGAAATCCTGTTTTGAACAAAAAAGGGGTTAAAAAAAAAAAAGAATGTGAATAGCCTCAACAGCCGTGACGTGAGAACTGCTTTCCACTACTAGTGAAAACTGTAAAGCAAGCCTTGGAACTACCTGAGTAAGGAGAGGAAAATGCCCAAGCCTCGGCTGTGTCTCCACGGACTACCTGACAGGAAGCACTACCCTGGGAGCCTCACCTTGATGGGGCACTGGGCGGCAGGAGCACCCCAATCTCACTGGCTCATGGAGGGTACAGGGATAGCAGGTGGGGTGTCTTGGAGGTCACTGGATGTCCCTTGATTATTGGGATCTGTTACTCAGGACTGGTGATGACCAAAGTTTTTTAAAAGGAATGAAAGTTAGACCCATGAGCGACAACTCACACAGCGATGTCATTTTGTGACCTCAAGCCGAGTTCCCACACCCCAAACTGCCCAGCTTGCCAGGAGACAGAAGACAAGCTACTGTGAGCAATCTGAGCACAGGCTCCCAGAGATGAGGTGGGAGGCAGTGTCCATAGGTACTGGGTGGACTGTAGACTGTACAACCACCTTCACTGGAAACTGGGATGTGAGGAAAGTCTGTCAGCTGATCAGAATTCCCTAAAAGAAGCCTGACCCATCCCCAAAAAACTCACCAGGGCCCCTTTCAACCTCTACCCAAACTCCACTGAATGGTGTCTCCTCTCTGGCCTATCATTCCAAACAGTAACCAGACCAAAGTGACCAATGAGGAGCAAGCTCCACATTAAGAGATTAAAGAATCGGCTGGAAAAAGTAGATACAAGCCTAGGTTGAACTGGCAGTGACTGAACCAGCTAGTACACCCTGTCCACCAGAGGTAGTGGAATGTTATCTACGAGCCAGCCTCGGCACTAGGCACCCACCAACACTCAGCTGAGCAAAAGACAAGGGGCCCAGGGTAGTCAGCACAGATGTCTCCAGATGTTTGGTGCACAGACTGGTATTATAACAAGATGGAGGCTGGACACCATCATAAGCTTCTGCATTAATGTTTGGAAGGCACAATGGGAAAATGAATGCTCATGGCTTTGAGGAGTTTGCAGGGCAGAGTACCGCTCATCTAGTCTCTGGAACCATCTCTGAAACCAATACGCTATCCCTAATCTGTTACTGAGGAATAATGGGACAAGTGGTCAATACTTACAGGAAAGTAAAACGTCACTGCAGGAGGCGTTAGGTAACATCAGGGCTACTGTGTGACTTATACCGTATGTTATGATGATACGGATTTCAAACACTTCAAAAGACATAAAGATATAGGAATACCAATAGGTCAAATGGAAAATGAAATACAGAACACATTCAGTTTTTTTTTTATTTAAAAATATTCTCTAGTGAATTTCATCTTTTAATGTATACATATATGCATGAGACAGAAAAAAATCTAAAGTGTTATTTCTCCATGCAACGATTAAAAGTGATTTTTCTAAAATATATAATGGAACAGTTATTCATTATTCATTTTAATTTTCTTCCCTGTGTGCTTCCCTGTTCTGCAAAGAGCATGTGTTTCCTGACATCAAGATAATGCTGCAAGTGGCCAGATCAGAAGGGCCGGAGCTGAAGCTGGGAACAGAGGTTCCCAGGCTGTCCCTGTCTCATTTTCCAGCCACCTGGACCCCGACTTGGGATGTGAGTCCTTAAAATAGCTGCAGTATAGCACAGTAAATTATGAAAGAAACGGAGTGTCCTTCACAGAGTTCAAGCTACTACGAAATGATGCCCTTCCTCTTGGAAATTTCAATTCAGAAGTCAGAACTGCAGTGGTCAATTATCCCTAAGATGTGGAGAGAGACAGCCGTGGAACCCTGGCATTCGTGAGGACAGCAATTTGTAAATGCTAAATGTTATCCTCATTCACACAATGTGTCAGTGCGGGCGTGGCTGAGAAACAGCTTGAGCCAGGTGTGGTGGTACATCCCTGTAATCCAAATACTTGCAAGGCGGCTTAGACGGGGGTGGGCTGTGAGTTCAAAATGGCTAACTGGAGCCCAATAGCAAGTTCAAGGGTAGCCTTAGCTAGACATACAAAGGGTCTCAAAAGCCAAACAGTATTCAAATATTTTCTGTGAAATTAGATTCCCAGGATGTGCTGTTTTCACCAACCTCACTGAAGCATGCTCAAGATGGAGGCCGATGTGACCTCTACCTGAAGAACCACAGACACCAACAGCCCAGGCTGGAGTTGTGCAGGTCGGCACCCCTTGCTGGAACCTTACCTAACACTGGAACCTAACAATCCTTTCGACAGGATCTGTTGCTTACTAGTCACTGTATTCTGTGTAGAAACACACGAGGAAGAAGACTTCTTACCCAAATCATGGTGACACAAAAACCGTACTGCAACATCTGAGAAATGGGACTGGTGTGCAGGGGCTATAAAGACTTCTAGTTCCCCTGAGCACCATGCAAGTCCCACGGAGAACCTGCACAGGATGTGTGCTATATACCAGTGTCTCTTTCCAGGCTAGGACACTGTTACCAATGGGGAGAGAGAGGCGGGAGGGAGGAAGCTGCCATCTCAGGGTATTACTTCTGCTACACCTATATGTGAATCTAACAATAGGGCTGGGGAGAAGGCTCGGCGAGTAAAAAAACTGTCACACATACGTGAAGACCTACGTTTAAATCCCCAGAAGCAAAATAAGGCCAGAGAGGTAGCAAGAACTATAATTCCACTCCTCTGATGGTTGAGATGAGAGGCAGACACAGAGAAACCAGGGAGGTTCCTGTTGACAGACAGAGGCACTGGACTGGGGTCGCAGCCTTCTGGCACCTGGCCTGTAAGAACACACAGCTCCCTGAACCCTGACCTTCTTCCACTGGAGCTGGCACTTCCCAAAAAAGCAGGTCTGGCTTGTTTCCTTCCAGATGCTACTTCCCAGTCACCCTGCAAGCCACACCTGACAGAAGAAGGCTGCTGACCTGGGGCCTGGGAAGAAAGAAAATAAGCTCTTGGAGCAGCTGGGTGAGTGGGCCCCCTTGGGATCAGAAGTCCCTGATCCAGCCTGGCTGAAAACGAAACTACAGACAGCAGGCTGGAATTGGCTACAACTGTGTCCCAGCCACCGTGTGTACGCTGGGCTGGCTGGCTTCCAATGCCCAGCTCACTCAAAGAAAGTTCTGGAACTGGAGTGTTCCAACAGATCGCCAGGGTCAGTGGAGCTGCCTGGCCCAGAGCAGACCCACGGTTATGCCAGTTCCTCAAGCAACTCAGGGACCCAGTTGGTGGCCTCAGCCTCTGTGTCAGCCTTTTTATTCCAGGCAAAAGGTCTGTCCTCCCACATCTTCGCTGCCTCCCCTTTTAAGGAGCGGAGCGCTAGGACTCACAGTAACTTCCCTGCTGATTCAAAGAATCCAGAAGAAGAAAATTACAGGAGCGTCCTTGCTATGTCCGCCTCCATTGTCTTCGGGCTTGCATTTTCCCCGATTCATCCCTCCAGAGTTTATCCTCACTATCGCCAGGCAACATCAAGAAAATACCTCTTTCCCCCAAACGCTTGGTGACGTAAGGTGTATGGACCAAAAAAGGATTTCAATACTAATACTCCTTCCCCCCCCTAGATTTTGATGAAACCTTAAAAGGCTGTTTTCTTGAATAAGTGAGCCACTTTCCAACCACCAGCCTCACTTGGCTTCAAAGCTGCTGGGAAAAAAACACCCATGAATCTTCCACATGAATAAAAATTACATTTTACATAAATTAAATATATAATTTGATTAAACATGTTTATGTCTTTGTGATGACATTTAAAATAGAAGTAATCATTTTCTTTTTTTTTTTACAAGAAAAACTCTTTCAAATGTAATTCGAAGCTGTCAAACCAATCTTCTGCTACAGATCTTTTAAATGTCACATACCTTCAAAAGGAGATGGCAGTTTCCTTTTAAATATGCAATTCCAAACAGTGTGCTCTGAATCAAGACTGTATTAAAATACACCGCTGGCATTTATCCTGACTTAAGTAGCGCCCTTTCCTCCTCTCTCCGAGTGGATGGGCTTCTATGCTGGATGTGCTTAGAAGCCCTACAGAGGCATCCCTCCTCCCCAGGACAGGCTCTCTTGGTTCAGCGAAGTAAGCGCCACAGCAGTTGGCTGCAAACCACAGGGCCTGACACCAAGCCACACTCTTCATACCTTAAGAGGGCAAAGGTGCCCTCTGCTGAGTTCTAGTTCTTCCCCCACCCAGATGGCTTGCTGAACTCTGCGTAACCCAATTTTGGCATAACGTTGATGGCCCAATTGTAAGACAGTGTTAATCAGATGCAAGGAAAACTCCCAACTCATTCTCCTAAGTCAATGACCTACATATTCAATTGCTTATTTGCCATCCCGGTAGCAAACACCATGCTATATTTAAACACAGCACAGCTATCTTTTTTTCTAAAACGCTTCGAGACAAATAAGCCTTATGCCCCAGCCTTCCTCCTCTTGCCGGCATCAAGCGTTTGGGGAACTCTGAAGAGACCACTATTCCATCTTTCTAACCACGGGGACAGGAAGAGCCGTGTCCATCAGTAGCAACATTCCCGCTACAACTTCAGCAAAGGCAGTCAGGTTCCCTAGCACCTGGCTCACAGAAGTGCTCAGAGGGGACAAAACGTAGGTCAGATGACTTCAAGTTAGTTAAACACAGGTGACAAGCAGGGTCACAAAAGTACACAGCATGTATCAAGGCAAGGACCAGTATCTGATCATCTTGAGCCACAAGAGATGAAAGGAAAGGAGTAGAGAGGGATGATGAAAGACCAGGTAGAAACCACGGCTCAGTTGCTACCATCTCTCAGTGTTTTCCACCCAAGCTTCTGGAGGAAGGTGAACCAACTCAGCCAGCAACTGCATGCCTAAGGGCAATGTGAGGTGTCTGGGCAGAAGTGAACAACCAATACACCCAACCCAACCCAGATGCAGATACCTTCACCTCTGAAGGAAAAGCAGCACTTGGAGTGGAGCTTACTGGATTACACACCATAAGAGAGCCAATTACACAGACTAGTATGGAGGGGGAGGGGCTAGGTAGGCATACTTCCCTATGGAACTCAGGGAGAACCAGGGGAGCAAGTCACTCATCAACCCTGAACGGGAACTAACCAGTCACCAAGCACAGTCATCTTGAAGGTAACAGGATTTAGCTGGCAGTCATGGCACAGACTTGTAATCCTAGCACTCAGGAGAGACTGAGGCAAGAGGATCAAGAATTGGGAGGTTAGTATAGACTATATACTTTGCCTCGTGGCAAAGAGCCTCAAAGGCTGTGTGGGAATGCTTTGGGAGGTGGGGGGGGGGGGGATTCAGTCGCAGATACACATGGGAATACCAAGAGTAAGTACTGCTCTAAAACAACCACAAGTGGAGAGTAGAGGACGAAGAAAGGAGGAAGGAAGGAAAGAGAGGACAGGAGGGAGGAAAGAACAGTAACAACTACCCCCAAAATTCTCACTCAAGTTCTAAACAGGCCGTCATGAAACTTAACAGCCAAAGCGGATTCCAGCGTGTACAAATGCCAGAGAGGCGGAGGAGAGCTCTCTTCTTTTGGATTCTGGCAAATTTCCTTTCCTGAGTGGCAAGGCCCTCTCATGGTGCAGGACTATGTCTTAGTAATGCATTCTGAAAACTGGCGTTTGGTACATCCACAGCTAGCTGCATCGAGAGCTGTAGATGAGCTGGAACGCACGACAGGGCCAGGCCCATCAGCCCAATCCACAAGCCCTGCACTTGATCCTTCCCTATGAAGGCTCCAGTGCTTGTCTCCACCCTGCAGAAGTCACCACCTCCTCTCCCAGGCACCAGCATTCCAACACTTGACCTTGCCATCAACCCGTGAATCAAATGGCGTCTAATATTCACACATAGCTCATGAGCGTATGTTCATTGGATGGTTTGACCGTTCCACAGTGTAACACACCTTCAATGGAAACTGTGCTTGGAATGCGGAATCCTGACCTTTCCCCAGGCCAGTGATGCGTGCTACAGCCTTCTGTTAAGGTAGCAATGGGCCTCAGCTCCCTCCCAGGCAGCATCAGCTGCGACACTTGGCTTTTTGGAACACTGAATGGAACCATCAACTGGACTAGTTCTCAAATCCTACTTGGAATCAAATGACCCTAGAAGGGGCTCCTCACCACACCCCTTCCCTCAATACTGTGCTTCTGACTTACAGATACAAGCTGAGGTTGTGGAAATGCAACCCTAGATAAGTGGCTGTGTTGGCAATGCTTTGGGGGGAAGGGGAGGATCAAATCGCATATGTACATCAGAACACCAATCACATGTCTCCACCTCAGTGTGGGGAATCACAGGCCTGAACCGCCACGCCCACCTAGCATTGTATGTTAAGTCCTCAGAGTGGTTTCTGGAAAGAGGAAGGCTATAAATAAGTAAAATGGAAACCATTCAAGGTCTCTCTGGTAACCCTATAAAACATGCCTCAGTAAAGTCCCCAGGCAGACCTCAGGAACAAGACTGTCATGCTTCCTCTAGGAAGCTTTACTGGGAAGCCTAGCATTTTGATGGGGCGAGGCAGCAGGAAAAAGAAGGGAAGAGCCAATCACACAGAATAAGCAGGAAAAGTGAGCGTGCTCTCTCCCAGCAGAGACTCCACACCCTACTTCCAACAGAAAAAAGGGTGCACACCCTGAAACCATCTTGTTAAGGGCAGATCAAGGAATAAGTCAGAGACCTGGACTTGCTCCCCAATCCAGCCAAGCAGAAAGCCAGAATTCCAGTAAGTGGGTTACAAAACATCTGACTTTTTCTTTTTTGACATGGGGTCCCAATATCATAGCTTAGCCTGCGACTACATACACTTGAAAATGTGTTGATTGAAGGAAAAAGTATACACCATGCCAATGCACATGATACTGTGTGTTTGCATGTGTATTGCATATAATATACATATGCGGTATTATATAGAAAATCCTAGAACAAGCAAGACTAATCTTGTTGGGAAAACCAAGCTAAACCTACCAACCAAAAAAAAAAAAAAAAAAAAAAAAGTGATTGCCTGAGGTGGTAGAGGTCCAGACAAGGCCACCAGGGGACTTTCTGGATGGAGCAGCTAAGTTCTATTATCTTGATGGGGTCCAAGATGCAAGTGTACCTGTCAGAACTCATTGATGGCACACTGATGACCAACATAGGTCACGTGCCTGCTCTTTCTCAACCAATCCCCACTGCAGCCCATTAGTACTTCCTTTACATGACAGGAAGCTGAATTATTCTAGGTGAAGCTGAGCTCTGAAACGCATCCCAGTAATGTGGCCAAGACCAGGTTGGAGCAGAGGGCAGAGGTGGAGTGTACAGTGCTGGCAGGAGAGCCTAGGGTGGCTGAGCCGGGCTTGCTGTAGATTGACACTTGTAGCCAAAGGTAAAGAGTTACCCGGCTGATATTCCACAGAAACCTCAGCAGCTCGTTAGGTGAACCATTCACTCATCAGCCCAGGGCTTGTCCTGGGAACGCAGACCACTGCAACCACCAAGGACCAGCAGTACTCTATGATGAACAGACTTGACTGTCAGGGGCTCCCGCTTAAACCAGCAAATGCAGGCTGGAGAGATGGTTCAGTGGTTAAGAGCATTGATTGCTTTTCCAGAGGACCCAGGTTCAATTCCCAGCACCCACATGGCAGCTCACAACTGTCTGTAACTCCAGTTCCAGGAGACCCGACACCCTTGGCAAAACACCAATGCACTATAAAGAAAAAACCCACAATTAAAAAAAAAAACAAAAAAACAAAAGACCTCAAGTTTTGATGGCTCAACAAGTATTAACAGCCTGCCTTTAATCCCGGTGCTGGGAAGTGGGAGACAGAGATGGGATTCTCTAAGAGAATGTCTCTAAGAGACCTGGCTATCCAGCTGAATCGGTATGCTCTGGGTGGAAAGCAGTGGAGGAAGACACCCATGTGTACACGTGTACACACACACACACACACACACACACACACACACCACATAATACATGGAGTAAAAAAATACAAAAACTTGAGATCTCTTACCAGAAAAGGACCAGAATGCGAGGGTGGCAACACACAAGTTTCCACGTGGCTTTGAGTCTTGTTAAAGCCAGCCCATGGGGTCACCTGACTCTCCCATCCAAGCCTTGTCTGGGCAGTGCAGCCTTTTTGGCTCAACAGCTCTGGAAGAGCATAACTATTTCTGCCAGGGTCCCTTTGGAAGGATGCTGCTAAATAGCACGTGACTCTAACAAGGCTGCCATTAAATAAAGTGACTTCTCAATCTGAAGTTTCCTTTTCAGGGTAGGTCACATGCAGCGGTACTTACAAGCCTCTCTTAGTACCCAAGAGGCTTTTTAAAGTATTAAGTAGAGAAAATACACGTAACTCCCCAGTTAAAATAGAGTGCAGACACTCTAAAAGGTCGAGGCGGCATCCACTCCATTTTTATTGCCAGATGGCAGGACACTGTGATAAAAGCACATCCTCTGATAAAAGACTCAACTGCTGTGACCCTCAATGGAATCCTAGCTATCTCTCTCATCGGGGAAGATTCTGAAATCACCTGGTGGAGGCTCATCATTTTAGGGGAGGCATCCTGAAATTCTAGGGAAGAAATTGGCCTCCTGGTCTCAGGCCCTCTAACCCACAAGATGGTAAACAGATGTGTGTTAGACTCAGTCTCTTCCACACACAGAAGCCAAGCCAATAGACTCTTGGGGGAAGCTAGAGGACCTGGGAGGCAGAAGGAAATGGCCATCCACGCAGTGTGGTCCAGAGATGGCAGGGGAGCAGGGTAAGGAAGCTGAGACAGGAGGGTTACACACTTAGTTGAGACTCTGTCTCCAAATAGAAAGCAAAAGAAGTCTGGTGGAGCCAATTTGCCTGGCACACAAGAGATGCCCGAGGTTCATCCTCAGCACCATAAAACAAAGCTTAGGCCAGCATGACTTTAAACCACAAACAAGGAAAAATTGCTGCCGAGACATGGCACTGGATCTATTTATTTAATGACCATTTGATTCCAGAGATGTTAAAATGTTGTCAACCTGTAAAATACAAGTACTCTCACTGAAGACCTCCAATAAGGTTAGGAACACAAGGAACCCCCACTTCAGATAAAAACTGGGGCTCCCCAGGGTTAGGAGACCTGCCTGTCACTCCACTGGCAGACAGGGAGGGAGTTTCCAGCCAGCCTCTGAATCAGTGCCTGACGTGAGGCTAAGCTCCACACTGCTGCCTCCTGCCACACAAACTCCAAATGACCATGCCAAGCTCCAAGACCTCACACATCAGACTCCGCCACAATGGCAAACCAAGCATATTCTTATCAACTCTCGAATTTAAAAAAAAAGCCACTAAAACATGATTTTTCATCTGTAACACTTCAACAAAATTCCATGATATTCAAGTGAGAACGAATGATGTACAAAAATATCAAAAATAAGAATCCAATTTGGTAAACTGTTGAGTGTTATTTTCACATCCTAATGAATTTAGTTTCAATAAACACAAATCAAGCAGACACTCAAAATTCTAATGGTATGGTGCAAAATGAAACTCAGAATGCCAGCTCCAAAAAAAAAAAAAAAAAAAAAATGAACTCTTTTTTGCTGAGTATGGATGCCAATAAGAAAAAAATGTAAGGGATGACTCTGTTCAAAGGGTCTCCCTCGTGGTCTGTGTATGTGAACTGGGCTCTGAATGGTGGCTGAAGCAGGAAGGAGTTTGAGACACAGGACTAGGGAGATGGCTCAGTCATAGAGTGCTTGCCATGGGGATCTGAGTTCAGACGCCCTGGCAAAGACCTAAAAATGTAGATGTCTGTCCATAATCTTGGTATGGATGTGGGGGTGGGGTGCCCTCAAGGAGGGGATAGGGGAGAATAGGTGGATCCCAGGGCTCCAAGTTCAATATGGGACCCTGTCTCAGAAAAGGTGAAGAATGGATGTCTGATGTGTGCTTGCACATGAAACATCAGAGCCCCGAGACCCCTTACCCCTGCTAAGGCATATTCCGGTAACAGGTGTCTGGTATGTGTGTAACTGAGAATGCAGCAGGTGGGTCAGCACACATTATCAACACAGAGGGCATCCACCTCACTAAGACCATCAGCATCAAGTGAGGATTCCTGGGCAGCATCACGGTATTTGGAAGAACATGGAGGTGTTAAGATGAAGGCTAAGGTAGACCAAGACTACTCACCTTGCTGTATAATGCTACAATCTGTGTCAAGTCCCTCACTGCACTGAAAACACCCAAGTTCAAGTCCCGGAGTTGAACCAACTGACCACAAGTATGCAGTTAGCAGGCTGCATACAAAAAACCAGGAGCCAGGGACACACACTGAAACCCCAGCCATATGCTTTGCAGCCTAGTGGGATGCAGGCTGGAGGCTCCTTAAGCTGAGGCCCTCTCCCTGTGAACAGAGGCTTTGGTATGGAGATTGATCAGGACACATCTGAATATGACTGTACAACATCTGTCAATCAGTATGTGAACACCAGACCAATCTATTGAAATGACATTTTCAGCCTTGTAAATAATAAGGCAACAAATTCCTCCAGTTGTTTTTACAAAGAATCCTAAAGCCTAACCACTTCCCTAAGACAGAAGTATAGCATCTTTGCCCAACCTGGGGGCCTTGGGGACAAGGATGCTTCATTTCTGTGGATCCCACTGTATGGAAGGCAATACCCAAAAACTGTCCTTTTATGGCAAGCACACACCACGACATTTCCCAAGACTAGAGCTTATTCTGCATGAGGAGAAATCTGGAAGTCGCAGACACACGAAGAAATTCAAAGGTACGACCACATTCCATGAGAAACTAAAAACGACATTTCTAGGTAAGACTAGAAAGCCACATCAAAGCTGGGTCCTGGGTCCCCCTGCCATGGGAGAAAAAAAAAAAAATCAAGACTGTCCCAAGTACTCGATTAAATTCTGTGTGACTCTGAAAGAACGTAGCACTACTCCCAGTCAGTAATGCCATGTCCTTTCCAACTCATAAGCAGATGGGCCGAGACTCAGTGTCCTGTTCAAGAGCTCACAACAGAAACAGACTGAAACTCAAGTTGAGCCCACCTGTGATGCCCCAACCCAACTGGAGGAAATGAATGAAAATATCGGTGTGGACCACCTCACAGGGAATACGGGACCATCTGCTTCCCATGCCCCCGCCCCTCAAGACTGGCAGTCAGGGGTGTGGTTTCAACTGAGTCTGAGGTTGATCTGGGTAACCTCAGGCAGAAGCCACATGCTTCTAGACCTTCCACCTGCAGGAGCCCTCTGAGGATAAGCTTCCTGATAAGCTAGTACAATGTTCTCCGCACCCCAGCAACCAGGTCTGCAGGGGTTCAGTGTCAAGAACCAGTCAACTCACCCTCCAGTTTTCCCTACCCTCATTCACTCCCTACCCAAGAACACTACCTCCTGGGCCTCCAACTTTTGTGGACCAAGAATGAGTTCCTGGAGAAAGTGGCCCTTTTGCTATGAAAATGCACATGACCCTTCCCCCACCCATCTCCCTTTATGGGGTTCATCCCCCTCCACCTAGGATGGAGCATTGGACGTCCCCAGGGTGCTCGCCCAACCTGAGTTCAGCACTAAAACTGTTTCCTAGGCAACAGCTGCTTTTTCTTTTCAGCTTCACGGGGACCAGTCCCTGCTCCCAGATCTTCACAATGGTTTGAGATTCACGGGCAAAAGCGCTGGCTGGGTTGTCATCAACTACCTCACAGCAGCCTCATTTATAAGTATTTCCCTGTTGAGGGGTAGGGGTGGGCTAACATAATGGCAAAGCTATGTAAGACGCCCCTCATCCTGTTAATGGGAAGCCAGGTATCCCTTTTCAAGGTAAAGTGGAGGGGTTTCATGGTATCGCCCTCCTGTGTAGCCCACACCAAGGGAGATTACATACCCTCGCTCAGGTAGCGTGTGAAGAGTTGAAGTTCTCACAGCAGCCCTTAGCCACTGTGTTCAGACTCTGCTGAGCCTGGGAGGCAGGTAATTTGGGTTTCTCTGTGACGGTACCTTCCGCCTCAGGTGAAACTCAGAGTTTGCTGGTGGGACAACGTTATAGTTGTGCTGGAGGTCCATTAGAATCACCTGAAACTTTAAAACTAGCCAAGGCAGGTCTCTCCCTAGGCCACTAACAGTCTGAGAGGATGGGGCTTTGAACTTTCCCAGATGATTCTCAGGTCCACACAGGGATGAGGATTCGGAGTATGGAGTATGAGGCAGCCCGGGCAGAAGACCAAAAGAAAGGGGCTGTGGCCTAGCCCCTACCCTTGCAGCCCATGACCTCAAGGCGTATGTGTGTGTGTGTGTGTGTGTGTGTGTGTGTGTGTGTGTGTGTGAGACACCTCCCCCCAGGACTCCCAAGTTCCTACTGCTGGGTTTTGATTGTCCACTGCCCTCTGGGAGGGTGATGGGATCCTTTCCAGCAGGGCTGGCTCAGTCAGACTTGTTCAGGCCACACTGTGCTGCCCCCTCCCCATGACTCAACAAAAGGTGAGTGAAGATCCACCTCTCTAATGCAGGCGAGAAGGATAAGAAATGAAGCCCACAAGCCTGTTCTTGTGGGCATTGTGCCTTTAACACCTCCAAGCCTCCCACTTAAGACTGACCTGCTCCAAAACAAACTCCTGCAGGGAATGCATTCGCTTGGCCTCACTGCATATTCTACATGCCAGGGCTTGAGGAACTTGAACCCATCGGTGTTACAAGATGTCATCCAGAACACTATTAAACCCCCTCCCCCAGCAACATGTAGGAGCAAAGACAGAGAGCATGTATCCTCCCAGAATGGTAACCAGAAGCTTTCCTACTACAGGTGTAGCCTATGGTCTGGTAAGAGCCAGGTGACTTCAAATGGACCCTGAGCAGGCAGAGGGGAAGGTCAATCCCTTAGCTTGACATTACCACCAGGAAGAGAACTGTCTATTTATTATAGTCTCATGTATTTATTTATTATAATCTGCATATTCTTTTATTTAAAAATCTACATTTTTCCAGCTGGGGCTTCACACACTGGTCACCAAAACCATGATTCACCGAAATGTAAGGGAAACCTAGCAATTCTGAAAATCGGTACAAGGTGAGTTTTCACAGTGTATGTACTAAAACAAGCACAGAGCCTCGAGTCCCTTGGCCTGGTGTGGCCCGGTGACTACAGAGAGCGGCTATTCTCAGGACCAACACCCCATCGGGCCCTTGCCACTCTGGCCCGCCCCAGTTAGCTGCAGCCGGTTCTCTTCACGGATGGGGAACTGTACATTCCAACATCAAGGATCAGACTTTATCTTCTAAATGCACAATGTGCTCGGGCCAAAAACAAAACAAAAGGCCTTTCCAGGATGCTTTCCAAATTCCTGAAACACACTGGGTGGAAAAATGGAGCCCGTTTCCTCTTATTTTTTAATCTCACACTGGCTGTGTTTATAATAAAATAGAATAACTTATTTATTTGCTTACCTTACTTGGAAAGACAATAAATTGGAAGGGCTTCATAAATCTCACAGGGAATTCCTTTAAACAAGGTTCGTTGTCAGCAAAACTCTGTAAATAACCCCCGGCAGCCTTGAGCAGTCACCTCCAGCAGACCCTCTTGTTCCTCCTGCCTTCGTACTGAACTACTTGCAAACAAATCAAACTGAGAAGCGTACTTGCTTTCTTCTTACTCCGGTAATGTATAACCGGAGTACAGCAGAGGTCTTGAGGCAAGGTTGTGATGGGTCTGATGAGAATGACCTTCCAAGTTCAGAACCCATCAAGATGGACAGTCTCACACCAGGACTTCAAGGACTGTGCTAAAAATAAGTTGAAATAAGAGGCAAAAGGAAGCTGGGTGGATAATCAAACTGCACCCTAGAAAGAGCTGCAGTAATCAATTTACATATCACACAAAAGGGTAATTACCATGACTAAAGGGGACAGTCCTCCAAGCCAAAAGGTTACAAAGAAATGCAGCCCAGCTAACCGCTATCCAGAAAAGTGACTAAACATGGATTTTCAGCAAGGCACAGACTTAAAACTGCTACATACCTTCACCTCAAGACTTTGACTTGGGTGTGAGATACACCGCTTCAGAAAGCAAAAGGTACGTCTGTTGACATCTCTTCCTTCATGCTTAGCTGAACAAAGTGGATCTGAAGTTCTGCTGAGGTTCCTATATAGCACCAAAAGACCCAGTATGATCTCTGTATGGCTAACCGTGCTTCACTGGTGCCTGCTGGGTAATAGAGCCCAGTCTGTGGGGTATGACATTTATATGATGAGCATCACCAGTCTGAAAATGCTTCAAAATCGTTTTGAGTGCTGGCACAGCCCAGGTAAAAAGTTCTATGGGCCAAGCTGCTAACACTGTGAAAGGCTAACCACTTACTTACATCTGTGTATCAGGGAAAGGTAAACCATTAATCAGCTCTGCACTTAGACTCAGGACCTCATTATGTATATGCAAAAGATCTCGTGGGGAGAGGGGCTGGAGAATTGGCTCAGTGGTTAAGAGCACTCACTGGCTGCTCTTCCATAGGACCTGGGTTCAGTTCCCAGTTCCATATGGTGGCTCACAACTATCCCCAGTTCCAGGAGATCCCACACGCTCTTCTGACCTTCATAGGAACTTCATGCATGTGGTGCACATACATACATAAAGGCAGGCAGGCAAATATTTGTGTGCATAAAGTAAATTTTTTTTTATTTTTTATTTTTATTTTAATATTGTTTGAGCCTTTATAACGGCTTGTCTCATGAGGAAGAGAACACCGGAATAGGTTAGACTTTCTTGCTATAGCAATCTTTTTTTTTTCTCCCCTTTTTTTTGGTTTTTCAAGACAGGGTTTCTCTGCAGCTCTAGCTGTCCTGGAACTAGCTCTGTAGACCAGGCTGGCCTTGAACTCAATATATGTATATATGGTACGTATATATGTGTATATATATTCATTCTATCGGTTCTGTTCCTCCAGAGATCCCTGATTAATATATACACCTTCCATCAGCCAGGCAGTGGTGGTGCATGCCTTTAATCCCAGAACTTGGGAGGCAGAGGCAGGCGGATCTCTTTGAGTTAGATAGAGGCCAGACTGATCCACAAAGTGAGTTCTAGGACAGAGAAACCGGGGGGGGGGGGGGGGGGGGGGGGGGGGGGTGTGGGGTGTGGGGACGGACACATCATTATGTATAGGCGTAGTTTAAAAATTCCAAAATCAAATGTAACACTCCTAGTCCCAAGCATTTCAGATAAAGGGCACTCAACCCGTGACTATGAGGGACCCACGAGATATATTTCCACCTCCTCCCTCGAAGGAACCTCATTTATAAACAGTAAGTGGTGTTGTTTCTTAAGGTACATCTAAGGAGAGGCCTTTCTGAAGAGGCTCCTCTCAAAGATTCCATCACCTAACACACCCTTGGTTTTCTCCACTGCAGACACACTGGGTGGGAACTTTCAAACTCTAAGTCCAGATCAAGCGCTGGGCTTCCCTAATCAGCTGGCAAGCTGTCTGCCCTTCTCCAAGAAGCCAGCTGGGGTTTCCCAATCCACAAGAAACATGCCAGCCCACAGGTGGAGAGAGGGCAGCCTGTGCCCCCGTCACCACCGGGCCCTGTGGCTGCTGAGCCCTGCGGCTTTGCTGTGCCCACCAGCCTTGTCTTTCACAGAAGGATTCTGGCTGAGGAGGTTTGTGGGCTGCTTCCTGTTGGGGATGACGGCTCTTAATAAGTTTGCCAATGTTCTTCATGCCAGCCGAGCACTTTCCTCCTTATGCTTAAAGAGCCTATTTAAGGTATAATTAAAAAAAAATGCATACACCTGTGAACCCTTTGCCACAACTATGGTGATAAACATATCCCCCCCCTCAAACTCCCAACTGCTGCCCCTGTGTTCGATTGAAATCCAGTATTCAACTTGCCCCGTAAGAAAATCTCAACATTTAGGCTGTCCAAGGATGGAGGAGAGAACTGCCATGGGATGGGGGTGGGGGTGGGGGTGGGCATGCGGCCCGACAACAGAGTTGATTTCTCCACTCTGTAGGCCCTCTCATACCAACACCTGTGAGGAAGCCGACTTCTGCTGAGTAGAGCACTTCCATATTAACAGACCTTGCCCCATGCACGGCCCTGGAGTCTTTGAGGTATGTGCCCTATCCACTTTTTAGCTCCTCATCCAGACTCCCCTTCAGCTTACACTTTCAAGGCTCCCAACCCAGAATTCTGTAGGCCACTGCCTGTGTCTCCACACCTCCTCAGATGACCACCCCAAAGAACCCAAGGCCACACACGCATTAGTCTAAGGCAGGAGTCCAGGTCACTTCTGGTCTCGGCTCCCACATCTAAGGGTTTTCCCAGGCAACACTGGGTCAGTGAGGGGCAGCCACCCAGCCCTGGACTGGTATAATTAATGTTAAGAGCAGAAATGATCACAAGCCTTAAAAAGATGGTTCCAGCCAGGCGGTGGTGGCAGCAAACACCTTTAGAGCACTTGGGAGGCAATGGCAGGCGGATCTCTGAGTTCAAGTCCAGCCTGGTCTACAAAGTGAGTTTCCAGACAGCCAGGGCTATACACAGAGAAATCCTGTCTGAAAAGAAAAAAAAAAAAAAAAAGATAGGTCCAGAAATAGCCAGCAGTGATTCCTCACATAATCATCTTAAAAATCTGTAGCCAGACAGGGATGGTAGGCAGATCTCAGAGTTCAAGGCCAGCCTGGTTCCAAGACAGTCAGAACTACACAGAGAAACCCTGTCTTGAAACACACACACACACACACACACACACACACACACACACACAGAGAGAGAGAGAGAGAGAGAGAGAGAGAGAGAGAGAGAGAGAGAAAATAAAGACACCCAGAGATGTTTTCCAAACAGATAGATGGAAGTAAGAGGATATATTACTACAAAGAAAGCAAATGGTTTTCTACTCACATCCCAGAGCGCAACAGAGCAAGTGACCTAGTGTCTCACTATGCTGGCTTCCTCCAGCAGCTGCATCAAGAGCACAGGCTCCTTTCTCCTCCTTAAAAAACGGCCCCGTATATCCACAGGGACCAGAGATGTAGGGGCGTAGGACTGGACACCGAGGACTCAAACTCAGGCACTCCATACTCCACTACCTGCAAAGGATCCATGTGGCTGACCTTCCCCACCTGGGAACTGCTCCAGTTCTCTGGGCTATTCACAAACCACACTCCTTGACCACAGGAAGCCGGCTGGCTCAGCTGGCCTCTACCTTCAATAAACAAATCATGACCCATGAGCCACCCAGGGAGTCCCGGGAACACAAGCAGCCCCAGAGCTGTGAGCGGCACACCACCCAGCTATCTCCCAAACCAAGAAAGAATGAAGAAAAAAAGGAGAGAGGACGAAGCAGACAGTGTCCCTCCAGACCTGGAGCCACGGCAGGCAGTACAGACACGTGTTCCCAGGCCCTTCCAAGAGGGGCTGATGGGACACTGCGGAGAAGCTGTGGAAAGGCAGTGAGCAGCTGTTTTGTGTCCCCAGGGAGCCCAAGGATCATGGCATGGCCTTAGATGCACCGGGCCCTCAAGTGTGAGAGCCCAGAACTGCTCGTCTGAGATGGGAGGGTACTTTGAGGTGACAGGTGGCTTAATGTGGCACACAAGACTTGGGTTTCAGTGACTGGCTTTTAATGCTAGCTGTCTAGTATGAGCCAAAGTCTGTCCTTAAGTCTTAGGCATGCCTGGCATGGCACCAGTAGGAGGTCACCCAGGCGTGCCCATCTGCTGTGCCTGGGCTATCCTTGTGGGCATGCACGCTCCTTAGTCATTTACGAAGGACCCAGAAACTCCCAGCCTCTTGCATGAACATCTACCAACTTCTATTAACTTCCTAAGTCTTTCTACTAACAAAAAGAAGCGACTTGGCTCAGCAAGACAGCTCAATAGGTAAGACTTGCTTGCAGCCCAGCCAGACTACCTTAGTTCAATCCCAGAACGCAGATGGTGGAAGGCAAGAACTGAGTCCTGAAAGTTGTCTTCTCACCTCCGCATGCCTGCAGGGAGACATACAGGGAAGCAGAATATTTTCCAAAGCACAGCACTGTTCTGCAACCAAGTGATATTTATCTCATTTTGCAAAGTTTGCAGAATTCCACACTACAAGCGAGTTCTACTGTCTACAAGTATATCTACACGACATTGTAGGGAGTTGGCACCTTTTCTAAAATAAAAAAATTTTTTAAAAAATGAGTAATAGCAATGACTTTGTAGGATAAACTGCAAAGCTCATTAACTCAGCAGTGGCCTTGAAGTCTGGCCCTACAACCATCTACCCCCAGCTCCCTGGAAAGAACTGAAGGGGAGCCCAACCGCAGAAGCAGACGTTTGGAAAACACTTGTAGATTCTTTGTAGACTCACAGTAATGCTACAAACAACATTGTGAGGGAAAATCTTTTGGCTACCTCTGGAAATTTCATGGCCAGGGAAATGTGGAAGGAATTCCCCTCCAGTCACTTTCCTGATCAGCTTAAACCTCATCACAGCTCTTACCCATCACAGCTGGTGCATTACATACATCCCCCCTCTGTATAGCCTCAAACCCAGTAGTGCCTATTTAAGCAGGAAGGTACAGTCCCACTCTCTTGGCTGGTCCAAGTTGCTGGAGGAACTTCGTACCCCAAAAAAGGGACCTGTACTTGTCTGTGATTGACATCAGGACCCCCAGTAAACTTCCACTCCAGAATCCAACTCTGTCCCTTCCGTGGACATCTAGAAAAAGCATGCGTAAGGCAAACCAGCAGCAACCCGAGTTACCTGAGGGGAGGTTCTCAAAGGTCAGCCCTCTCTTGGCAGGACATAATGGGACCATGGATGAGCTTGGGCTTCATTAAGATTAAGGTTCAACCACGACTTAGCCATGCTCTGAATCACATGACCACACACCACACTTCTCTCTGCTCTCAAGGTCCTCATCTATGACACAACAGCACACCTCTCTCTGCTCTCAAGGTCCTCATCTATGACACAACAGCACACCTCTCTCTGCTCTCAAGGTCCTCATCTATGACACAGGGGGTAGCTCAAAAGTCCCAGAACAGCACCTAGCACACAGCAGTCCTCTTTTAGAAGACATTACAGTCAGTACCCAATGACCACAGACCTGACCAATGTACACAAGTCAGCACCACCTGGCAACTAGAATACACTACAATCCTGTGCCACACAATCGAACATGGCCAAAGAGCTCCATGGATGCTCTGCACCTGAGGTCGGTACCAATGGCCCCTGGGATTGATTCCACATGCCTCATACTGCTATTCCACTCGTAAGCAGGAAGACACCTTACGCACGACGAATTAAAAGACAAGTTTCACCTTCTCTGCCCACCCCACAACTACTGCCTGTGCATCCCAGCGCTCTTCCCGTCTGCCCTACAGCAAGCTTCACACCAGTGTTTACAGCTCTTCCGCGTTAGATTCAAACTGCAAGTGAGCCCACTGATTCATTTTCCCAGGCACAGCAATGGCTTTTATATGAAATAACTTCAGCTGAGTTTGGTAGCACACACCTTTAATCCCAGCACTCAGGAGGCAGAGGCAGAGGCAGACTCTGTAGCCCAGGCTGTCTGTCATATTTGCTATGTAGCTGAAACTGATCCATCTGCCCCCATCTCCCAAGTGCTAGAATTACAAGCATGTGCCAACCTTCCTAGTGTTTATGTGGTACAGGGGATCGAACTCAGAGCTTCACACATGCTAAGGAAGCATTTTTATCAATTGAGCTACATTCTTAGGCCCTGGACACAATAATCTCTCAGCAGCCCACCATCATCTTCAAATGATGTCAAACTCACAGTCCCAGACTCCCAGACATCCCTTCTCTCCAGACTCATCTCTCCCAATGTTCCTTACTCCAGAGAGAAAGAAGGAACACTCACTCCACACCCTGCATAATACCAGAATGCCAGGGAGGTGGAGTCTTCGGCCCAGCGTCCCCAGCAAGTACCTGGAGCACATACCTGGAGATGATATACCTCACCACAATACTGCAGAAGACAACCAAGTATGTCCTTTTCTTCCAGTGGGCCCACCCACTACAGCTCTGGGCCTGGGGATGACCCAACCTCTTGTCCCAATTCCAGCTGCCCATTAAGCTCCAGGCCCCCCTCGAACTACAGCACACAGTAGGAGCTCTATCTGATCAGGTCAGATAGGCATTTATTTTCTAAAGTAGTACCCTTATGTGACACCCCCCACACTGGACATCTATTTTCGTATGATTTACTAAATTATAAATCTTTTCCAAATCACTTACAGATAGTTCCTCCAGCGATGTCTGTTTAAATGGGAAGCGTACTAAACATAATTAGACTGTCTAAAACTCCAATATTGCTTATGGGAGAACCTCGGCTCATGCATCAGCTTTATTCTGTACTTAGTCTCTATTAAGTTGTCTGTATGAGAGCAGATAGGTGTGCTAGACTTCATAAACACCATAAATCACAAAGTCATTGTTTTGGTAGAACAAAAGCAGCCCCCAAAAGAAGCTGGCTGGCCCCAAAGATTCCATTTTCCATATATTCAAGCAGGCTAGCCTCTTGCTTTTTCTTCAGGTGGCCCTAGTGTACCCAAGCTTCAGTGAGCCAGGCCACAAGAGTTCAGGTCATGGCTACAAGGGCTCTCGCAGTCACAGCTGCATGATGCTCCAAAAGCACCCCAGAAAGCAGCTACCCACACTACCAGTGAGGCTTTTCTGTCTAAGGTCCCAGTTACCAATCTTGTACTCAAGCAAACTGAGGTCCCTTACGCTGTCCCTCATCTGAAGAGACCTAAGAACGTTCTCAAAGTTAAGTCCATTTCCCCTGTGAACTCAGGAAATTACCACTAGAGGATTGAGACTCAACTGGATAAACTCACACATATACACCCACACACAGACATGTACACACACAAATAGTCTTCAAATTTGCACTTACCCATTCCTAGACTCATATTATTTAAGAACCCGGCCATTCTTTATATAGCTTGGCACTAGCAGAGAACCCCACCTCAGGGTCTCACTCTTCAGAACTGTGAGGTGATCGCTCCACACAGCTTTGACAGGGTGAAAGTGGGAAATAACCACTGTCCCTTACTGCATCACACAGGGTTGTTAGTAAAAAAATAAGCCAATGGGTGACAAGGCATTTGTATAAATGAGGTAGGAGCCAGAGAGGTGACTCAGCAGTTAAGAACATCAGCTGCTCTTCCAGAGGACCTGGGTTCAACTCCCAGCACTCATATGGTGGTTCATAACCATCTAACTCCAGTTCTAGTGGATCTAACAGGCATGCACATGGTGCACACACATGCAGGCAGGCAAAACATTCATTCACATAAAGTAGAATAAATCAATCTTTAAAAAAAAAAAGAAGAAGAAGAAGAAGCCAGGCAATGATGGCTCACGCCTTTAATCCCAGCACTTGGGAGGCAGAGCCAGGTGGATCTCTGTGAGTTCGAGGCCAGCCTGGGCTACAAAGTGAGTTATAGGAAAAGGCGCAAAAGCTACACAGAGAAACACCACAAAAAAAAAAAAAAAAAAAAAAAAAAAAAAAAAAAAAAAAAAAAAAAAAAAAAAACCAACCAAACAAACACAAAAAATAAAAAAGAAAGAAAGAAAAGAAAACGAGCTAGGCAGCTGGGTGTAGTGAGATGTTGTAATCCCAGCATTTGGGATCTGTTTAAGGCCAACCTCAGTTAAATATTGAATTAAAAGACCAGCTTGGACTACATAAGACCTTATTGGAAAGAAGGAAGGAAGAAAGGAAGGAATCAATCAATCAATCTACCAACCAGCCTTGGAAACACTAATGATAAACAAAGCTGCATCAGGTGATCATCCAAAAGCCCCAGCAGTTAACGCTCAAATAAAACAGGAGGGTAATTTGACCATCTCATGAAAAAAATAAAAAGGATTGTCCACAAATGCATTCAATGTCATTTCTTTTTTTTTTCTTTTTCTTTTTGGAGATGGGATTTCTCTGTATAGCCCAGGCTGGCCTCAAACACAAGAGATCTGCCTGCCTCTGCCTCCCATGTGGGGATGTCATTTCTAAAACAGAAGGTATTGTTCCTAAATCTGCGTAGTGCCTAGCATTATTACCAAACAACGCTGTCTGCATGGGTAAAGGTGGATTTGGTCTGTTGGGAGAGGCAGAAGTGTCTATAATCTACGCATGTTAATGCTCCTATCAGCTAGTATTAAGCATATCAACTTCCACACAGAACAAGGTGGCTCTTATCTCTAATCCCAGGGCAGGACATTCAGGCAGGAGGACTGCCACCAATTCCAGGCCAGTCTGGGCTAGCGAGTAAGACCCCGTGTCTCAAAACCAACAAGCTGACTTCATGCATCCATCTCTGACAGGCGATGTTCATGGTGCACTTCACCAAGCCAAGTCTTAAAAAGTTCCTTTCCTTCTGGCATGCTAAGACACGACTCTCGGTGCAGGCTCATCTGAGTAAACACTGCTGCGCACAGACACAGTTCAATGTCAAGTCCATCTGCACATGGAACCAGCCCCAAGAGTAACAGACACACACACGGGGAAACTTCCTCCCAGGTTCCTAGGAATGTCTGGTGATGTTCTAGAGGCTTTTAAAGAGAAGACAGAAAGGCACAAATACATGCTTCAAACTCCAAATGTCTTCATTCAATCTGGGGGTTATTCAAGCTATATATAACCTTCTTTCAACCACGTTTGCATGCCAAATGTTCAATAACCAGACTCAAGTGTGTGGGTGTAGCGCTGGGGGAGTGGTTTGTGTTTAAAGAAAGACAGACTGTGTGTGGTTGGCAGGTTCTGAGCTGACTACAGGGAGAACCACCTGGAGGAGTTGGCTAAAAATACAGATGTTGGGGGTTGTCCAACACGATGGCGTGCAGGGCCCAGGAGACGGACTCCTAGAAGGGGTGCCCCGGGGATCCCCCTGCTCTGGCAGCCAGCCTCTCTGGAACCACCCAGCCATCAGGTCCTCCCTGGGGACTGTGGGAAGTCACTCATGTGAAAACCACCAAACCCACAGCCCGTTTCTTAACCCAACATGCATGGGTTAACCTGGAGAGTAAGGGCTCCTTGGTTAAAGGATCCTGGCACTCCCCCCAGAGGACCTCTCTGTGCTCCTGGGAGGCCCCTAACTCCACCCCCATGCCAGTCGGCAATGCAGAGGGAGCAGGGAGCTAGAATACTACATGCAACACAAGGTAGGTGAAGACAACTTCTTCTTCTGAGCTCTATTAATGCTGCTCTAACTTTGATGTTCCTCCCCCTGGGGCTACTACCAAAACCACAGAGGCAATAGAACCAACTATGCAAATGCCACAGGCATCAGCATCATATGGACTTACCCATCCCCTCTCATAATCTGGTGGAGGACCTTCAGATTCTCACAAATGGCCTACTATGTATATAAACACACACACACACACACACACACACACACACACACACACACCCTTGCACTGCAGACCCGTTTTTCCAAGGGCATCTTCAAGGACCATCTCAAAATTAAATTTTCAATGGCATGAATTGAGCAAAGAAATTGCTGGTCCATGAAACGACCAGGCCTCCTCGGAGGTAACAAACAGTGTCTTCCACACTGGCACATGTGCACAGCCTTACTACTCACACCTGGAACTTGATGGGTAGCACAGAGGAGTGGCACTGCCTAGAGAGAGCAGCTCATGCTGAAACTGGAATCAGCCTTGTGAACTTGGCGTTTGGGAAGCTGAGGCAGATAGGTCAAGAGTTCAAGGCCAGACTGGGCTATGCAGCAAGAGTCTGTCTTAAAAAAAACAACAGCAACAAAAAACCCCAAATAAACAAAACACAAAAAGGGGGGAGGGTTAAAATTGGAATCTCAAAGGCACATCCATGATCAGCCTGGCTCATAACGGGTGCTTTCTCAATATCTGATAGTGGATGGATATATTGGAGACCGTGTCCAGGGTTGGAAGGGCCTGGATCAGAAACCTGCCTAGACACGCAAAACCACTACCCCACTGAATCTGACCCAGGCACCAAAGCTGTTCTTACCAACCAAGAACTCACTACCACGTACCAAGCAGATGACACACACAAGATTCCATGAGCACAGATCCTCCTGCCTGGGGACCAGGGAAATGAACTAAGAAAGGCTAAGAAATAAGAAAGGCCAGTCCGTCACAAGGGAAGGGGCAGGGGAAGACTCTGGGAGTGTTGTCTTCCTGCCCATGCCATGGCTTCCTGCTCTGTGCAGTGGGAGCTAGGCTCCTAGGGGAGACAACCAAACCCTGGGCCATTTTTCTCAGAAGGTTCCACCTGTCTCAAGCTGCTGGACCAGGCGAGGTCCCCGTGTTGACTGCCCACCAGGCAGGAGAGCCAATTTATTTTCCTTTCATGGAAAAGGAATAGGTCTCCAATAACACATGAATATTTTACTAGGCTTCTTGGACTTAACGCATGTACAGTAATGGGCCCCTGTCTAAAAACAGCATCTTGAAAGTTTCTTTAGTTCATTCACTTTGGCCCCAGGAACCAATGAGAAGCAAACCAAACCCAGTGCCTTTCCCTAGGCTGGTCACTACATATTCCAAATATCCTTTATAATGCCCCCAGTCAGTCCTGAGCCCATGGATTCTCTCTGCTGTTCCAGACCCTTTAACTCTCTGGATGCCTGATGGGGACCCTTCAACATCCACCCAGTTTGAAGGGCACAATGGGCTTCCTTAGTACAAGAACGGCAGATTTACTTCACTTTACACTATTTATTTATTTTTTAATTTATCAAACCAACGTGTCAGTCTGTTCTGAGCACTTATAAACATTACCTCGTGGGATCTTTTAACATACCTCTAAGTCTACATACTCAGAAACTGAAGCCCTTGAAAAGAGCTTAGCAAATGCAATGCAGTAAGGGCGCAAGCGTTTTCCACCCCATCTTCGCCACACTTTCTAGAAGAGTCTAACCCCTGTGTATCTGATGCTTCTACTAAGCTCTAGAAGGGTATCTCTCTTAGGTCTAACCGTATGTCTTCTGGGGCAAGTCCAATCATCCTACTAGCCCAGTGGTTCTCAAGCTTCCTAATGCTTCATGACCCTTTAATACAGTTTCTCACGTTGTGATGACCCCCCAATCACAAAATTATTTTCATTGCTACTTCCTATCATTTTGCTGTTATGAATCATAATATAACTATTTCTGGAGATAGGTTTGTCAAAGGGGGCCCTGCACTAGCTCTCTTCCTCGCCTCCATACAGTACAAGGCCCCCAGTGCTCCCCAACTGGGCTGCCGCTGGGAGGGTCCCTAGAGCACCATTTAGTTATCACCAGCTTGAAATGCTCCTGGAATGCAGCTTCAAGCCTGACCCTGCTCTAGATGATGGGAAGTCTTTTCCTAAGTTCGTTTTTTGGCTAACAGTTATGAACTTATACTTGAAGTTCACAGGCCTAACTGGCATGTGTGAACAGAGTCCAACCAACCAGGGATCACTACATCCCCCTGCGATCCTTATACACAAGCTATAAGAAGTCCCCAGTCATTACTGGGGAAAAAAACAAAGTCAGAAGCAACCCCAAATGAGTTTGTGATAGTACCCTGTGGTACACCTGACCAGCTTAGGAAGGAAAGGAATGACCCACTAGTCCAGTATACTCAAGAAGAGAGACTTTCACATTCTTTGTTTTTGTTTTTGGAGACAGGGTTTTTCTGTGTAACAACCCTGGCTGTCCTGAAACTCACTCTGTACACCAGGCTAGCCTTGAACTCAGAGATCTGCTTGCAACTACCTCCCAATGCTGGGATTAAAGGTGTGTGCCTCACAGCTTAAATCACATTCTTCATCCTCCATTTAGTTGAGAAGTGAAAGGATGTCTTCCGGTGAGGGTGAGGAATAGGAGTCTCCATCCCCAAGTCAAAAGCGCTGTGAAAGGCCAAAGGAAACAAATGGAACTGTACACGCACGGGATGGGAAAAACTAGATGATCAGGAGACTAGTGTGCACCTCCACGGTAGGCAGATCATCTGCCCTGGCCCCTACCCTGCGTTGAGGGAGTTAACTTAGATGCCAGCCTCAGTGGCTTTTCTGCAGGGCAAAGGACCCCTGAGCCCTTGAAGCAAGCCAGGAATGTGTGTGTGTGTGTGTGTGTGTGTGTGTGTGTGTGTGTATACACTTCCTGCATCCCAGACCCACCTGCATGGTTCGGAGACCACCTGAAACTGTGGCTAGCAGGGGATGACTGTCCCGAAGAAGTTACATACAGGAGTCAGTCAGCAAAGGCTGCGAGAACCACAGAAGTCACACTGGTGCTCAGCTATCTGCAAGACTCAGCTGTGCCCACCTTCCAGGCAAACAGCCTCTGAAGAAGGGGCTTTATCCTCTCATGTCTCATCATCTAGACCTGTACAGTAAAAGCTAACAGAGAATACAGCCCCCACCCCCAACTGACCTCCTCTGAGTGATGTAAAGCACACAATGGAGACCTGTTTGAAACCCAGGAGGAGGGGGACCTTAAAATAGACAGTAATATAATCATTACCCAAGTTGGAGCAGGGCCAGGACACCAGGGCAAACATGAGTAATTTGTTAAGAGACCATCCAGCATGTTGTCCTCAGTCAGGGCGGAACCTGTGTCCCCAGCACCCACTCTTTCAGGCTCATACCCCTCCCCAGCATAACTAAAGGGATTTCCCAGTTCACAGGCCCACACCTGTTCTCGATCGGGAAGGAAGGGCTGCAGAGCAGGAAGGTACTCTCTTAATGAAAGCCTGTTTTTCAGGAAAATCCCCACCATATGGGGACCTTAGGTCCAGAGCTCCTGCCCCGGGTGCCTTTGAGGTGAGTTAATCACCACAAGGGCAGGGCTAGGCTCTGGATTTTTAGGACACACCCAAATTCGTGCCATTCCCTTTCAGTTCTGATCCCCACTTTGAAAAGAAGACTAATCCTTTTTTTTGTTCTGGAGAATTCACTCATTTTCCTTGCTTAGGCCAGTGTTACACAAATGCATGGCTGTAACCTAGAACTTCCTTGAAAGGAAGTTTTTACTGGTTTTGCAGGAGTTGAACAGAAAGACCATCCCATCCTCCTTAGGGGGGACTCTACTATCCTGCTATATCCTCCAAATATCTATGTGCAGAAATTGAGGAACAGTGGGGTGTAGGGAGGGGCATGCACTAGAATGGTAGTACCTGCTTTGAGGAGACTGAGATCCTGCTAACCCAGCCTACAAAACGGAAATTCAAGTGTTAACTACTGAAAAAGTGATGGCTGTCCTTAAGTACTAGGCGTTGTCTGTGCAATCCTGGGGGGGCGTGCATTTTAGGGGAGTGGGGCATACAGGTAATCCAGAGAATTCTTTCCACACAGCTGGAAGCTCCCAGAGACCTCCCAGGTGTGAATAGTCACTTTAAAATGACAGTGAAGAGTGGGTGGAGACGGCTCAATGGTTAAGATCACTGACTGCTCTTCCTCCAGGACCAGGGTTCAATTCCCAGCATGCACTGGTAATGGCTACAAAGCTCTGTTAACTCCAGTTCCAGGGGGTCAGATGCCCTCTTCTGGCCTCTGCGTGTACTGTGTGCAGACAAAACACCCATACACATGAAACAGAAATAAATGTTATTTTAAAGTATCAAGAAGACTGGGTCACTGGAACTCTAGATACTGCAGACTGAGGCTGCAGAGTGAATTTCAGGCCAGCCTGCATATCTTAAGAGAGAAAAGGGATGAACTATAGCTTAGCGTGCTTACTCAGCTTGTATGAGACCCTAGGCTAGATCTCCAGGACAAGAGTGCAAGAACCTACCAGCAGGTGGTGGTGCACACTTACACACTTTGATTCTTTTCCCCACGTACACACAAATAAATGTGATTTAAAATGTTTTTAAGTGCAATAAACTTTTAAAGGCCTGCAGGAAGCACTCCCTGCTTTGGACTGGGCCACTCTAACAAAAAGATCACCCAAAGGACAAAATGAAAACAAGCTGGACTTCTTACAGCTCCATGAGCTCTGGGAAAGCTGTGTGGTGGAGGCAGGGTAAGGAATAATTACTTCTGTGAAGTCTGCCTGAAGTCTGGAAGAACACAGAACCTGCTCCTTCCCTCTGCTCTGAAGGCAGAGAGGAAAGGGAGATGGGAGGAGGCTCCACCCAGGGAGAAGGTCTTTCCAACCAGGAAGTGTGAGCTTTCCACACTTCAGGTCCCAGCTCTGTGGGCACACGTAGGCAAAGCAGCTCAAAGTGCTTCCTGGGTCAGCCATCATTCCACCTTAGGAGAAACAAAGGCTAGTTAGTGTAGACCAGTCACGGCCAGATGCCAAGTAAGGACTCAATAGGTGGCCTCTGTCTACACTGTTACTCCATCAAAAGTGACAATGCTGTGAAGAATTCTAAGTCTACAAAGACAGAAGGCCAATCGTTCAGTTTGTTTCACCATGGAGAACCCCCAATTCAAAAATCTAAAGCCTGCTGCCCCTCAATGCCCAGGCACCTCCGGTCATAAGCCCCAGACACCAGAACTACCGCCATAATCAACACCCCAGCAGTTGGGGTAATCGGCAGGCCTCGGTCCTGGCAGTTACCTGCGTCAACCCTATGGCCCGGTGTGTAGTACAAATAACGCAGCACTGAAAAAACTTATCACACAACCGCAAGCCGGCCACATTGTAAAGACTGTCTCATGTCACCCCGCAGCTCCCTCCCCGCCACGGAGGCCAGCTGGTGAGGGAAGCTTGCAGGAGGAAGGAAGTGGGGGCTGGGAACCGGGGTCCATTTCCATCTCCTAAAGACTTCCCTGCTGTTTTGATTAGCAAGTGAAAAGTCGCGGGCAAAGGGAGTTTTCCCGGTGTCAGGTGCCCCACCCCGGGCGCAGAGATAGGCGGGCGGGGTCGCCAGGTGCGCGCACCCCAGGGGCAAGCAGCCCACTCCACCTGTGTGCGATTCGGGTCCTGGGATCCTTAGAAAGTCAAGTCGTTAAGCCCCCCCCGCCCCCGCCCCCCGCTCTTCCCCAGGGTCCCCAAGCCAGACCCCGCCCACTCCAGGGGCGGGGCCAGGTGTGGCGGAGGCCTTCCTCACACCCAGCCTCTCCTCTTCCCCGCCTGGAAGGTCGCGCGGGACACCGGAAGTCGTCCTGGTGTCCCGCTGGGCAGAAGGCAGAGGGTCCCGGGTGGCCTGATCCACCTCCCCAACTCTGCGATACAGGAACTAGGAGCGAAAAAAACAGTCCCTTCGTGACTTGGAGGAAGCAACTCAGTATTTCTTTCTCGCAAATAAACAGGAATTGCTGTATTTACCCAGCTCGCAGGAGCCTCGTTAAGATTAATGGCTGTGAACTGTTTTTAAGATAAAAAAAATTCCAAGATCTTACTTGTAGGCACTCATATATGCATATGGATGTCTGATACACTCTTTACCACGCTTCCCAAGTCACATTTTCATCACCAGATCTCAGACTAACAGAGAAAGCGATGGGTGGGTGCTCTCGGGACAGAATCTGACCCCTGGCACCCACCCGAGCCACCTGCTCTAGCCTCGCCCCAAAAGGCAGGCTAGCATATCCAGCCAGCGATGCAGACTGGCAGAACATCTGGAGAAGGCAGTGAAAATCAAACTTTGAAAATATCGGCCATCCACTACATTAGGAAAGAAAATGAAACGGCATCTTCCTAAGGAATCCTATTAGGCTCAGCCTCCACCTGGTGTTTGGAAACCAGTAGCCAAACCCGGGCCCCAGTGGTCCCTTAAGTTTTGCCACTGCGGGAGCCCACACTGTCTGGTCCTATCTGGCCTGGCAGCTCCAACAAGCAGCGCCCCCTGCCCTGCCCTCTCCATTCCTGAGTAATGCCAGGCCACGTGATCGCCGAGGGCACTGTTGAGCTGGAAATGGGGGTTGGGGGTTCAGGATGTTAACCTCTTTCCTTCAACCATCCCTGAGACTTGGTTTTAAAGTGCTCTCTCGGCCGTGTTCACATGGCTTTCAGGTGGGCCAGTCTGGGTGTAAGGACACCAGCGTTTCAAGTATGTGCGAGGCATTACCCCCACCTGTCCTCGGGCCTACATGGGCCGGACCTAACAGTAGAGAAGCACTTTATTTCCTGGGCAGACCACACTAAAATTCTCCATCAGCAATAGAATAGTCACAACCAGGGAAGGCTGCAGGAACCCTCTTCTCCAGCAACTCATTTTCACCTGGTCCTCCTACCCCACCCTCCCAGGACTCTCTTCTCAGCTCTGAGATCAGATATAATAAAATACACTTCGAGGTTTTATTATGCCCGTTTGCATCCATAAAGCACTACTTTGCTAGCCTCCATATTAAGGTGGTTGTTTTTTTTTTTTTAACTGTCATAATAGGACCAAGAAGAACCACCAAGTATCCCAATAGGTCATGAGGTAGGTCTCTTAGTTCCTTCAGACAAACTCCTAGGATTCCATGACTCCAATAATAAAGGTTTTGTTTGTCCTGAGCTTGGTGAGATAGCTGGGGGCCAAATTTCAAGCATGATGGGAGCAGAGCCACAGTGAGGATGAACTGACAAGGTCTGAGGAGGCCTGGTGCTGTATTCCACATCCTCTGAGAGGGCCTCAATCTGGGCTCCAATAACACACAAAGCTACTGCTGCTGTCTCCTAACAACCAATCTTTAAACCAGGCAATTTAAATCATAATTCAAGATGTAATGCAAGAAGCACACTTCTGCTGACCAGAATCCAGAAAAAAAAAATTCACAACATAAACCAGGTGTGGTAGTCCACTAAACGTGACCAGGAACAAATTCAAGTCTAGCCTGTGCTACATGAGCCCAGACCAAAAGAATAACATAGGGCAAAGTCTACTTTTGTAGTTTACAAATGAAAAGGATTTTTATAACCACAATGAATAAAAAGCACCTCCTCTTTATCGGGGCTTTTCCTGGTCACCAGAGGCCAAGGCAAACCTAGTCACCAGGCAGTTATTCATGGTTAACATCCTCCATACACCAACCAGCTTGGGTGGGATGGGGAAGAAAATTCTATTATTACCTAGGACAGAAGTCATAATTCCCTATGAAACTAACATGACTGCTTGCCCCATTAGTCAGAACCCAACCATTTTATCACAATTTCTATGAAATTCAAGTCCACTCTAGCAGTCATCTGTTAAATCTAAGTTAGGTGCGCAGCTAAAGCAGGCCATTTCTAAGCACCCACTGGAGACCTAGCTAGGTACAGATGGAAACTGCCAAGGGGCCTCCAAGTTATGACTGCGCATTGCTAAACACCAAACAGAAGGAGCCCTGGGAATAGACAATTACCCACATGATTCCAGTTTGGATGGAGGCTTTTACAAGGTACCAGGAATGCCTGTCACCTGAGCCATCATGGGCCCCATGTGGAAGGGAGAGGGGAGGCTTTGAGAATGAAGACTCAGAAAGACTAGCAGGAGCCACAATCAGGCCCTACCTACAGTGAGTGTCCCTAAAGGCTGCACAGAGGCACAGGGAGGATTTAAAAACAAACACAGCTCCTTCCTGGGACGTCAGGTGCCTCAGTGTCTGGCATATATATTATTCTCCTAATATCAAATTTGAAGGGGGGGCGGGGGAGAAAAAGTTTGGATTCTTAACGCTTTTCTTGGAAACGTTTCTATTTGCTCTTGTAATCTTTCCTAAAAAAGAATGCAGATTGCTAAGAAGCCAAAGCATGCATTCCCTAGGAGTCCAGTAAGACCACCTTCTAAGAAAAACTCAGGAAGGGAAGCTGGCCAAATTTCCATGCCTGACCAAGGCAGATGAATGCCAGGCTGGTTCCCATCCCCATTCTGTTCTCCTGCAGAAGGCAAAACTGCCCCTTGGCTCCCATTGTCAACATTCCACACAAACAATGGCCTGGTTCTCTCACCATTGTACATTCTATATTCATCTGTGAATCCCCCCTCTTCCACACAATGTGCAAAGCCCTTCTTTTCATAGGAGAGCTTCTGAATGCCCAAGTGTAGCCATAATTTAGGCCTTCAACATTAATAATGACATCTAAAAGCAAACTCCAGATTAGGCCCAAACATTCATTTGTGGCCATCGTCAGCATCACAGGGATGGCTTTGGGATACTTTTCATTAAACCGTGATCAAAAGAGCCACTGAAAACCTTTAAAAATGGTTCTGAAGTTTTTGGCGATTATTAAATATAATTTTCTAAGCTCAGAGATAAAGCTTAAAAAAAAAAAACCTTTCAAACTCTATGACACATATTCCATTAAATCCAGATGTGAATAAAAACTATCTTCAAAAGATGGGTTTGGGGAAAGCCTCAAATTTTCCCTACTTTCTGTGGGGGCTGTAACATTAAGTTGCAGTCAAGGTAAATTAGGTCACGCTTACCAGCTGTAAGGGTTAAGGAGATCTACCTAGGCAGCACACCTACAAATTACCCACTAAGCATCCCTGTGCCCGCAAAACTTTTCGGCACACACAGGCCTCTTGAGCATTCCTGAGCTACCAGTCCACAGAAAGACTGTTAGTAAGATACCCCAAGATTTCACCAAAAGGTGCCACCTCTATTAAGCACAAGGACTTTCCTGTGAAGGGTCAAACTACACTATTCTTTTTTTTTTTTTTTTTTTGGAAGGGTGGGGTTTCTAGACAGGGTTTCTCTATGTAGCCTTGGCTGTCCTGGAACTCGCTCTGTAGATCTGGCTGACCTTGAACTCACAAGATCCACCTGCCTGTACCTTAAGTACTGAGAGTAAAGGCATGCATGACCACCGCCCAGCTCACTATGTTTTTTTGTTTTTTGTTTTTTTTTGGTAAAGACTGAAAAATAGTGTTCCACCGTCTATCATGGAACTGTTATCACCTGGACATAGAAATATTAACTGAGCTGTTCATACCAAGCACGATGGGTAAATGTCCCTTCCCAACCATGTGCTGTGCAACCATGTGCTCCGTGGATGCTTATGTTTCCATCAGGCACCTGGGACACTTGGCCTGCTGCTTTCGGCTGATAGAAAGATTATTAACAGAGGGACCCAGACTGAACTCACATACATTACGATGACAGCCCCTCTAGACTGCAGTGACAGAGGTAAAAAATGACAACTGGGGCCACCATTCTACTTCACATTTTTTCCCCCCATTTATGAAAAGCACTGAGTACAGAGGGGATAACTGATTCATGATGCCAGGGTCTGTTGTTGGCAAATGACATTCCCGGGGCTACCGCGCAGCAGGAGCCCTCCCTCAAAGATGTCCTTTTGGATGTCCTTTTCTGTTCTTTAATAAGTCAAGCATAAGAATAAGAAAGGCAGAGTGTGGTGGCACAAGCCTTTAATCCTAGGATGGGGAGGCAGAAGCTGGCAGATCTCTCTGTGAGTTCTAGGCCAGCCTGGTCTACATAATAAGTTCTAGAACAGCCAGGGCCATGTAGAGAGACCCTGTGTCCAAAAAAAAAAAAAAGCTTCCGGATGACAGTATTTTTTTAATTCAGGGCGCTGCTGGTTCAGTATACCCATTTACTGAGTGCTTTCGAGAACATTGAGAATGGTACAAGTTGGTTTTTACAGTTTTGTCTGTTGCTACCATTTGTTTCTCTGAATCCATTTTTCTTCCAAACACTCTCTAGACTTATAGGAGTAGAATTTCTGTCTGGAGTTTTTCAAGTCGAGAGTGAAGTTATTGATTATTCCCTGAAAGGGGAACGGATGGAGTAGTTAATAATTATTCCACTACCAAGTTTGACTCTTTCATCTTGTGTACAAGGGCCAGATTAACAATGCCAGGGAAAGCAAACGACTCAGCAGGGACAGGAACAGGTGTGCCCAAGTCTTAAAAGGCCAAAATATTTCACAAAGTATGTCACTGGTGCTGGATTTTTGTTTTTGTTTGTTTTTTTTTTTTAAACAGTGGCTATGTTTGGTTTTTGGTGGGTAAACTTTTTTTTAACTTTCTTAACTCTGAAGTGACACCTTTGCATTTTATAGACATTTCTTCACTTAAGTTGACGACTGAATCCCACACATAAATTGCAACTCACGCTTAGCAAGGAAATGCATGAGGGACAAAGGTTTTTTTTCTTTTTTTTTAAATCACAGCTAAGAAAAGGTAATTCACCCCGCCCCTCCCCCAGAAGAACACCCATTCAAGGGCCAGTTTCAAAGCTCCCAAGCGAAACCGTAAATAACTCACGTAGTCGTGAGCTCCCCCTCAGCAGGCACACCACACCGCCCTCCACCCTCCCTTCTTAACGTGCCATTACCAGGTGGGGAGGGGATATACTCCTTCAGCTTAACTATCTCCCCAAACAAGGAACCAAAACACACCTTGTCAGGTTCGGAACTAGCTCCAAACCTGGGATCTTTTAATTCCCTCTAATAGCTGCTTTCCACAGAGACGTACCCGGGTCCCCTACCCCTGGGGCACAGAAAAACCAATCAGTGTCATAAATCCCCCTAGCTTTCAACTCTCTCTCTCTCTTGGACTGGGGCGGGTGGGGGGAGGGGCGACCCAACATCAACACTTACACTAAACCCCTCAATGCTCTACAGAAATATGCTGGCTTATTTCCTTTGTTTGGTCATGTTATACTTGATCAAGTGTGAACGATTAAACTGGTTTCATTAAAGGCAAGTACATTCACGGCTAGCATTCAACTTCAATGGCGACTATAAGCATATTTTGCAAGAGGGAGGACCTGCTTCTTGCTTGAAACCGACCAGCTCATTAACTTTTCTTTGGGGGGCTATAAAAAGGGCACTGGGGGTTTTTCCAGGAGTGTGTCAGAGCCAGACAAAAGGATATTCAATGTTCCAACTTTAAGATACAGTTGCTATTTATTAAAATAAAAAGGAAACCTTGTTTTCACATTAAAGTTGCTGGGGCTGAAAATGTTGAATTAGCATTTAAAATATTACTTTGTAATTGCTGTTAAGAAGTACTCTTTGAAATCAAGTGAGTATAAAAACAAGATCCTTTTAAAATCCCATTACTCAAGACGTAAAAGATTTATTTTGAAAAATGTTTCAAACCAGAATTCTCCGAAGTAGATGGAAACTAGTTCTTTGAGAATCTATCTAAAGGCAAACAGCAGCCCCAGGAGCTGAACGCGAGGTAATTTTTAAACCGTCTTTGAACCCAGCACGAGGAGAGGAGGCGGTATCTCCCTCCGAAAAGAGGTCCGATAGTTTGATGCATCCCGTCAAAGTTAGAAAGCAGAACCACTTTTGTAACCCCCCTACCCTACAATGCAATGTTCCCCCAAAAGTCACCCACCTAAGATAAAAATACACACGTCCCAAAGAATCGCAAATAAAGGCGTTTAGCATTTTAAATTTCCAATGCATCGAGTTCTCTTTCCTACCCTTCCAGCCACTCGCCACCAAGGACTCTTTAAGAAGTTCCCCCCATTTCTAATTTTTAAAGAAAAGAGGGCAAATATCTAGAAAGGTCTGTTTGCCCGAGGATGGGAGCCTGGCGTGGCGACGTAGGCCATTGCCAGCAACCTCCAAGCACGCAGAGATTTCATAAATATCCCCCCTGCTCCCCTACAAAATCCCAAACGAGGGGGTCTCCTGGAGCCATCCCCTGCTTGGGCCGCCTCTGGGAAAAGTAGGGGTGGGGGCTGGGCAGGGGTACCACGAACACGCGCACTCGCACCCTGGGTGTCCGCGACCGTCGTCGCCGGCGGAAAGCAAGCCACCGGAGGGAGTGTGTGCGCGCGAGTGTGTGCCCGCGGTGACCGCGCCAAGCTCTCGGGCCCGCGGCCTCCGAGCCCCAGGGCGCAGCATGGGCTGCAGGCGACCGGCCACGCCGCGGGGCCTCCCGCAGGAGCAAGGCCTGGGCGCGCCGGCACTCCCGCACTGCCCAGCCCGGGTCGCCCAAGGCACTGGGGAGGGCGCGAGCCGGAGAAGAAAGGCTCTTTCCGCAGGTCGGTCCGGCTCCGCGAAGCAGACCAGGAGCAGGGAAGCGACCGCGGCGGCCCGGCCGTGCCCACGCCACGCTGGGTCCCTGCTGCCCAAGGCGCGCCCTAGTCAGCCCCTTCTACGAAACTTTCTTTTTTGCTTCGCCCCACCCGAAAAGTGCGGCCCGGGCGAGGGCGCCGAGGACAGCCGGCGGAGGGCGAGGAGGAAGTGGTGCCCGCGGGAGCGCGGCCGGGCAGAGGAAATGCCCGCGCCGCCCGCCCCCGCCCTTGCAGCCCGCCCCGGCCCCCCGCCCCGCCGCGACTTTGGCGGGCCGAGCCCCGCGCGCCACTGGCGGCGGCGGCGGCAGATGTGGCCCCGGCTGCCCCAAGGAGCCAACAATGCCGGGCCGGCAAAACAAAAGGGATCCGCTTCGCCTCCTTCCCGGCCTCTCACTTACACTCTCGGGGAGACGCGCGGGATCCCGGGCCGACAGGGGCCGCGCCCCCAGGGGCCCCGAGCCACGCGCGCCCCGACTTGTCCCCGCCGACCCCGGCCTCTCCTTTCCCCCCACCCTCCGCCCGCCTCACAGGCGCAAGGCCTGCCGCACCCCGGTACGCTCGGACTCCTGGTCCCCAGGGATCCGGCCGTATTGTCCCTGCGGCGCGCAGCGCGCTCGTCCAAGATCGCCAGCTGCCCCCGCGCGCGTACCCACCGGGCTCCAGGAGCAAGCCGGGGGCGCCTAGGAAACCGTCGCCAGACGCCGCCGCCGCTGCCCTCTGGACGCCGCTGCGCTCCGGGTTTTTCTTTCCTTTTTTTTTCCAATCCTGATGGGAAGGAAGGTGACCGCCTACTTCGCATTCATCAACTCTCATCACAACAACAAAAATCCTGGCGCAAAGGGCGGCCAGCAGGCGCAATCGGTGGCGAGGGGCGGCGGGCGATAACCCCCAGGCGGGCGTCCACCCCCGGGCGCAGCGTGCGGACACGGGGCCGGGGGCGCTGACCAAAGATGTCCTCGGATGCCGGCCCGGTGTCCTTCGCCCTCCTCCTCCTCCCGGAGTGGCGCAGTGAGGCGCGGGCACGGCGCCCCAGCCAGCGGCCGCAGGTGAGGCGGGGGCGGCGGCAGCCCCAGCCCTCCCCGAGGACCCCCCCTTCTTACCTCGTCCTGGGTCGCTGGCGTCCACGGAGAAGGGCGCCCACCCGGGAGGCGGCGGCGGTAGCGGCGGCTCCCGCCCCTCCCACCCCACCCGGCGGCGGTGGTGGTGGCGCTGGCGGTGAGGCCCCCCCTCAGCGCGGCATGGCTCCCAGCTCGGTCTCCCGCTCCTCTGGGCGCCGCTGGCTCCTCTGGGCCGCTCCCGAGCCACCTTAAAATGACACGCGCACACAGAGACACACACACAAAAACTTAATCTCTCCAGCTCCGCGCCCCACCCCCTCCCTCCCTCCCCTCCCTTCCTTTCCCTTCCCTTCCCTCCCTTCCTTCCCTTCCCTTCCTCCTCCCGTCGCCGCTGAGCCTCTTCCTACTTCCCCACCCACCCCACCCCCTTCCCCCGCCCACCGGCTCCCGATCACCCCCCCCATCCCGGCCGCGCGCCCTCTCGCCAGCCCCGGGGCCAGGCGGGGGCTGCGCTGGGGGTCCCCGGCCCGCGCCCGCGCCGCACCGCGCTCACCCCCCAGAGGATGCTGGCTGCAACTTGGATCCGGGGAGGGAAGGTCCTAGAAGCCGAGCGCCTCCTGGCTATTTGCTCTTCTTTATTTGTTTTCTCCTCCGGGGAAGGAGGAGGAAAGCGCAGAGAAAAGGAAAGGAAGGACGGAAGCGGCGCGGGCCGCTGCTCCGGTGCCCTCCGGCTGCGCAGGAGCGAGGCGGGAGGCGAGGTGAGGGTCCCCGCTCGCTCACTCGCTTTTTTTTTTTTCAAAGGCGGGGTCTCTCTTTGCAAACCAATGACACAACCCCACATGGTCCGGTCTCGCCCCTACAGATACTTCTCACTACAAATCGGCTCTCTCCAGGGATTAGCGGCTACGCGAAAGTGCACACTGGCGCTGCGGGCAGCCGAGGGGGCCGGGCAAAGCCGGCACTCCCCGGCCCAGCCCCACCACACCCTGGAGGCTCTGGGGAGGCGCGGGGGTCCCGAGGCCGGTGCGGTGACTCCACCCGCCCTCGCCTTCCTTCCTCCTCCGCCCCTTCCACGTGGGGCCCGCCACGTGGGGAGACGCGAGCTCTAGCGGGCCTCGCCGCGGTCCCCCGGGTGGCCACGGCTGGGTAGGGCCCCCACCACGCCCGCGCAGCAGACCTGCCCTCTACTCGGCCCCGAGGCTCCAACTTCCTCCTGGGCCCTGCGCAGGCCACCGGTGCCGTCCCAGGCCCGCGAGGTCAGGCGCGGGCCGGCCACAGGGGGCACTTGCGTTCCCCGATCCCGGATCCCGGAGACCGTGCCGGCTGTGGGTGCGCGCGGAGACTGGTCTGTGTGCTGGAACTTGCCGCAGTGTGTTCGCTACGAGAAGCCAAATGTTTTTACACATTTAAAAAAATTGTCTTTCTGCTGTCTAGATGTCGCTGGGGCTATTTTGAAAGCCTTGCCTTGGGAGGGATCCCCAGCCTCACTGAGGCCTTGGGGGCCCGAGGGTCGCTTGCGCGGTGCCCCTTCACGGGTCCACAAGTATCTCGGTGTTCAGCGATTGGAATCTGGACACCCAACGACGATGGGGCACTGCGGGCACTGCGGCCGCGTGAGACTAGACAGCATCTGGGCTAGATTCCTTGGCCATGACCCGCGACATCCGAGCGCTGTCCCCGGAAGGGAGCCAGTTCCTTGCGCCTAGGGCCTCCCTAGCTTACTAACCAGACTTTAGGCGAGCGGCTTCTAAGGACCCCTATAGCGCTGAGCAGAGCCCTTGGGTGCAATTGTTTTTAAATCTTTTGGGTGCTAGCGATTGGATTGAGATGTTGGACTGTATGATCGAGAGGAGGGGGTCTAGTGTCATAACTTTGAAGGTCACAGAGACTGCCATTCAGAGAGCCACTTCGAGTGGTGTGGCCTTCTAAGGACCGGAGAAATTTATAGCGGACCTGAGCCGCGTGAGGCCTCCGAGCTCCTGGACCCATCTCTGTGCGTTCTGGAGAGCACTTTATCTTGTCCTGTTTGCTAAAGTGCACACCCAGATGCTGCCTGCAAGACTGGCAATGTGTGGTTTCTATGGTTGTGGCATAGTCAAACTGGTTTTAAAACTAGTTTACAAACCTTTTCTGAATGGCAACGCGGGAATGGTCCCTCCCAAACACACTTAACATGGTTTTTACGTGCCCCTAATAGGCCTGGGGCTGGTCAGTCACGAAGTAGCTCACCATCTTGATGTCCTGTGAGAGAATTCACAGGTGTGCACCCACCCCAACCCCTCCATCTGTCAGGGCTTTGTGTTCTCATAAATTGCTCTAAAGAATCCACTGTTTCCCCAGCAGCTTCCCTCCAAGGTCGTGGGGCCCAAGACCTGCTTGTAAACTGACCTCGTCGCATAACCCAGGCTCCTGTGCCACCAGTTCCTGCTTCATGAGTTCCTTGGCCCTAAGCTGTGGTAGTGAAGGCTCCTGCGTCTTGTTTCTCAGATCTTTGCCCTTCATGGCCCTCTCTTCTTACCAAGAAACCACAGCCGGCTGGCTTTTCTTATTGCTTGTTCAGCTTTCCTCCGGTCTAATTTTGAATTCCACTTGAGAAAAATACCATGGTGGGTCCTTCAGGGTGGCACAGCCTGCAAGGATCTGAGTTCAATCCCCAGTGCCTAGTAAAAGGCACCAAAACTACACAGAGAAACCCTGTCTCGAAAAAACAAACAAAAAAGTAAAAGGAAAGAGCAGACTAAATTGTCCTCAGACCCCTGCTCATGCATCACCTATCACACAACCATAAAAAAACACTACCCTCTTGGGAACTCAGAACTAAAAATCATTTCGAACTTCTGACTGACAGCCTGCATTTTAAAATATGGAGCCCAGCCTGGGGGAAGTAGTGCTGTACGCAGAACACTGGACTGGCTTATAGGAGGTCCTAGGTTCATCCCTTGCTCCTGGGGACAAGGGATCTGGCAACCACCCAGGTGATGTTGCACTGGTAATACTTTGGGGCTGGCAAGATGACTCAGTGTGTCAGGTACTTGCCCCCAAGCCGGACAACCTAGAAAGAGCAAACCGACTTCCTCCGGCCACCATACATGTATCATGGACGGCATGCCCACCACACAAAATATAAATAAGTGTACTAACATTTTCAAGAAATGTAAGTCCGGGGCTGGAGAGATGGCTCAGGTTAAGAACACCAGCTGCTCTTCCAGAAGACCTGGGTTCAATTGCCAGCAACCCACGTGGCAGTACACACATATCTATAACTCCAGTTCCAGGGCTTCTGACACTCTCACACAGACGTACATGCAGACAAAACACCAATGAACATAAAATTAAAAACAAAATTAAAAGAAAAGAAACGTAAGTCCAGTTACCATCAGCATGTAAATTAGTTCAGATAGTAACCATTTTTTAAAAAGATGTTGAATATAGACAACAAAACCAGAAACAAAAACCCAGTCCTAGAGAGATAGCTAAGCAGTTAGGAGCACTTGCTGCTCTTCCAGAGGACCTGATTTCAGTTCCCAGTAACTACATGGGGTGGCTTACAATCACCTGTAACTCCAGCTCTAAAGGGATCTGATGCCCTCTTCTGATCTACATGGATACCAACATGTGTGTGTGCATACACACACACTCAAAAATCTTGAAGTGTTAAGTAATTTATTTCTTTACTTACTTAATATTTATTTCATTTGTAATGTGTGTTGGTATTTTGCCCTGTGCATATGTCTGTGTGAGGAAGTCAGATCCACTGGAACTTGAGTTACAGACAATTGTGAGCTGCCATGTGGGTGCTGGGAATTAAACCAGAGTCCTTCGGAAGACCAGCCGATGCTCTTAGCCACTGAGCCATCTCTCCAGCCCCCTTTAAATTTTAAAAATATAAACAGGCTCTAATAGATACTTCTCTGAGGATGATGTACGAATGGCCAATAAGCACGCTCAGAAAATGTTCAGCCTCAGTCATTAGGGAAATACAAATGAAAACCACAGTAAGATACCACTAATTATCCACTGGGATGACTATTATCAACAGAAGGGGAAATGATGTGGAGAAATGGGAGCGCTTGTGCAGTGCTGATGGCGGTGTGGGTGCTTCCCCCACAGTGGGAGTGCCAGCTCCTTAGAAAGTTAACACGGGATTGCTATATGACCAGAAATGTCACTTCAGCACTGGAGTGGGGTATAGTGTGGGAAGAGACGAGAGAGTCACTAGGGCTTGATAGCCAACCAGTCTAGGTGAAAAAATGTCCCCAGTTCAATAAAAGGCCCTGTCTCGGGGGCTAAAGTGGAGAGTGACAGATCAGGACACCCACATCCTCTTCTGGCCTGTGCAGTGGCATGGGTATGCACAGCTGTATACATACACACACACACACACACACATACCATTAAAAAGAGGAAATTCTGAATTGTTAAAATATAGATGAACATTGAAAAAAAAGGCTAATGAAGCAAACCGGGCACCGAGGACAAATAATTTGTACCTCCATTTACATGTGGTAAGTAAATGGGCAAAACCGTAAGAAGCACGGTGATGGTGATTGGAATTGAAGGGAGGCAGTGTGGGCATTGTTGTTCAGGTTGTAAAGCGCTTGCCCTGCCAGACTGGTGACCTGAGTTGGAGCCCCGGAACCACATGCATGTGTCCATACATACACACAGAAAGTTACAATAACTTATTTTTTACAAGACGGGAAAGACAAAGGCAGATGGGGTGGTTCACATGTGCAATTCTAGCTGGGGCAGGAGGATGGCCATGAATTCTAGTCCATCCTGACCTACAGAGTGAGACACTGCCGTGGAATGGAAGAAAGAAGGTGAGGAGACAAAGTTGGGTACGGAGGGGTGGCTCCTGAGCCTCAATTTCTGCACATTGGCAAAGTTGTGGTAATGAGAAAGCCAGAGGGAAATTCTGACAGGCTGGAAATAAAAAAGCCGTATGTGCTTTTATATTTAAGAGGAAGTAACATGAGTTCACAAAGTTGACAGCAAACTTTTTTTTTTTTTTTTCTCATAGTATTTATGATCAGGCCAGGCCTGGTGGCTCACAGTTCGTCCAGCAATTGAGAGATTGGAGCTAGGGGATGACGGCAAGTTGGAGACCAGACTGGCCTTCCAGGCCAGCAAGGTGTAGGCAGGTGTGCCTGGGGCAGGTGTAAGGGCACAGTCTGCTGCCCTCACCAAGACCGCTGGTGTTGCCATTCTTCCCTTAATTTGCAGTGCCTATTCTTTGCCTCTCGGCCTGGGGTTCCATCTGGCCTCAGTGAAAGGGAGTGGAGACATTCTCACAGTTTGCCATCAGATCACGCTTCTGCATTCACCACTAGTATCCCAGGGAAGGGACAGTGAACGCTGGCCTAGACGCTTCATCAACACCTGGCACAAAAAGAGGCTCTGTGGTGCACACCCATAATCCCAACACTCCTCCAGATGTGGAGGCAGGAGAATCAGAAGTTCAAGGTCATCTTCAGCTACACAGGAAGTTCAAGTCCGGCCTACACTATCTGAGACGCTGACAAAAAGCCAAAGCCAGCCACCTGCTGGTTAGTGTCTGTCACCTCTGTTCTGCATTGCTACCTACAAGAGAAACAAAGTGTTATCTCTGAGCCGGACATAATGGTGTCAGATGCCTTTGACTCCAGCCGTCAAGAGGTACAAGCAGGCTGATCTCAACGAGTCTGAGGCAAATCTAACCTACACAGCGAGTTCCAGGACAGCTGGGCCTGTGTAGAAAGAGACTCTGTCTCAAAACGAAACAAAAACAAAAATAAACAAACAAACAAACAAAAAAAAAAACCCCCGAACAACAAAACAAAGCGCATCTCTCTTAAAGAGTTAATGAATTTGCTTCCTAACAGATCCTTAAAACTGCAAGCCACCCAGATTCAGTGTTACCTCAGCCCACAGGACGTTCAAAATTAAATTTAGTGCTTAAGAATACCAGCCATAAGCCGGGCGGTGGTGGCGCACGCCTTTAATCCCAGCACTCGGGAGGCAGAGCCAGGCGGATCTCTGTGAGTTCGAGGCCAGCCTGGGCTACCAAGTGAGTTCCAGGAGAGGCGCAAAGCTACACAGAGAAACCCTGTCTCGAAAAACCAAAAAAAAAAAAAAAAAAAAAAAAGAATACCAGCCATTCTAGCATTCTGGTACTATTTTCTTCCTTCCTCCCTTCCTTCCTTCCTTCCTTCCTTTCTGCCTGTCTTTTATCCTTTTTCTTTTCATTACTATTATTATTATTATTACTACTACTACTACTGGTTTGGGCTTTGATTTTTCAAGACAGGGTTTCTCTGTGTAGCCCTGATTATCCTGGAACTCACTCTGTAGACCAGGCTGGGTTTGAAATCAGAGACCTGCCTACCTCTGCCTCCAGAGTGCCAGGATTAAAGACATGGGCCGCCGCCACCTGCCATCTAGTGTAGATGTAACCAACCTTCTTTTAAATAAGAAACACAGAACCAATGCAAAGAAGAAAGCCAAGAGGTCAGAGCTAAGAGCTAAAACCTTACCCTTCCTCCTGCGGTGGTCCTACCTCTCCGAACCAGAGCTACCCCTATGTTAAAGTCTTTATATAGAGTTCTTGTTCTGCCTTCTCATTGGTTGTAAACCAAACCACATGACCACGTCGTCCCGGCCTGTCTGTATAGGCCTCCAGGTTTTCTGTGATTGGTATTGAAATTAAAGGCATGTGTATCCAATACTGGCTGTATCCCTGAACACACAGAGACTTACCTAGCTCTGCCTACCAAGTGCTGGGATTACAAGCATATGCCACCACTGCCCTGCTTTCCTATGGCTTGCTAATAGCTCTGACCCCCGGGCAACTTTATTTATTAACATACAAATAACATTTTAATACAAATAAAATATCACCATTCTAGTACTATTTTCTATGAAGCCACATCCCCTTTTTGCACTTGCTGCGGGAGAAAGGTGGTTAGTGGTGTTTCAAAGGCATTGTAAATTTTTTCATATGATCCTATTTAGAAAAAAAAAAACTTTTTTAGGGGGCAGCACTTGAAACAGGATCTCATGTTGCTCAAGCAACCTGGCCTGCGAGCTTCCCAGGACTCTTTTGGGCTTCTTTTCTTGCCATAGCAGCACCAGGATTACAGACACACACTACCACGCCTGGCTGTTTTCTGTGGCTTCTGGGGATCCGAACTCACGTCCTCACATTTGTGTTTTACCTACTGAGCCATCTCCCCAGCCCCCGGTGTTTGCAAACATGTACTAGTATGATGAGTTCATCTACTCGTAGGTCTGGCCCCTCAGAGGCACTCAGGATATTGCTTGGACGGTTGGGTGGGTGGGTGGGAAGATTGATGGATGTGTGGGTATGGGGATAGGTGGATGGATAGACAGATGAATGGATGGGTGGATGGTTGATGTGTCGGTAGAAGGATAGATGAGTGGGTGGATAGATGGATAAGTGGATGGACGAGTGAATGCAGTGGTTGGATGGATGGTTGAGTGAATAGATGGGTGGTTGGGTGGATGGATGGTTGAAAAGGTAGACTGGGTAAGAGGGTATATCACTTGTTGAATATGAGATCTAAGAGAAATTATTGCCTGTAAAGTAGTAAAAATGCAAAATCCGCAATCTGAAAGTTCATTTCCTTTCCCTTCTCTTCATTTCGTTTGTCGAAGTTTCATTTGCATGTATGCATGTGCACTACATGCATGTCTGGTGCCTGTGTCTGCATGTATGTATGTGTACCACGTGAATCAGCCCGGTGCCTGTGGAGGTCAAAAGAGAGTGTCGGGTCCTCTAGAACTAGAGTTACAGATGTTTGTAAGCTGCCGTGTGGAAAGAAGCCTGGTCCTCTGTGAAAGCAACGAGTGCTCTTAACCACTGAGCCTTCTCTTCAGCCTCATCACTTTCTTTTAAACATTTTTTTTTAAATAGGCTGACCCAAACTCAATATGCCATTGAGAATGACCTGAAGTTCTGGGGAAAACCTTTGCACAATAATTGAGTGCTGTGAGCTGGGCATGGTGATCCACGCCTTTAATCCCACCACTGAGAAGGCAGAGAGGCAAGCTGAGCTCTGTAAATTTGAGGTCAGCCTGGTCTACATAGTGAGTTCCAAGACAGCCAGGGCTGTATAAAGAGACCCTATCTCAAAAAAAATAAAAAAAATAAAAAAAAAAAAAATAATTTGAATGCCGTGCAATTTAGGTTCCAGGTGATTTTCAGCTATTGAATACAGGTCCCAGTGTTGGTCTAGGGACTGCTGAGTTGAGAAGCACCATCCATCCCTCTAAATCCAGTCCTACTGCAGAGGAATGATTCACAAGGTAGGCTCCATAAGGTAATGCCACCATTCACTGCCTGTGTAAAGCATCAACACGGTGTGAGGTGCATGGTGCTTAGAGCAGGTACCACTGGGCTCTGCCTAAGTTACAGTCTATGTAGGAGCTTGGAGCCCCGTTCTTAGAAACACCCATATTTTCTTTAATGCTCTACAACTCTTATCTATCTTGAAATTCTTAGTCTGGTGGTGGTAATCCCAGAACATGGGAGGGTGAAGCAGGCACACAAGTTTGAGGTCAACCTAGATGCATAGTAAATAGCAGGGTGGTCAGGGCTACAGAGGGAGACCCTGTATCAATATGCCCCTCCTAGACAATCATCATTAATAGTTACTAATAAGAGTCTTGTATTTCCTTTTGCTCTCTGTAGCTCTGTGGCTGGTGTTCCTCTCCATAACTGTCTGGCCCACCTGTGAGCTTCACAGCAGGTGCAGCCAACAGCTGGGTGTAAGCTCACTCCTTTCACACCTCAGCAGATACTTGTAGCACAGGGAGCCCTACATGCTACATTTGGCTTTGATTACCTCCGACACCAGAAGATGCCACCCACTCACTCACCCCTCAGACCGTCATGGAGCACAGGGAGATAATGGGCAAGAGGGAAACCCATGGGCAGCTGTCACTGAAGGGCAGGAGCAAAGTGCTGGGCTCTTGCCCTTTAGAGAGACGTCCTGGAACGTGTTCTGTGCACTTCTCAGAGTTCTCAGCATAGTCTAGCCCTAGGGCCCTTGTGCTTATCCCCTTCCATATATTCTTGGGTGACCAGTTAGCAAAACTAGGTGCTTGAATCGACAGATTTTTATTATCTCCCAGTTCCAGAAGCAAGAAACAGCATTCGAGTTCTCTGTCTCTATGGCTGTCCTTCTGAAAGCCCAGGGAAGATCGGTCCTTCCTGCCTCCTTCATGCTCTTGCGGCTTGTGGACACACTGTTCCAGCATCTGCCTGTGCCATCATGTGACCATTTACTGGGTTTCTGTGTCTGCATCTTGTTTTTCTTCCCTTAGCTCGAAGGTCCCTCCTAATCCACCTCACCTGAACTCCGTTACTGCTGCTGAGACTCTCTTTCCAAATACAGTCCCATTCACAGGTACCAGGGGTTAGAAGCTGACCCTCACCACATTCTGTCCACCAGAGATAAAAAATGGAAATGACTTAAAATAAAATGGTTACCTTAAACGGACAATATTGACACTCTTGTATCACTCTAAACAAAGCTAGGCTTCTTGGGGAGATCGGAAGCCTGTGTTGACATAGCCTTTGGTAAATGAGCTGAGAATTTAACTTTTGATACAGGCCACAATCCCAACTGGGCTTTTCCCACAGAGATATTTATAAATAGCCTCAGGTGTTAATTATTAATACATATAAAACATTTATTAAACACTTTATTCATGCCAGGCTCTTGTGCCAGGCACTAGCAAGACAAAGAGGAATCCGGCACAGACTTAGTCCGTCAGGAGCTCTGGTCCATTAGGCAATGGTAGTAATTCACAAGTGCACACAGGTGCACTTATTAATGCCTGCTGTATGCATAGCACAACCTGGTTTTGTGGTCTTTGCTCTCGTCCCATCTGCAATCTGATTGGGCTGTCCAAGGCAAAGTACCTAAACACAAGAGTCATTGCAGAAAGCTTCCATGGGGCACTCAGCCTGCAAACTAGGATCTCTGCCTGACTCACCGTTTTCTTCTGACCAGGTGGTTCATGGCTCTCTCTGGGCCTCCTTCTTTTCTCTATAAAGATGAGCTAATGATGAGGCTCAGCATGTAAAAGCATCTGCTTTGCAAGCCTGGTGGCGTAAGTTCAATCCCCAGAACCCATGTAAATGTGGAAGGAGAGAGCTGACTCCACAAAGTTGTCTCTGACCCCCACATGTGGGCCTTCACATGGGCTGCCTCGCACAGCATGCACATATAGACACAGTAATAATAAATTTAAAACTGAGCAAATTAGATGAGAGGCTAGAGGGACTGGAGATGAAATTCAGTGGGAAGGGTGCTTGCTTAAAACGCATAGAGCCTCTGGTTCGATACCCAGTATATAAGCATGAACTGGGTGTGGTGGTGCACGCCTGTGATCCAAGCACTTGGGAGATGGAGACAGGATGGTTGGCTACATAGTAGGTTTGAAGCAAGCCTGGGGTACATGAGATCCTGTTTCAAAATAGGAAGGGGGGGGGGGGCTGGAGAGATGACTCAGCAGTTAAGAATGCTTGCTGCTCTTACAGAGGATTCAGGTTTAGTTCCTAGCACCCATATTAGGCAGCCTAGAATTAACCTTTAACTCCTGTTCTAGGGGATCTGATAACTCTCTTTTGGCCTCTGTGGGCATTGTACATATGGGGCACACACACACATAATTAAAAATACAAAAAAAGTAGGGACTCAAACCTCCATCATCATCATAACCTACTGTACCAACCTAGACATTTGCTAAGCACCTACTGTGTTTCAGGAATAGTATGGTGTACTTGCCAAACATCATTGCATTTAATCTTCACAATATTCCTATAAGATCTAGATTTGAGACTAGTTCATTTTAGCTGAGTTCTACTGCACATACTATCTAGAAGGCCAAGACAGTATGCTCTGGAGTCAAGGTCAGCCTTGGCAACATAGAATGACCCCACCTCAAAAAGAAAACTATACCCTTTTGTTTGTTTGTTTGTTTTTTCAAGACAGGGTTTCTCTGGCCTCGAACTCACTGAGATCTAAGTGCTAGGATTAAAGACATGTGCCGCCACCACCTGGCCTTTTTGGTTTTTTTTAAGACAGGGTCTCATTACGTAATTCTGGCTGTTCTGGAACCCACTATGTGGACCAGGCCAGCCTTGAACTCACAGAGATCCTCCTGCCTCTGCCTCCCAAGTGTTGGGATCAAAGGTGTTTGTTACTATGCCCAGCTGAAAACTGTTCCCATTTTGCTGATGTAGAAACTATGGCTTAGTCAAACATGGTAGTACAGGCCTGTAAATACAGTACTCTAGATTCAGAGGCAGGAGGATTGCTGCAAGTTTGAGGAGGCCAGCCTGGTCTACACAGCAAGTTCTAGGTCAGCCAGAGCCACATAGCAAGATCTTTTCTCAAACAAACAAACAAACAAACAAACAAAAAACAAAAATCAAACCAAATAAGAAAGTAAGGAAAGAGCCAGGTGGTGGCACATGCCTTTATTCTCAGTACTTGGGAGGCAGAGGCCGGTGTATCTCTGTGAGTTCGAGGCCATCCTGGTCTACAAATTGAATTCCAGGACAGCCAGGAAGGTTACACAGAGAAACCCTGTCTCAAAACAAAAAACAAACAAACAAAAAACCAACCAAACAAAAACAAACCCACAAAACAAAAAAAGGAAGGTAGGAAGAAAAACAAATAAATCCTTAGAAAGATTAAGTCTGTTTTCACAGGTCAAAGTGAATTAACTGTTAGAGCAGGGGTCTGGCTCAAGCTGTCTGCAGCTAAAATCCTTCTCAGAGGAGACATAAGCCATGTCTACCCCTCTTCCTAAGGTGCCAACAACAAACCAAAGTATGATTCCACTACAGTTCACTCTGGGGGAACCAACGAGTTTGTTGAAATTCCTTTCAGAGGATAGGTGAGTGGATGATCTCCTGCAAAATGCCACTGGATAGTGTTTACCCAGCAGAGATAGTGACTTTCCCTGGGACACATAGATTGAGGTCTCTCCCCTCTTCTCCAACCTATGTGCTCTAGCCCTTCCTTCCCTGAGGCAGACTTGCATAGAGCAACTGCATATTTAGGTGAGGGTCCCGTGACCCTCCCTGCCCCTCGAGAAGTGATGGAAACAGTCAACAAGCCCGGCTGGGATTATCTTTTGCAAGTGGGCACTTGCATTCCCATTACTGTTAAACTCATGAAGACAGCAGCATTGGCTTGGAGAATAGTCATATACAGTGCCCTCCGATGCCAGGACCAAACTCTTTTATTTATTTATATTCTATGTATGAGTGTGCTCTGCATGTATACCTGCATGCCAGAAGAGGGTATCTGATCCCACTAGAGATGGTTGTGAGGTACCATGTGGTTGCTGGGAATTGAACTTAGAACCTCTGGAAGAGCAGCCAGTGCTCTTAATCCCTGAGCCATCTCTCCAGCTCTAGGACATATTTATTTATTTATTTATTTATTTATTTATTTATTTATTTATTTATTTATTTATTTATTTTGAGACAGGGTTTCTTTGTGTAACAGCCCTAGCTGTCCTGGAACTAGCTCTGTAGACCAGGCTGGCCTCGAACTCAGAGATCTGCCTGCTTCTGCCTCCCAAGTGCTAGTATTAAAGATGTGTACCACTACCACCTGGCCTCAGGACCAAACTCTTAACAAGGCCACTGTGCCGTCTTCCTTCATGTTCCGTGATTGTGCAGTACTGATCTCACTTGGGAAGGGGCACTGACCCATCGGTGAGAGTAGGAAGCCTTGGGCTGCCAGGGAAGAGCCGCACCTTTCCCACATGCCCAGTTGGAGCAAACTGTTGTGTCCATCCCTCTACTTTGCGTTCCCGCAAGCCTGCCATGAGCATTCCCCATCTGGCAGAGTTCTCTCTGTGCTAGTTGCTAGAAAACCTAGTTTTTACCTTCCTCGTGGTCTTGACTTCATCCAAGAACTACATAGCTGCTCCATCACTGCTGTCTTTCCAGGGTAGCTATCTATTAGCCAGCCAATGGAAACCAGTTGCCCAGAGGAAGGGTAAGGGAGGTCAGTGTAAGGGAGGTCAGTGTATCTGTTTCTCTGATCTCCTTTGATCCTCTCTCTCCCACTCTCCTTAGGCTGCCTTAGGCTGGCTGTGTTTTTCCATCAAAGGTTATGCCCCCTCAATTAAATGTTGAGGTCTACCTCACTTTTGTGTCTCTATTATTTGTTTTTTGTTTGTTTCTATTTATTTTTTCTTGAGATAGGGCCTCTCTATGTAGCCCTGACTGTCCTGGAACTCATGTAGACCAGGCTGCCTTGATGTCTTAGAAATTTGCCCACTTTTGCCTCCAGAGTGCTGGGATTAAAGGCATGTGCCTTTGGCAATGTCTCCATTTTAAAGTGTTCCATTTCAGTGGCTCTTATAACTTAAAGTAACCCATATTTTTATTAATCTATGTTCTACCATGTTGCTTTTACCTCTTCCCATTCTTTGTGTCCGATTCTTTGCTCGTCTCCGTGGTATATTTCGTGCACCTAGATTCATCTCCTACTTCCTCTCTCTGCCTGAAAGTCCCACCTATACCTCCTGCCTAGCTATTGACCATTCAGCTCTTTATTAAGCCAATCACAGCAATGAATCTTCACACGGTGTGCAAATAACCCACAACAGTGCCGTATGTGCACAGTGCCCTTATATGTCAGAAGAGGGTGTCAGAATCCCTGGAATTGGAGTTGTAGATGGTTGCGAGCTGCCATGTGGGAGCTGTGAACTGAGCTCAGGTCTTCTGCAAGAGCAACGAGTGCTCTTAACCACCAAGTCATCTCTCCAGCTTCAATTCCCGTATATTTTTGTCACCCTCAAAGAAAACTGTAACTTGTCAGTAGTCCCCAGCCTTCCTTTTTCCCATCTCCCAGCATCCAGGAATCTACCTTCTGTCCCTTTGCCTTTTGTATGAATGAAAACACAACAGCTGGCCTTCTGGCTTCCTCACCTGTTTTCAAGGTTCATCCCTCTGGTTACATGAGCCTGAATTCCCTCAGGCATCCTTTTGACACTACCGGTACATCTTTCTGGCATCCTGGAACTTCTTCTTTTCTTGCCCTTGGGCCCTAGGAGTGAGCGTAGCCCCAGGCAGCTGCACTACCTTGTGGGGGATTTTCCTCTTCAGAACATTCCATTTGGGATCTGTCTTTGTATCCTATTGGGGTCCTTTGTGACACCCAATTTCCTCACACATGGTGTATATTTTGCATGGATTTCCATAATATAGTTTATGTGCTTTTTCATAATAAATTTGGACTGAACTAGATACATAGCAGGTCTGCTGATAACAACACATTGATGGGTGGTTCCTTCTCAAGCCTATTGCCGAGGACTGAGGATTGCTTGGTTCTAAGAATCTTGGGGATTTGCCAGGCAGTGGTGGTGCAAGCCTTTTATCCCAGCACTTGAGAGACAGAGACAGGCAGATCTCTGAGTTTGAGGCCAGCCTGGGCTACAGAGTGAGTTCCAGGACAGCAAGGGCTATACAGAGAAACTCTGTCTTGAAAAACAAACAAACAAACGAACTCCTGTAAGTTGTCTTCTGACTTCCATACATGGAGTGTGGCATGTGTGTCCTTTCCCCAAATGTATATATTTAAAACAAAAACAAAAACAAAAACCAGAGGGGCTGCAGTGATGGTTCAGCCATTGAGAGCACTGTCTGCTCTTCCAGAGGACCCAGGTTCAATACCCAGCCCATGTGGCATCTCATACCTACCTGTCTGTAACTCCAGTTTCGGGGGACCTGACATCCATGGCAAAACATTGATGCACATAAGAGTAAAATATATTAAAAAAAAAAATCATGAGAGTGCTCAACCTCACCAACCCTGTCACTTCTGAAGTCTCGTCGGGGGAGGCTTGGTGGCTCCATTTTGAGAGTGGCTCACTGCCTTGGCTGAAGTAAGGTTGAAGCAGCTCCCATTGGATGGCTGGGCTGCAGAGTGGTCACAGCTTGTCAGTTCATGGGAAGGCCCACACGGAGGAATGACTGAAGCCCTCGCTTTTCAAAGAGACTCCTTGGGAGGGCTGTCAGGCTGACAAGGAGCCATTTTCCTGCTTTCATCAGTCACCACTGGTGGCTGGGAACAGACTGTCCAACTCTGCCCACTCCTGAGGATTCCCAAAGAGTTTTCAGTAAGTTTCATTTATTAACAGGGAACAGTTGTGCTCAGGGAAACAGAATAACACTTGCAAATAACCCCCTATTACCTAAGGTCTGTTTCTTACTGTATTCTGTAAGAGCTAGCAGGAACAGCAGAGCAAGACAATGGGCTCTGTTGGAGGTGGAGGAACATGGAGAAAGGAAGCGAGGTCTCCTCAGCCATTTGCTTATGCCAGAGCCAATGGCCATTTAAATCTCAGCGATAAAACTCGGAAACAAGGCAGCTATTTAGAACAGGAAAACTACAAAAATGGCCTGGCGTGGTGGTGCATACCTTAAATCGCAGCACTTGGGAGGCAGAGGCAGATGGGTTTCTGTGAGTTCAACGCCAGTCTGGTCTACAGAGTGAGTTCCAGAACAGCCAGGGATACACAGAGAAACCCTGTCTCGAAAAACCAGCCAACCAACCAACCAAACAAACAAAAATCCATTTGAGCTCTGATGTGGTGTTGAGTGCCTGCAGTCCCAGCCACTTGGGAGGTAGAAGAAAGAGGACAGCTTAAGCCTAAAAGTTAGAGACCAGCCTGGGTAATAGAGTAAGTTTCTTTCTAAAAAGAAAACTAGAATCAGGTATGGGGGTGGTCCATAATAAGACCCCGTCTCAAGAAAGAATAACAACAAGAGAAGAAAAGAAAAAGAGCTTAGGGCTGGGGAGGTGGCTCCATGTGCAGCTGGGAAGATGGCTTCATGTGCATGGTACCTACTGAGGACTTTAGTCTAACACCCATGTCAATGCCAAGCAAGTGTGGCAAACAACCCACCTATAATTCCAGCATTTGGAAAGTGGAGACAGGGGATCCCCTCAGCAAGTTGGCCAGCTAGACTAGTTGAATTGATGAGCTCTGGGTACAAGTGATCCAGGAAGACACCCTCCACACACACCTGCATACATATGTGAACCTTCCCACTCCAACTCCATGTACACATGCATGCTACACCTGCAAACACATCACACATATCTACAAAGGAAAAAAGAGGCTGAAATGGTCAATTAACACATGAAAGTATGCTAAACACCAGCAAAAACCATCAGTAAAAGGCAAATGAAAGTCATAGTAAGGCCAGTATAATCCCAGCACTCAAGAGATGGAGGCAGAAGGATTACCATGAAGGCCAGTATGGGATATCTAGAGTTCCAGATCACCCAGGGCTACAGAAATTCAATTTGTGAAATTCACAAATTAAAAACAATGAAACAAAAAACCATTCTGAGGTTTCTCCCCCAACACCCATCAAAAGAACTGGGGGAAAAAAAGCCTTGTTGACGATGTGGAGAGACAGGAGGGGACCCTAGTGTACTGTGGGTGGGAGTGCCACATGGTGCATCCTCCACAGAAACAGTATGGAGGCTCCTCAACAAATTAAAAATAGAATTATGATATGATCCAGCACTCCAGCTTCTGGGGATACAGCTAAAGAAATTCAAAGCAATATTTAAAGAGCTATTTGTATACATGTGCTCACTGTAGGATTTTCCACAATAAACCAATGGGGTGGAAACAACTCAAATGTCCATTGATAGATTAAGAGATAAACAAAACGTGGCATTAAACATGCAACAAAATATCAAGAAGCCTTTAAAGACTAGGAAATCCAAGCTGGGCATGGTAGCACATGCTGGAATCCCAGCCCTGGGAAGAGGGTAGAGGAAGGTAGATCATGAGCTCAGGCCAGTTCGGGCTATAGCAAGGCCCAGTTGAAGGAGGAGGGGAAAGATGAGGTAGAGATAGAGGAGGAGATGGAGGAAAAGGAAGAAGTGGAGGAGACGGTCGAGGTAATGGAGAGGAAGAAGAGGAGGAGATGGAGGTATAGGAAGAAAAGATAGAGGAGATGAAGTGGAAGATGAAAGCGAGATGGAGGTAAAGGAAGAAGGGAAAGGGGAGAGCAAAGGAGAGAAAGAAGAAATGGGAGACGGGAGAAAAGGAAAAAGATGGGAGTAAGAGGAGGAGGAAGGGGGGAGTGGAGAAGGAGAAGGGATGAAGGAAGAGAAGGAAGAGGAGACACTGTAATGTGTGACAACATGGGTAAACCTAGAAGACATTGAACTAAGTGAAATAAGTCAGCCCCAGGGAACTAACACCGTAGGATTCTACATGTACAAGGCATCTCAAGGTCACACAAGCAGGAAAACTTCAGCGAGCAGAAGACGGGAGCAAGGAGAAATATCACTGATGTTCAGTGGGATAAATTTACTCATAAAAGGTGGCTAAGCTTGGGGCTGGAGGGATGGCTCAGTGGTTAAGAGCACTTGCTGCTCTTGCTGAGGACCTGGGTTTGGTTCCCAGCATCCACATGGCACCTCACAACCATCTGTAGCTCTAGTTCCTGGGGATCTGATGCCCTCTTCTGGCCTCTGAAGGTACCAGGCATGCATGTGATAAACATGAATGTCGGCAAAACATCCAGACACATATAATAAAAATAAATGATAAATAAAAAAGAAAAGGCACATTAGAACTTAGAATTACAGCCGGGCGGTGGTGGCGCATGCCTTTAATCCCAGCACTTGGGAGGCAGAGGCAGGTGGATCTTTGTGAGTTCGAGGCCAGCCTGGGCTACCAAGTGAGTTCCAGGAAAGGCGCAAAGCTACACAGAGAAACCCTGTCTCGAAAAACCAAAAAAAAAAAAAAAAAAAAACCTAGTAAAAAGAACTTAGAATTACAATGTGGTCCCAACTTTGATTGTTTCATGTGCATATATACGGAATTAAAATTGGAAGGTTTACATTGAAAATGAACAAAGGCATCTGGGTTAGAACTAGGCTTTATATAGTCTTGTGTTTGAATCTATTTTCTAAGACAAATTCATATCAGTTTTGTAATATAAATAAGCAATTAAATTTTTGTTACATTAGTGTATTGTGTGTGTATATGTGTGTAGATCAAGTGACAGTTTCTGGGAATCTAGTCTTTCCTTCTACCATATGGCTCTCCACAATCAGATTATCAGGCTTAGTGATAGGTACCTTTCCCTGCTGAACCATCTTGCTGACTATAAGCATTTTTTTGCCTTTTTTTTTTTTTTTTTTCCTTTTCAGACAAGGTCTCTCAGCATCCAGCCAAGGCTGGCCTCAAATTTACTATGAAGCCATGCCAAGGTGACCTCAAATTTGAGATCTTCCTGCCTCTGCTTCATGAGTGCTGATACTGCAGACATGACATGACCCATCATATTCAGCCAGGACATAACAAATTTTAAAGGATAGAATAATAAAAACAAATTCTCAAGTAGACTACATCACCGGCACACTCTGGAAAGTGAAACCTAGAGAGCTGAGAAGTAACTTTCACTTTTTTTTTTTTTTTGGTTTTTCGAGACAGGGTTTCTCTGTGTAGCTTTGCGCCTTTCCTGGAACTCACTTGGTAGCCCAGGCTGGCCTCGAACTCACAGAGATCCGCCTGGCTCTGCCTCCTGAGTGCTGGGATTAAAGGAGTGCACCACCATCGCCCAGCTAACTTTCACTTTTTACCTTATAAGCTTTTTTAAAAGAATATTTTGTGTGTGTGTGTGTGTGTGTGTGTGTATTTGGGATGGGGTGTGTGAGCCTGTGCACGCAAGCACACTTGTCCTGCTTGTGGAGGTCAGACTACAATCTGCAAACCTCAGTTCTCTCCTTCCATTATGTGAGTCCCCAGGGTTGAACTCAGGCCATGAGTCTCGGCAGTAATTGCTCTGCATACTGAGCCATCTTGCCAGCCATTTTTAATTAAAAACAAACAAACAAAAACCTTTAACAAGTACCACTCCCCACCTGCCTCTGAAACAGGGTTTCTCTGTGTCACTGGAACTCACTCTCTAGACCAGGCTGGCCACGCACTCACAGAGATCCTCCTGCCTCTGCTCCTGAGTGCTGGAATTAAAAGTGTGCATCACCACCACCCCGCAACACGAAATGCTTTTATAATTGAAAAAGGAGAACAAGGTCAAAGCTAACTGTGTAGTTACTGTCAACCCTTTTTCCAATTCACTCCCACCAGATGTCTTTTTAGGATCCTGGCTTTTAAGAGACTCAATATAAAAAGCGCTCGTCAGCAGGACAGGCGGAAGCCCTTCTCATTTGAGGCCCTCAGTTCTGGGGGAAGCAAGGTGTTTGGTGGTGCCATCCCACGCCCAGAGAGCATGTGTGAGTGAGCTCATGGCCAGAGGAGGAGCCGTGACTCTTGGAGCAGAGCCTGTCTTGGGGGAGTGAGGCCCAGAAAGACCGTGTGTCTGATGTTTCAGGAAGAAGCGGGCAATGCACTTGAGCGGGAGCGCTCTCCTGCAAGTGGGCCCGACTGTCCATTTTCAGACTCCAGACTCCATTCAGCGGCAGAGAATGCCGGTGACGCTTCTGCTTTGACGGAGTAGGTGCTGGGATTGGAGTGCTGCCCGAGTGCGCCCAAGGAGTGATCTGTATTATCTGAGAACAACGGCATTTTCAACACACTTGAATAGAAGCCTGCTCCCTCACAGTCAATCCCGCTTCGCTTCTACGATGGAGCACACAGCCCTGAGCCTAGTAGATGTTGCCGGGACGTCAAGCCTGAGAAAAAATGACTGTGATCGTTTTGAAGGAAGTTTGAGACAGGCAAGGGTCTATTTTTAACTTGGAGTTTAATTAGCCACCTCAAGTTCATAATGTAATTTTCTTTCTTTTTTTCTTTTCTTTCGTTTTTTTTTTTTTTTTTTCTTTTTCTTTTTGAAGACAGGGTTTTTCCATGTAGCCCTGGTTGTCCTGGAACTCGCTCTGTAGACCTTGGCTGGCCTCGACTCACTGATATCCACCTGCCTCTGCCTCCTGAGTGCTGGGATTAAAGGTGTGTGTAACACGAATTCTAAACGTTCTTTTAATAAAAATCCAGAGCCAGAATATTGTGGTGAATGCTGAAAGATCAGAGAGACAACGGAACAAGCCACCTCTTACCTCCAGGACTCCTCAGCCTGAAAAGCCTCAGCCGACAGACCTTTAGCTGAATGAGCTTCCTCAGCTGAAAAGGCTTTAGTTCCTGTCTCCTCACTCCTTATATACCTTTTTCTGCCCACTCATATCATTTCCTGTCTCAACTTTCCTAGTGCTGGGATTAAAGGCATGTACCACCACTGCCTGGCTCTGTTTCTCTCCTAGACTGAGTCAATCTCATGTAGTCCAAGGTGGCTTTGAACTCACAGAGATCTAGATGGATCTCTGACTCCCGAGTGCTAGGATTAAAGGTGTATGCCACCACTGCCTGGCCTCTATGTTTAATCTAATGGTTGTTCTGTTCTCTGATCTTCAGGCAGATTTACTAGGGTACACAATATATCACCACAGGTGTGCTCCACCATGCCTTTTTATTATTATTATTATTATTATTATTATTATTATTATTATTATGGGTTTTTCAAGACAGGGTTTCTCTGTGTAAACAGCCCTAGCTGTCCTGGAACTCACTTTGTAGCCCAGGCTGGTCTCAAACTCACAGAGATCCACCTGCTTCTGCCTCCCAAGTGCTGGGATTAAAGACATGAGCCACCACGCCTGGCTTCTATTATTATTATTTTTTAAATTACATGTATGCATGTGTGTGTTTGCCTGTGGGTATGTGCATATGAGTTCAGGTGCCTTTGGAAGCCAGAAGAGAGTTACAGGTTGTAAATTGCCAGAAGTGGGTGCTGGGAACTGAACTCAGATCCTCTGCAACAACAAGACAGGTAACTAATGCAACATTATTTTATGGGAAAAAAAAAAAAAGGTGGGCATTTTTAGGGTTCTTGACTCTATTAACAAATACTTCCCAATGGGTTGGATGGGTAAGAACCACTCCACTACCAGTGTGTAGCCGTCTCCGTCACAACCAGTGAAAATCATTTGCAACATCTTACTTGGTTTGTTGACATGTGTCTGCAAAGGAGTGACAAGAGTCTTGGCTGGGAAGTCTGATGGTTGCTTTTCTCCCCCACCTTTTATTTTGTAAACAGGTCCTCATTGTGTAGTCCTTGCTGGCCTGGAACTCACTGTATAGACAAAGCTGGCTTTGAACTCGGATAGCTACCTATTTCTGCCTCTCAAATTGTGGGTTAAAGGTGTACATCACTGTATCTGCCTGGCTGGCCTATTTTCTTGAAAAATCAAAGGAACAGCCTGGATAGATGGTTCAGTGGTTAATACCATGTGCTGCTCTTCCGGAGGACCCAAGCTTGGTTCCCGGCACACATGTCAGGCTGCTCACAACGGTCTGCAGCTGCAGCTCTAAGGTATCCATGGCCTCTGGCCACCCTGGTACCTGTAGTCATATGCACATATCCACATATGTGAGAACACACACACACACACACACACACACACACACACACACCTATGTATAATTTGAAATAATAAAAACAAACAGCATTGAGAACCAGGAGGCTACTTTTCCCAGGAGTAGACTTACTTTTGAAAAGCTTGCCCAGAGGGTGCTTGGGAGGGGCCTAGATGATTGGGGCTTCCATCAGTATGACAGAGCATTTATCAAGCCTGTGAGCACATCACAAGATTCGGACCAGAGGTTTATTTACTGTAACGTATAGTATCTTCGGGGACCATTGCACATAGATACCAGCAATTAACTCAATCTAAGAATCACCATTTTTACAGTTAATAGAATGCCAGTCCAACACTCTAATTATAAACATGGCCCAAAAGGTCAGTCCAGCAGGGAGCAGGGAGCCTCCTAATTAGGGAGGACTTTCAACACAGACTCAGAATTGAGATGTGGAGGGTCAGACAGGAAAATGCACCAATCTGTACCAAGTCACCCAGGCCAGGAACATGGCACAGACAAATGACATTCACCTGTGCCCGTGAAGCCTCATTTGCTCCGTTCACGAGGGCTGTGGGAAATCTTCAGTGGTGGAAGGGACGGCAGAACAGACATGTGGTATGAAAAGCAGAGAAGAGGGCTGGAGACCGCACAGTGGTTAACAGCATTTCCTGCTCTTGCAGAAGACCCAAGTCTGGTGCTCAGTTAGGAGGGAGCCATTCAAGCCCCTCCCGTACCCACGCTGGAATTTTGGCTGGCTTGGTTTTGCACAGGTCTTGTTTAGGTCACTGTAGCTACCTGCTGTGAGTTCAGGATGCAACGGCCATGCCACGTCCAGAAGACATCCATTCATAGTATCCTCCAGCTCTTACATCCTTTCTGTCCCTCCCGGATGCTGGGAGTACTAGTGTTTGCCACCATGCCTGGCTTTTTTTTTTTTTTTAAACATAGTATCTTAGGGTTTCTATTGCTGTGAAGAGACCTCGTGACTACGGCAACTGTTATAAAGGAAACCATTTAATGGGGTGGCTTACAATTTCAGACGTTTAGTCCATTATCATCATGGTGGGACATGGCAGCACTCAGGCAGACAGGGTGTGGGAGAAGGAGCTGAGAGCCCTACATCTTGATCCACAGGCAGCAGGAAGTGAACTGTCTCACTGGCTGTGGCTTGAGTAGATCCGAGACCTCAGTGCCCACCTCCACAGTGACACACTTCCTCCAACAAGACCACACCTCCTAATAGTGCCCCTCCCTATGAGCTTATGGGGGCCAATTACATTCAAACTCCCACACATAGGCTCTAGAGATTAAACTCAATTCCTTGTGCTTTTCAAGGCAAAATTTAATGGACAGAACTCTCCCCAGGCCAAGTATCAGGCTTTCTTAAGTGGCTGGTTTTATTTTGTAATTGAGCCCCTCCTAGGGACTCATTAAAATTTCTCCAAGTTCTGAAGAGACAGAGCTGATGCTTTGCCCCGCTGTGACTTTCCAGGGGCTTCTAGATACTCAGGACCCCACATCCGCACCAGAAGACAGTGGAATGACACTCTAAGAAACTTCCAAGAAGAAAACGAATAAAGGAATGCAGACTTCTAACCAGAGACCCAGGACACATGTTTGTGGCCCCAAGGATGTCTGCCTTCCAGCAGCAGCATGACGAAAACCAGGACCAAGCATCTGGGTGTGTGAAATGGCCTTCGTCTATCACTTCTTTGGGCATGAGGCCGCAGGCAGAGCAATTGCCATCCTGGGCCGACCACTTTTCTCCTACCCTTTGCTGGCACCAAATGTTGATTGGCCCTGGGATAGGTAGCGAAGAAATCTGTGCCTGAGGTGAGGACAGGGCAGCCATCGAATAACCAAAGACTCTAAGATGCCTCCTGGTGGTATGATGCTTGCTCCTGGTGGGAAATGGGCTTCTTCCAGGCCATGGCTTCAGAGTGACATGTGGAAGGGTTGATAGGGTTCCATAGTGTGTAACAAGAGCACACAGTACACTATGTCAAGTACCTACTGGTCCCTAGCAGACATAGTCCAAGTTTCTCTGCTGGAGTTGAAAAACATCTGGTCTGTGTTCCTCTCCTTTGGAGACTGCGGTGGCTCCCCAGTTCAGTTCTTCCAGGCTGTGACAAAACCTCTTTCACGTGCAGCAGAGGCCACACACAAAATAACCACCTCCCTACATCTTGCCATCGCTTGCTTCCTCCAGCTCCATCCTTAAGGAAATTATTATTTTTTTCTTTTTATGTGTATGAGTATTTTACCTGTATATACATCTGTGTGTCACATGCATACCTGGTGCCCTCAGAGGTCAGAAGAAAGCATCGGATCCCCTGGAACTGGAGTTATAGGTGATTATAAGCTGTCAGGTAGGTGCTAGGAATTGAACCCGGGGCCTCTGGAAAAGTATCCTGTGCTCTTAACCATTGAGCCATCTCTTCAGCCCCCCAGCCCGGTCCCTTTTGTCTTCCGCCTGGAAGGCTCACCTCCTCAGCTTCATCTCATGTGTGTCCTGTTTTGTTCCCCCTCTGGGGCTGTCTGTTGCCCTGGCAGACCCTTGGCACACAGCACAGGATGGTGTTCCTGGAGAAACCCCCTCAGTCTCAGAGCTGAGGGCAGCGGCTTCCGTCTTCCGAGAACTGTGAGCAGACCTCTCCCTGAACGAGGGAATGAACTAGGGTCTCCTTTGCTTGGTGCCTTCAAGAGGGCAGTTCCGGAAGGTGACTACCACCTCGGTGTTTCCTGGGTCAATGGTCTAGAGTAAGTCCACGTGGATTCCTCACAGGCACACAGACCTGAGATCCTTCCTTATTCTCTTGTCATTTATACCCCTAAACACATAAGGAACATTTGCCGTGTGTGTGTGTGTGTGTGTGTGTGTGTGTGTGTGTGTGTGTGTGTCACTGTCATGCCACTGGGTACAAAGGGATGGTCACAGATCCTGTCATGAAGGCCTTCTAAACAGGAGGGGAGTCAGTCGGTCACAGGGCTGACAGGAAGTCAGAGAAGAAGGAAGGTAGGGTCTGAGAGTGCCCAGAGGGGAGAGAGAGAGAGAGCTTATCTGTGGGTGGCTAGGAAAAGCTTGCAGCCTTGGAAACATTGGTGTACCATCTGAGAAAAGAAAACATATATACACATATTTGTCACATGTGTGACTTCTGTACTCAAGTGACCCTAGTTTTTTGTTTGTTTGTTTTTTTCGAGACAGGGTTTCTTTGTGTAGCTTTGTGCCTTTCCTGGAACTCACTCTGTAGCCCAGACTGGCCTCAAACTCTCAGAGATCCGCCTGGCTCTGCCTCCCGAGTGCTGGGATTAAAGGCATGCGCCACCACTGCCCAGCGACCCTGTTGTTTTTATATGTGTACAAGTGTCAGTGTGGATGGCTAGTACATATTTATGTATCTGTACATATGTGTATAAGGGTGTGTGTGTGTGTGTGTATGTGTGTGTGTGTGTGTGTAAGAATGGATGTCTGAATACATATTTATGTATCTGTAATATATGTACAAAAGTGTGTGTGTATGTTACATTTATACATATGTGCATTGTAAATGTATGTATGTGGGTGTTTGCATGTGTGATTATGAGGATATGTGTTTATAAGTGTGTATGATCATGCAGGTGCATAAGTGTGCGCTGGCTTATACATATCTATTCATATGCATTTATATATATTCTGTGTTCAGTATCTATGTGTGCATTATGAGTATGTGTATATGTGGGAGTTTGGCATATATATATATGTACACTGTATGAGCATACATGTATGTATAAGTGCATTGTCTCAAACATATGCATCAAACATACGTTTGTTCATATACATTTGTTTGTGTGTTTAGTATATACATGTAGCATTGCGAATGTGTATTATGATTATGAGCATGTGTGTTCATGTGTATGTATAAATATGCATTCGGATAAATGTGCACTGCCTTAAACCTGTCTGTACATATGCATCTATCTGTGTCTGTGAGTTCAGTGTATACATGTGTACATTGTGACTCTCTGGAAGGGCATGTTGGGCAGAGGAAACAGCAGGTGGTGGAGACATAAGGCTGGGAGTGGACATGGTGGGATATTGAGCAAGAGGTGCTACGTACCAGATGGTGAGAGGACTCGAAATTTTTTTTTCCTCCTTGGAGACCACCTGAGGACTCAGGACTGCGTCTATGAGTCCCGGAGCATCACTGATGAGTAAGAGAGAGGCTTGCCCAGGGCAGGTGAAGTGTCCCTCCCATTCTGTTTGTGGCAGGATGCTTAAACTCATCCACAGACAGGGGTATTTCAGGTGCGGCAGAGAGCAAGAAGCCGCTCACCAGTCTCCTGCCTTCGGAGGGATTTGGCTTTGGCTGAGAAGTTTGATAGAACAAAGAAGGAGGTTTGCCCTTAAATTTTGCTTTATCCTGCTCGGATCTTTCCCATAACTTCTCATTAATTCCTTATGGATTCTGCACAACGCGCTGCTCTGCTGTGTGGCTGCCTGGGTTTCTGCCTCCTGGAGCCTCTGCCCTCAGGTGACCCTGGTGCAGGGGAGGACGGCCCCCCACGCAGGCCTCCAACATCTTCCTGGCTCTATGGAACCAGCCACAGGGCTCTTTTAAAAAAAACTGAGGGCTGGATTTTGAACAAACTGTTTTTGTGGGAATAATTTTTATGCTCCCAAGTATTTGTGGGTTCAATTTTGCACACAATTAACTGTACTTACAAAATGCTTCCTTGAGGGCACCATTAGTCACTGGCAACTCATTCTAAAGGAGCCAGAGGCTAATTGTACCCCCAAGTGAGAAGTTTCAGGTGTAATTAATTATTCTTTAATTATTAAATTTATTATTCATTGGTTGGATGCGCAGAGTTGTGCTCGGGTGAACTCGCCAGCGGGAGGCTGGCTGGGATGCGGAGGCCTACGCTGCCTTCAGAGCTAACCTCTGCCAAGGAGACGTGTGCAGAGCTATCCAGGGCTCGCTGGCTGCCTGGCTCGGCATGGAAAATATCACAAGGGTCAGGAATGAGCCAGCTCAGAAATCCTATGGCCTCAAAGACCCCCAGCTGAGGGGAAGAGCTGGGGTCGGAAGTCAGCCACACCGGCCTTTTCTTCAGTGTGATGCCCCTCTCTGAACCCCACCGGTACGATGGGATGGCTGAGTGAGAGTCTTTACTGCGTGGGTGGAGAGAGCTACGTCTGAGAACACACAGTGCACGCATCGTGGCCACACACACGCTGGCTTGTTTTCGGCAGATGGCAGCCCCCTTGAGAAGCAGGGCAGCAGGGGAGAAAAGGATCTTCCCGTTTTGAAACCCAGATGTCCATGCCAGCTGCGTGACCCCAGGCAGACTCTTATTTCCCTGGGCCTCAGTTTCCTCCTCTGGAAAGTGGGGATTTTAACAGCCACCTGCTTTACTGGGTTGTGGGGGCCTGAAGGAGTTGGTGTTCTGAAAGCGTTTCGCACACGCACCTGCCTGTGGTGAACATGAGGGTTTGCTGTTGTTCATTTGGTCCCAACAGAGAAACCAGCCATCAAGCGGCGTGCCTGGTGTTAGGTACCAAAAAGCAACTTGAGGGAAGTGGGCTCATTTTGGCTCCCAGTTGGAGGGTACAGTCCATCACGGCGGGGGAGTCACGGCGGCAGGAGTGTGAGGTAGATGGTCACCTGGGTCTGCAGTCGGGAAGCAAAGAGAAGAATGTCTGTGCTCAGTTCACTTTCTCCATTTTACACAGTCTAGGACCCCAACCACAGGCTGGGGCTGCCTCAGTTAACCTAATCTAGAAAAACCCCTCATAGACACACGCAGAGGTGTGTTTCCATGGTATCTACATCTAGGCAAGTTGACAATCAAGGCTGACCATCAGCCCTTCCCTGACTCCCAAATTCATTTAAAAGTTTATATTGAGGTCCGGAAGAGTATTGTCTTTTGTAGCTGCTGTACAAGGGGCCAATTAACTGTCCAGAGTGGGTACCAGCTGTAGAGAGAGGTCACAGGTAGTCATGTTTTTCTTAGACTTTTGCAGCTCTTTACGTTTAGTGTATTTTTTTAAATTAAAAAACTAGAAATAATATTGAACTTGAGTTGGAAGAGGCGAATCCGGTCTCAGAATGGAGAGCCACGATCCAAAGGAACCAGAACGGTTAAGGAAGCTGTTTATTGGTGGTCCGAGCTTCGAAACCACAGATGATAGCTTAAGAGAACATTTTGAGAAATGGGGCACACTTACAGACTGCGTGGTAATGAGAGATTCCCCAAACAAAACCTTCCAGGGGCTTTGGTTTTGTGACCTACTCTTGTGTTGAAGAGGTGGATGCTGCAATGTGTGCTCGGCCACGCAAGGTTGATGGGCGTGTGGTGGAACCGAAGAGCCACTTCTAAAGAGGATTCAGTAAAGCCTGGTGCCCGCTTAACAGGGAAGACAATGGTTGTTGGTGGAATTAAAGAAGAATAACGTTATTACAGAAGAATATAACCTGAGAGACCACTTTGAAAAGTATGGTAAGACTGAAACTGTGGAAGTTATAGAAGACAGGCAGAGTGGAAAAAAAGAGAGGATTTGCTTTTGTAACGTTTGATGACCAGGACCCAGGTGACAAAATTGTTGTTCAGAAATACCACACTATTAACGGGCATAACTGTGAAGTGGAAAAGGCCTTTTCTAAACAAGAGATGCAATCTGCTGGGTCACAGAGAGGTTGTGGAGGTGGATCTGGCAACTTTAAGGGTCGTGGAAGAAACTTTGGAGGTGGTGGAGGTAATGGTGGTTGTGGTGGAAACTTTGGTGGAAGAGGAGGCTATGGTGGCGGAGGTGTTGGCAGCAGAGGTAGTTATGGAGGTGGTGATGGTGGATGTAATGGGTTTGGAGGTGATGGTGGCAGCTATGGTGGTGGTCCTGGCTACAGTAGGGGAGGAGGATCCAGTGGTGGTGGACCAGGATATGGAAACCATGGTGGTGGAGGAGGAGGATATGATGGTTACAATAAAGGAGGAAATTTTGGTGGAGGTAACTATGGTGGTGGTGGGAATCATAACGTTGTTGGAAATTATAGTGGACAACAGCAATCAAATTATGGGCCCAGGAAGGCGGTCAGTTTTGGTGGAAGAAGCTCAGGCGGTCCCCATGGGGGTGGCTATGGATCTGGGGGCGGAGGTGGTGGATACGGTAGCAGAAACAGCAGAAAAGGCTCCAGTTCTTAGCAGGAGAGAGCGTGAGGAATTGTCAGGAAAGCTACAGGTCGTCCTAAATGATTAGAGGAACTGTAAAAATCTGCCACAGAAGGAGCGATGATCCATAGTCAGAAGAGTTACTGCGGCTTAAACAGGAAACCCTTCTTGTTCAGGACTGTCACAGCCACGGTTGATGAAACGTCCAGCTATTGATTCAGGCAATGTCATGTCGATTAGATGGACACTCCTGCCGTCTTTTACCTGTTGTAGCTTTGTCTTTTTCGTTTTCTTTTCATTGCTTCAGGTATATTGTCCTGTAAATTGTGGTAACGGTACCAGAAATAAAAGATTAAGGATTTTTTTTTTTTTTGAGACAAAGTTTTTCTGTGTAACAGCCCTGGCTGTCCTGGAACTCACTCTGTGGACCAGGCTGGCCTCCAACTCACGGAGATCTGCCTGCCTCTGCCTCCCGAGTGCTGGGATTAAAGGCATGTGCCACCACTGCCCAGTTCCAAGTTGACTCCTAAAGACCAAGGTAAAAGCCATGGTCAGGATCTTCCTCAGGAGGACCTTCCACTCCCAGGGTCCAACAATCATCTCAGCTGGTAACTCTTCGCACTGGTTGTGGGGGCTGTGTTTGATTTTAGAACAAAAACTCACAGCTGGATGGTGGTGCGTGCCTATAATCCGAACACATGGGAGGTAGAGGCAGGAGAAATTCAAGACCATGCTTGACTATCTGTTGATTTTGAGGCTATTCTGAGTTACATGAGACCCTATTTAAAAAAAAAATCCAGAGGCTTGAAAGATGACAGAGAAGTTAAAAGCACTGGCTGCTCTTCCAGAGGACCTAGGTTCGATTCCCAGTACCTATGTGGCAGTGTGAGAGCCAAAGTTACATTTTAACTACTATGCCTAAGAGATCCATGAAACAAAAATGTCTCTGATCTGCAAGCCCTTTGCCCAGGGACAGATAGTTCCTGAAATGCTGGAGGCTATTGCTTATGGGAAATAACAAGCCACATGTTTTCACTCCCCTAAACAAGTTTGTTTGACCCATCTGCACTGAGGTGCTTTTGATCACATGGGGGCAGGAGGTACACAGGCAGGAAATACATCAGGATGTATGCTTGCCCCTGATTGGACCTGATGGAAAATAGTTAAGCTGCTGCAAAACTTGATTTGGGGCCATCTTCTGGAAATCTAGAGATGGACCTTGCCAGTATTTAATTAAAGCCTGCTTCAAGTTTGGCTTTAAATTGTGGTAGTGGTCTTATTCTCCACTGGTGGAATTAACAGCAACTCGTAGCCATCTGTAACTATAGTTCAGGGGATTCTTCTGGTATCTTCAGGGGCACTGAGCATACATGTGGTACCTAAACATTCATACACACAAAATAGAAAAAAAAAAGGAAAGCTTGAGAAGAATCATAGTATCTGAGAGCATGATTCACCCATCACCTTTGCCCAGCACACCAGAATCCATGCCTGTTGGTACTTTCACGATGTCAGGTCTGTTTTGCTTGCTTGCTTTATCTATCTATCTATCTATCTATCTATCTATCTATCTATCTATCTATCTATCTATCTATTTATTTATTCATTTATTTATTATTGCTGTGGGATGGTCTGTATGTCAAGTGTGTTGCTGATTGGTCAATAAATAAATCACTGATTGGCCAGTGGCCAGGCAGGAAGTATAGGTGGGACAAGGAGGAGAATAAAGCTGGGAAGTGGAAGGCTGAGTTAGAGACACTGTGAGCCGCCAAGATGACAAACAGCATGTGAAGATGCCGGTAAGCCACGAGCCATGTGGCAAGGTATAGATTAATAGAAATGGATTAATTTAAGCTGTAAGAACAGTTAGCAAGAAGCCTGCCATGGCCATACAGTTTGTAAGCAATATAAGTCTCTGTGTTTACTTGGTCGGGTCTGAGCGGATGTGGGACTGGCAGGTAAGAGAGATTTGTCCTGACTGTGGGCCAGGCAGGAAAACTCTAGCTACATATTATTATTTATTTACTCATTTATTTTGAGGTGGGGGTAGGAGTGGAGTCTCATGTAGTAGTCTAGCCTTCAACTTACAAGGTAGCCAATGATAAGCTTCGACTTCTGATCCTCCTGTCTCCACCTTCCAAGAGCTGGGATACAGGCATGCATCAGCATGCTTAGCTTCAGGTGGCATTAGAGACTGTACCCAGGGTCTCATGCATGTCAGGAAGTCGTGCTGCCAACTGAAATGCGCTGCACCCCTAGCTTTTAGGCCTGTTTCAGAAATGAAACACTGCAGATCCTGCAGAGACTTCCTTCATGACCCTGGTCAGCACCTTTCTCCTCCCCCTCTGCCGAGAGGGAGCTGCTGACAGGAACCTGGCCTGTAGCCTTCCTCTTCAGGCTTGACATCTTGCCCACACGTGTGCCTCTCTAGACACTCTAGTGTTTGTGTGTGAACGGTCCATAGGTGATGTCCTTCTGCAATGTGACTTACCCTTCAGCTGTCTGTCCATCGATTCTGTCCTTGGTGATGTGTGCAGATTCAGGTCTGAAGATGAAAGAGGTGATGGGTCTATGTTGCCTGAGACCACAGTGACAGAGCCTAGAAGCCCAGGAACAGTCTGCACCGACAGCTCAGCGCTGTGTCAGGGAGCCTGAGGTGTGGGCAAGGGGAACTGATATCCCAATAACTTGAGTTGAAAATGAGTCCATTGGCAGGCTATTAAATGGCCCAAATAATTATTAAAAAAATTCTTAGCAGGGACTGGAGAGTTGGCTCAATGGTTAGGAGCACTGGCTGTTCTTCCGGAGGACCCAGGTTCAATTCCTGACACCCACATGGCAGTTCACAACTGTCTGTAACTCCAGTTCCAGGGGATCCGACATCCTCACACAGGCATACATGCGGGCAAAACATCAATGCACATGAAATAAATAAATCTTTAAAAAAAATTTTTAGTAGGATGTGGTGGCATACTTCTTTAATTCCAGAACCCGGAAAGCAGAGGCAGATCTATGTGAGTTCAAGACCAGCCTGGTTTACAAAGTGAGTTCCAGGACAGCCAGGACTGACTGTTGTACAGAGAAACTCTGTCCAAAAAAAATTTAGATTCATTTATTTTAGGTGTATGAGTTTTTTGCCTGCACATATGTATGTGTGCTACATGTGTGCCTGGTACGTGCCAAAGTCAGAAGAGGGTGTTTGATTTCCTGGAACTGGAGTTACAGATGATTGTGAGCCACCATGTGGGTGCCGGGAACTAAACTGAGGTCCCTTTGCAAGAACAAGTGTTCTTAACTACTGATATAACTCTGCAGCACTCAAATTATTTTTAAAACTTTTCAAATTACATTTATTTTTTATCTATTGGGGCAAGAGTCACATGTGTGCCATGATCCACGTGTGGAGGTGAGAGAACAACTTGCAGGCGTCAGTTCTCTCCTTTCTCCATATGGGACCTGGGGACAGAACTCCAATTGTCAGGTTTGGCAGCCTTTATCCACTAAGCCATTTCACTGGCCCTAGATGGCTTCTAGCTTGAAGACACACATTACCAGACCATTTCAGGAGTCTTGAGGGTGGGGGAGAGACCCCAGTCGTGATGCCTCTAGCTAAGATTCCTTGTCTTTTCATCATTTTACTAAGGATTCCTAAGGAAAACATCTCATTCAAAGTGGCTTCAAGGGTCAGCCATGACTCACATATTGAAAAGTGTTCAGTGTTCAGAATTACGCCTAGCATCATGCACCAAAGACCTAAATGGCCTCACCCTTATCCTCCTGTGTTGGCATGGTGGCTCCTGAGCTTTCAAACTCCCTGTCTATCATCTGTCTTGCCATCTCTCATTGGCCCTGATTAGGCCATGTGTCCATTACTTACTTTTTTATTTTTATTTATGAGTATGTCTGTGTGTCTATGTGTACATGCACACATGTGTGCCGTTGCCTGCAGAGGCCAGAAAAGGGTATTGGACCATCGGGAGCTGGAGTTACAACTGGTTGTGAGCTGTCTGATATGGGTGCTGGGAACTTTACTTAGGTCCTCTGGAGGAGCAGCAGGTGCTTTTGAAAGCTGAACCATCTCTCCAGTTCCTATGTGTTTGTTTCTGAGCTAAACACTTGGCCAGAGGCATGCAGTCATCTTGTTGATGCTTTTCCCTAGAGAGTACTGCCTGTGGAAAAGACAGAAACTCAAACGGAGATGGGGGGAGGGGGGGGGAGTCACAACACCGACGCTCTGTTGACCAGAACATAAGCCAAAGAAAAGATGAAGGAAGTCAAACAGGGTAGCAACAGGCCAGCCACCTGAGGACCTGCAGAGTCAGGCGTGGGGAGAGGAGGGCCTGGAAGCAAACTCTTCTGGACCACCAATGGGTGAGCAAGCAGCTGTTCTACCAGGCCGATCCCAGTTTACCTGAGCCCTCATTGTGGGTAGCTAGGCTGTGAGATGCTGCACCTGTTCCCTCCGGCTGGATTCCCATCGATTACTGTCAAATGACTAACTTCAGCCACACACTACATTTTCCTGGGATTATCCCTTCAAGTGAATTATATGAATAATAAAGTCCCAGTGTTTCTCATCCAGCTATTAATCTTGGCGAGCACTAAAGTTCATTGAACGTGCCACTACAGTGGTTGGCATTCATTAATCAGGGGTGAAGGAGCCAGCCTGGCGAGGCATCAGCCCTGCCAGTGAAATATGGGCACTTCTCAGAAACTGGGGCTTTTACCTAGCATGAAGTAGCTCACGTTAGGGGCACTGACGTCTTGAGGCTGTGCGTCTGCCAGGCTGTAAACCCCTCGCTGAGAGTCTGTGTGAAAAACCCCCAGATCATGTTTAAACTTCACAAGGAACGTTTTCTTCCTCATCAGAGAAAAGAGTCAATCAGAAAAAAAAAAAAAAACAAGACCCCCCAAAACAACAAAAAACCCTCGAACTTCCTAAGCCCAAACCAGTCATTATTAGTGCGGCAACAAAATAGTGCTTATGCGCAGACTAGTTTACGTTAAATTAAAAACCATAACTTATCTCCGAGACACTCCATTTAGTACATGTGAGGTTAAATATGGTTCAGAGCGGCTCTTTCAATTAAATTGTTCTTCCTTAGCTCTAGTAAATGATATTAAACATAATTTCCTGAAAAGTAACAGAGATCATTACTCTGTTTGCAAATTGATACTATGTTATTAAAAATAGGAAATATTTGCAGGGATATTGCAGATCTGGGTGTTTTTCACAGAGAACCTGCTATAGGCCCCAGGTTTTGTCTGGCTGGTGCAATCATAGGATCTGCCTGGATGGGCTGAGGGTCTCCAAGTTAGCTCTGGTTCCTGAAAGACCAGGGAGGGGTTTCCTAAGGCCCCTTCTGTCCTCCAAACATGACTCCAATGTTCCCTGAGTTAGAGAGCTCCAGCCAGCTAGCTTCCCAATAGTTTGGAGTTGTTTATTTATGTTTGACTTTATAGGCTGTCATTCCTTTCACATAAACTGGCTTTGTGACTTTCATGGATTTTTATCTTTGCCCGTCCTTTCGGAAAGGCCCATTGCAGTTACGGGAAACAAGGGCGGCTGTCATCTCCGCTCCCCAGGCTTCGTCACAGAATGACTGCAAGTTCATAAACCAGCTTTGAAACAGCTGCTGCTGCTCCTGGGGGGAAGCGTGTGCCTGGTGAAGCGGTTGTGTGGTCTGGCCTGTCGTCCTGCTGTGATCTGGCCAGTGGTGATGTGGCAGGTACAGGACATGGGACTGAGTGCTGACGATCCAGCCCTCCCCAAGGGCAGAATCTTGGAGCCAGCCATGGTGTTAAGACAGAGCCACTGTGCTGGGTTTGGCCAGCTGGAGATGCTTGTCACCAAGTTGGGCTCAGGGACCACAAGGCATTCCTTGGGTAGAGGAGGGTAAAGGATTCCCCACTTTGAGAGGATTAGAGAGGACATGTGCCTGGATATTCTGGCCTTCGTGAGTCACCCGAGAGTTGTGACACAGGACGAAGATTCTCAAGTTGCTTGGGGGAACTCCCCAAATGAGCTTCATGTGTGGTCTCTTCAGAACCATCTGATTGTCCCACAAAAGGTCCCACCATTCCAGAGGGAATCAATGTCCCCTGGGAACAAGGCCAGTTGATGGAAAGCCCAAGGCCAGAAGCCCAGTGCAGACATTGCTGCTTGGCTGCTGGAGGGAGTCCGGGTCACCCTAAGTCTATGCAATCAAGTGCATGGTTCCTACTATCTACACCCCACCCTCCTGGGCCCGAGGACATCCTGGATGCAGGCCTCACTGTAAATGAGCAATGTGAGCATAGCACACTGATCTGCCAGGGAAATACCAGGTAGAAATTGCACTGAAGTTGGGCGGTTGTGACACACTCCTTTAATCCCAGCACTCGGGAGGCACAGGCAGGAGGATCGCTGAGTTTGAGGCTAGCCTGGTCTACAAGTGAGTTCCAGGACAACTAGAGCTGCACAGAGAAACCCTGTCTTGGAAAAACAAAAACAAAAACAAAAACAAAAAACCAAAACCCAGCTCCGCAATGTTTCAGTGTGAAACTGCCTTCATTTTTCACGTGGCACAGATGATTGACACAGAGAACTGACATTTAACAAGTACCCTGACAAATCCTGTGACGTCTGGCCATTGGACCTCTCGTTTCATCTGTGCTGAATCATGAGGCAATGAGGAAGGAGGGGGGAAGAGGGAGAGAGTGAGGAGAGGGAGGAATAAGAGGAACTAGGCACTCATGGAGGAGTTAGAACATCAACTCTATCAGTACAGTCAGTCCCTGTGGGGACATTCAGTTCAGAAACATCTGCGCTAAATTCAAGCGTTGACCTTGTCAAATTACCTGTATGACCTTGTATGAGACCTCTACCCATTCGGCACCTCTGGTCTTTGTTTCTTTGTCATCTGTAAAATGGGGATGCGGTGACTTATTTGCAGCCAGGAAAAATGTGAGGTGCTGATTGGACAGCACAGCCTCCAGGGTCCCATAGACCTCTGTTACAAAGGGGCTACACAAATCCTGGGTCTAGTGGGATGGCTTGGCCTGGTAATACAGGCTTCTAGTTCCAGTGACTCAGAAGGCTGACGTAGAAAGATTATAATTTCAAAGCCTGTCCAGACTCCAAAATGAGTTCAAAGCCAGTCTGGGCAATGTGTGTGTGTGTGTGTGTGTGTGTGTGTGTGTGTGTGTGTGTGTAGGGGAGGGGAGCTGTTTTAAGTTAGAAGATGATGGTCAAGTAACTCAAGGGTAGAGTACTCATGCAGCATTGTGAGGCCTTGGGTTTACTCTCCAGACATCCCACCCACCACCCCACACAAATTGGAGGCTGGGCTGGTATTGTTCTATGAATACCTGGGTCACAGGAGAGAAGATGAAGTTATTTTTCTGGGAGACAGCTGATGGGGGTTGTATGAATCAGGTTCTCTAGAGCAAGAGAACCAATAGAATAGATAGATGTGTGAGCCAGGTGGTGATGGTGCATGCCTTTAATCCCAGCACTCAGGAGGCAGAGGCAGATGGATCTCTGAATTCAAGGCCAGCCTGGTCTACAGAGCGAGTTCTAGGACAGTCAGGACTGTTGTTTCATAGAGAAACTCTGTCTCGAAAAACAAAACAAAGCAAAGAATACATATGTGTCTGTGTGTATATACTTTATTAAATCAGCTTACGTTGAAGTAATCACAACAGCCGTCTCACATCTTAGAGGCGGAAATCCAATCATTGCTCAGTCCTTGAGGCTGGGCACCTCAGCCAGCATTCCCAATCTAGCTCCAAAAACCTGGAGGATTCCTGAGAGCTACTGGTCCTCAGTCAACAAAGATCATCTGGAAACACTGGTTCTGTCATCAGTGAGGGAAGCAGCGGCAGCCACAAGGTAGATCAATTCTGAGGCAAGTGGGAAGGCCAAGGGAGCCAAAGGGAATAATCTTCCTGCTGTGCCCTACTCCCTTTAAAATCTGGGGTGCTCCCAGAAGGTGCCACCCACATTTGGGGTGGGTCTTCCCAAGTCAACTAAGGTGATTAGGATGAGTCTTCAGTTGAGGCTCCCGACTGAAGTAATCCTAATTTGTGGTGAATTGGCATTCAAACTGATCATTATGAAGGGTGTTGAAGTATTCAGTGGAGAGCCAAGACTTGGCAAAGTCCTGGAGGTTCTTGGTACTTCACTGTTTTCTTAGTCTGTATCTTGGGACCTTTGATTAGGTCTTTTGATGACAGAGGTAAAGGGAGTTTGGTCTTCTTAATGGTGCTTACAGAGTTAAATCCACAAAAGAAACAAGGAAGTTCCAGATGGAGAAGACCCTCAGGGGAAGCTGAGGAGAGCTATCCATTAGGGGCTGCATCTGCCCTCTCTGAGAGCATCTCCTGGGAGATCTATCAGTATCGAGGCCATGGAGAAAGACCCACAGAGATCAATGCGCCTGTACAAGATAAGTCGTTTAAAATAATTGTGTATATGTAAAGGGTTTGCTTTCTCTTATTTGAAGAAAACACGGAGTCCAGGCAAATGTCTTGTACTCCAAGACAGAGAGACTGTGATATCCTACAGATGGACAAGGAGCTGGCATTGAACAAAAAAACCTTAATCAATCTATAAGTTAATTATGAACAACCTCAAAGTGAATGGATCGTTCTTTGTATGAACACCATTCTGGTTTATCTCTTCTCTCTCTCTCTCTCTCTCTCTCTCTCTCTCTCTCTCTCTCTCTCTCTCTTTCTTTCCCTCTCCTCTCCTGACAGGGTATAACTTCGTAGCCCTGGCTAGCCTGGAACTCACTATATAGACCAGGCTGGCCTCAGATTCCCAGAGATCTGCCTGCCTCTGTTTCCTGAGCATTGGAATTAAAGGTTTGTGCTATCATGATTCACTAGTTTTATAAATTGATCTCTGGCTTTCTATTTGGGTCCTTGAGAAAGCTGCAAGAGACATTAAAAAAAAAAATCAATGTATCCTGGGACTAGGGGTGTGGCTTAGTTGGTAGGGAGCTCGCCTACCATGCATGATGCCCTGGGTTTTTTTTCTACAGCACTGATAAACTGTGGAAGTAGCTTACACATGTAACCCTAGCACTTAGGAGGGGAAGGTAGGAGAATTTGAAGTCCAAGGTTATCCTTCAATATATTGAGTTTGAGGCCATCCTGGGCTACATGAGACCCTATCTCAAAACAAAACAACCCAGCAAGCACAAGTACACATGGCAGAATCTTTTGTTGTTGTTGTTGTTTTGTTTTTTGTTTTTATTTTTGTTTTTCAAGACATGGTTTCTTTGTGTAACAATTAATACTTCTGACTGTCCTGGAACTCACTCTGTAGACCAGGTTGGCTTCGAACTCACAGAGATCCACCTGCCTCTGCTTTCTGAGTGCTGGGATTAAGGTGTGCACTACCACTACCCAGCAAGCAGAATCTTTTATTTCCAAAGCAATAAAATAAAATTACCCTGTTGATCCTGGGCCAGCATCCTGTCTCCTGTTTCTAACAGTGGCCCCAAGGCACATCTTTGAAACCAAAGGGACCTGGTAAATAGCCTGAAGCCCCAAATTTCACCAAGCTCCCTCATTTTGCAGATGAGAAAGCTGAGGAACAGAAGGGAGTGACTAAACCAGGGTCATACTCGAGGGGCATGAGGCAGCCATGGCTGGTTGCTCACTCAACAGTTACACCCCCATCCCCTCCTGTCTTGGAACCTTCAGTAACTATGAGGGTCATCTGGTTAGTGACTTCAGGACTATCCCCTGCTCTGCCTAGATTTCAGGGAGCTACAAGATGGGGACTTCTGGGTAGGCCCATCTCGAATAAGAGTTGCTAAATATCCTGGTCACCCCTCTTCTGGCTAGAATATGAACGTTGACATAGTTATGGGAAGGGTTTATTTTCCTGGTGAAATGCAGCAAGCAAGATGAAATTATCTTTGTTCTCAACTTTCAAATTTGGCTTGGATAAACTTGTGGATGATGGGAGCTGTGACAGCTGTTCTGTCCTGTAGCCTCAAGAACAAAGCTTGAGGGGCTGGAGAGATGGCTCAGTGGTTAAGAGCATGGGATGCTCTTGCAGAGGACCTGGGTTTGATTCCCATCACCCATATAGTGGCCCATGGCCACTTGTAACTCCTGTTCCAGGGGGTCTGATGCCCTCCAGCTTTCCTTGTCACCTCCTATTGGCCAGTCTCTCCCCACCCCCACTCATGGGAACTGTGGGCAGAGAAGGGCCTGGTCCTGAGTGACTGGGTGCTGACTCTCACAGCTAACTTAGATGCCAGGGCAGGAGGAGGCAAAGCCCCTTGGCCTTCGGTGATGAGTGTGAATTCGTTGCACTTGACCTGTTGTCAGGGCACTGCCTCCTGCAGTAAGTAAGTTCCGGAGTCATGGGCCTCTTGGACTTGCAGTTCAGGCAGCCTTAGTATTATAGTTAGTCTGAGTTAGACCAGGTCTTCCAGCTTCCAGCTAGGCCTGGGCTCTGCGCTTGTGGGGATCAGAAATCCAAGCCTTGTGTGCTTTGAGCAGGGAGAGAGAATGAGTCATAGGAAAACCACACACTCCCTGCCTGGAGGACCTCTACCAAGCACAGGACAGAAGGAAGGGCAGGGAGTTGGTGGTCCCCAAATGAAATCATGGATAGAAGTTGCCTATGGAATAATCCCCAGGTGGTCCCTAAGGCCTCTGTGTGAAACCCAGGATGTCAGCTGCTGGCTCATCTGAGTCCGGGGATCTATGCAGTTTGTTGAGACTAACAACGAAAGGTTTGCCTGGAAACCGAAGTGGAGCCAGGAGGCCTGAGTGCTTCTCTGTCTGTACCGGGGCCTGGGGGCTTCCTGGTACTCTAGGAAAAAGATGAAAACAGAAGTTATAGTTCTAAGTCAGTTTACAAATGAGGAAACTGAGGCATAGACTGCCATTAGCTGGGGTAGTGATGGGAAGCCTGGTGATGAGGGAAGAATGGAGATGACTTCTGGGATGCTGGGGTCTGGGTACCATCAATGGGTCAGCTACCCTTCCTTGCCCTTCCCTGCCCTCTCCTTCTCTTCTCTACCCTCTTTCCCCTCTTCTTTCTTTAACTTCACCTATTCCCCTCCCCAGTACCTTCTTTCTCCATCCCTTCTTCTTCCTGACTTTTCCTCAGGCTGGCCTGGAACTCAGGATCCTCCCACCACCACGTTCCTAGGGTTAGGACACACTTATGACTCTCTTCCCCCACATCTCTCTAGATTGTAGCTGGAGTTTTCTCCAGTCCTGTCCAGCCTCACGGACCCCACAGCCGCTTATAAAATAATCACTCAGAAGCTCATATTAATTAAACTGCTCAGCCGTTAGCTCAGGCCTACCATTGTCTAGCTCTTACACTTATACTCAGCCCATTTCTGTTAATCTATATGTCACCACGTGTTCCGTGGCTTTACCTGCTGCCTTTACATGATGCTCCCTGGATGGCAGGCTGGTGTCTTCTCCTCTCTGCCTTCCTGTTCTCTCAATTCTCCTCTCTGCTAGTCCGGCCTATACTTCCTGCCTGGCTACTGGCCGATCAGTGTTTTATTTATCAGTCAATCATAGCAACATATTTTTACAGCATACAGGACATCCCACAGCACTAGATGCTGACTTTGTCAACTCTGGTGTCAAGGTTATGGCTGCCTGTATCTCTAGATGAACCTCTTCTGGATGCCCCACACTTCATTCCAGGATGGAGACTTCTAGGAACACATGTGGGTCCAAGCCATGGTTTGGTCCATACCCAGTGTCAGGAGCATGTAACAGCTGAGGGCCATCTTCTGTAATAAGCTCAGCTTGGGGAATGGGCATTGATAGTGGGGACCAGGCAGGCAGCATAATCAGGAGCCCTGGGAAAGGACTGAGTGAGACAGTCCTAGTCTGTCTCTGTTTCAAGTCCCACAATACAGTGAGTGGAGCCAGCTGTAGACAGAGTCCCTGATCCCCAGCAAGGCTGTGGCTTGGACTTCACTTTGGGCAGTCCTGCTGCTCTGCTGCTTTGGTGCTTAGATTAGATGTAAGGCAGGAATCACTTTCTGTGTCACAGACTTTTTTTTTAAACAGAGTCTCTACATAGCCCTGGTTGTCCTGGAACTCACTATGTAGACCAGGCCTTGACTTCCCTCAGGTTCATTTTGGAGCTCCCTTTGGGAGTGAGAAGGAAGTATCCAGGTGAGGACGCTCAAAGCCCAGGCTGCCGGGCCTCGTGGAAGCCCCTTCCTGGATGCGCTCCTGCTTTCTAGGCTTTTCGTTTCTGGGGGCTGCGAGGCTTACTTGGTTAAATAACACATTTTTAAAAATTGTTGTGATTCCATACTGAAGCTTCCCATATGGTTAATTGGAAGTGTTCTCACCAATATTGCAGGCTGTAAAAACTAATGAGGTAAATGGAAAATTTATCAAGTGCCACAGTTAGACACTAACGTATTGCTTAATGCTGCACTCGGGCAGACACTAACGTATTGCTCGATGCTACACTTGGGCCTAACGAAGTCAGAGGGGCTCTTCATCCCCAGAGCGAGAATATGAGGGTCAGTCAGCAGGGCTGGGAGCTGTGGCACTGAGGAAGAATCTTTCACCAGCCTTTCTTGACCTGTCTCCCACCCACCTCCTGCAACGTGACAAATGAGAGCAACCAATGATGTCCAGGTCATTTTTTTTTTTTTTTTTTTTTTTTTGTTGCTGACAACACAGTACCACATGCTGGGTGGGTTGTAAAGAACAGAGTTGTTTCTGTCTGTGCTTCTGGAGGTCAAGGTTGAGACAGCTGGTGGCCTTTTTGCTGGCAGAGTTCCAAGGTAGCACAAGGTGTCACATGGTGAGAGACGAGGAATCCACACTGGAGTGTGTCTCTTTTGGTCTTCTTTATAGACAGCCTTCAGGAGCCAGTCATGTGGATACCCTGAGGGCCTGAGCCAACCCTAGTCATCCCCCAAAGGCCCTTCCTTTAAACCCTGTAGCAAAGATTTCCAGTGTTTTGGCTTCTTTGGGTCACACTGGATGGAGCCAATCTTGGGCCACCCACTAAGTCTAGGGCTGTCCAACTCTAGAGGTGCCCAACATTTGCAAGAGCATGCATACTTTTATTTTTGTGTGGCACTGTGATCGTATGGGAATGGAAAATGCTCCCACTCTTAATATCTCTCAGTAGGGACTCGATGTCAACACCTAACACGTTAGGAACTCACTCCAGCCGTGTGCAACCACAGCAAGGGCCACTTGGATGTTGCTGGATACACTGCCAGCATTCAGTTAGGAGTGACATCACTGTTCGGAACAGCGGGCAGTATTTAACGGTACCAAGGCGTTGTCCATTGTCCCCCGTTCTCACCTCGGGAGAGGAAACGGAAGCTCAAAGAGGGAGAAGTTAGTTGTCTGAGGCCACACATTCTTAAGCGGTCAAGGGTAGAATTTGAACTCAGGCTGGAGTACAGTGTCTGAACCTATCCCACTGGGTGGCACAATCAAGCAGCATGTAGGTGCCTGAGCCATGAAGCTCTGGGTACCACAGTGCCCTGGAGGCAAGGGGAAGATGCAGGGCAGAAATGAAGGCACTGGCTGCCAACCCAGTTTCCTCTGTCACTAACTAGCCACTGGATAGTTCTGAGCCTTTGTCCCGACTAGGTTTGTTCTTCCCCTCTGGACTCCACTCTGTGTCCTGGGAGGTAGGCCTGTATATACACACCATGATTCGCTTGCCGTGAAGCTTCTGTTTGGGTTGGTCAATGGGAGGTGGAGTGTTTATTCCTGGCTCTCTTCTTATTGTTCCCATGGGTTAACTTCAGTTCTTCCTCCTGGAATGTTGTTCTCACCTCCTACTCCTAAAGCTCAGGAATGGTCAACCACCCCCCACCATCATTGACTCCAGAAGCCTGTGTCCTTCCTTTTTGATTTTCTTAAATCTTGCCTCTACTTCTGTAAATTCCTTTTTAAAGAGACTCCTCTCAGGCCTGAGGATGTAGCCCCATTGGTAGCATGCTTATCTAACATGCACGAGACCCTGAACTCTATCAGAAGCACCATAAGCTAAGCATGATGGGACATGCCTGGAATTCTAGCACTTGGGTATAGAGGCTGGTGTAGAGAACAGGAGAGGTCTTAACTTCCCATTTTTGTGTGTGTGTTAAGCTCAGCGGAGAGCTTTGGAGAGATGGGGTCTGTGTATTATGTCACCATTCCAGGGGTGTGTGATGACAGTGTGACCAGTTGTGGAGGTTCCTCTGCAGCCAGAGTACAGCCAGGACTCTGGGGTAAGGGGTGGTGAGTCTCTCAAGAAGTTCAAGCAGTCTACCTTGGGTTTCTATGACCTCTCTAGGAACCTCAAAACTCACCTCAGATTGGGTTCAGTGCTTCTGCATTCAAGCTTTTGGCTTGAAGGCACCTCTATTCTCGGGTGGCTTGTCCTCCTCCAGGGCCCCATGGCCCCCCTTCCCCTGCCCCCAAAGGTGGACTGAGTGCCCCTTTTTATCCTTCTGTTCCTGTAGCCCATCCGGTCTAGCTACCTTCACTTCCTCCCTTCCACATAGGATACACCCAGGTCTGCTCACTGCTCTGTCAGCTGGGTCCTTGTCCTGATCTCTGGCACCCAGGATGGTTTGCCGCTTTCCTAGGCCAACAAAACAAACACTAATTAAGACCCCACTTCTCTGAGACTATTTGAGTTGAAGCTTCCATCCCGCCATAGATTTTCCCAGAGAAAGGAAATGCCGACAGCCAATGACCACAGTCTCTGTGACAAGGGCTCAGTCAGCTCTTTGCAGAGAGGCTGAGCCCCAGGCCTTGGGCAGCTGTCTCCCCTGGGGGCTGCTCTGAAACTGTGTCTTCAGGACACCAGTAGCTGGATCAGCTTTGTGGGTATTGCTTACACATTTGTTGAATGAGTGAAATCAGATGGTGCCTTCACGATTGGCTAACTGCAGTCCTCACGTACTACGCTGGAAGCTTTGGACAGAAGAGAGGGAGGCTTGGGGCCTGCCTGTCCTAATGTTCCAAGGACTCTGTGGAGAAAAAAGTGCCACACACTTCTCCATGGTTTTTCTGTGCACTGGTGCCCTTGAAGCTCAGGCTTTCTTTCCACCACTGAGGACTCTTGGTGTCGCTTCTTCCTGGACCACAGTGGCAGCCTCCCAACTGTACTCAGTGCAGTTGACTCCTCCCCTCTCCATCTTCTCTTTGTACTCAGGCGATGAATGTTCTGGAAGGCTATAGCATGACCCTCCTGAGCTTCATTGTTTCTCATTTTTTGTGTGTAATCAGCACGTTGTCCCACTATGCTGGCATCCAGGCCCCCTTTGCTCCTGGCCCTTCCTTCCAGTCCCTCATACCACTGCTTTCTTTATACAGTGTGTTCCTTACCTTTGGGTTGCTGTACTAATACCTGACAGAAACAGCGTAATGGAAGAAGAGGTGAGGACTCACCATTCTGTCTGTCTGTCTATCTATCTATCTATCTATCTGTCTGTCTATCTATTATCTGTCTATCTATCTATCTATCTGTCTATCTATTATCTATCTATCTATCTATCTATCTATCTATCTATCTATCTACCTATCTATCTGTCTATCTTTTTTGTGACAAGGGCTTACTATGTAACCATGGCTGGCCTGGAATCAGCCTGTAGATCAGGCTGACCTCAAATTCGAACCTACAGAGAACTGCCTGCCCTCTGCCTCCTGTGTGCTGGGATTATAGGCACACACCCCCATGTGCGACCTATTTATTATTCTTTGCACAGAGAGTTTTCTTACGTTGTCCTGTTAGCCTGTACTCCCTATGTAGATCAGGCCCTGTGACTTCCAGTGAGCCTCTTGCCTCAGCATCCTGAATAAGGGGATTATGGGTGTTTGCAACCATGCCCAGCCTGGCTCATGGTTCAGAGCTTCATCCCTTCATGGTGGGAAAGGTATGGCAGAGGAGCTTCGTCCATGGCGATGAGGGTGTGTGGTGGAAGGCAGCTATTCACATCACAGCAGACAGGAAGGAGATGGTGAGACAGGAAATGGGCAGGGGTAACAGGGCCCTAAGGACCTGATCGCAGTACCAGCTTTCCTCCCCAAATAGCACCACCAACAGGTGAACAAGGGTTTAAACACGAGCCTGTGGGAAGCATTGCAGATTCAAACCAGCACCAAGTCAGGCTAGACATTCACTGTCCCTGTGTATGTACTACTGTTTCTACCCCCTTACGTAGAGGGTTTTCCCACCACTTCGCGCTCCACTCACTGCATGGTAGAACTCAGGTCCCTTTAGGTCGTAGAGCAAATCCAACTTCCTTCAGGAAAACTCCTGATTAAACACCTGACAGATCTCTCCTACTTTAAAAATTCCTTAGTGCAAGCATTGTTTTAAGTGGCCGCACTCACTGTGGGCCAGGAGGCAGCAGGCAGCAAGCAGTCCTATCAGCTGGTGCAGTCACCCCAAAATCCAATGTATTGGGCATTTTAGAATCCTCTCCTTAGGCCCTAAGTGAATCTATATTATGAAAATGATTTGAACTGCTCTCAGAGATTCCCATGAGACAACTCTCTCTCTCTCTCTCTCTCTCTCTCTCTCTCTCTCTCTCTCTCTCTCTCTCTCTCTCTCTCTCTCTGTTTTCCAAGACAAGTTTTCTCTATATAACAGTCCTGGCTGTCCTAGAACTCACTCTGTAGACCAGGCTGGCCTTGAACTCACAGAGATCTGCCTACCTCTGCCTTCTGAGTGCTGAAATTAAAAGCACGCACCACCACCACCTGATATAAGAGAATTTTTCTATAGTAGTATTTATGTGTCTCCTGAGGGGAGACAGTTTGGAATCTAGACTCAAGATATCCATCAGTGGGGCCAAGAAACCTGCAAGATGGACATCAGTGAGCTATCTTACCACTTGTGCAGTGTCCTTTCAGAATGTTCACTGACACAGGGAACTGCTTGTGATATTGTCTTGTTAGAGTTTCTATTGCTGTGATAGAGCACTGACCAAAAGCAACTTGGGAAGGAAAAGGAACGTTATTGCAGCTTACACTTCCACATCACAGTCCATCATCGAAGCGAGTTAGGGCAGGGATTCAAGGCAAGAACACACAGTCAGGAACTGAAACAGAAGCCAGAGAGGAGTGCAGCTTACTAGCTTGCTCCTCCTAGCTTGCTCAGTTTGCTTTCTTATAGTACTCAAGACCACCTACCCATGGTTGGCACTGCCTACAGTCAGCTGGCCCTCCCACATCAACCATCAGTCAGGAGAATGCCTCACAGGCTTGCCCACAGGGCAAAACAGTGGGGGGCATTTTCTCAACTGAGATTCCCTCTTCCCAATGACTCTAGCTTTTGTCAAGTTGGCATAAAACAGCACAGATATAATATATGAATGTCATAGGTGACTTATTGCATACATGTGTTTACTGGACAATGATGATCTCTAGCTGGTAGTTTATGGAGTATTTAAAATTATATATTTTTAGATTTATCGTAAGTGTTTTTAAAATGGTGTGTCTCCATGTGTGTCTGGGTGGGACAGGTGCACATGAATGTAGGTGCTTGTGGAGGTCAGAGGCATCAGTTTCCCCTGGGATTGGAGTTACAAGTGATTATGAGCCACCTAATGTGTGGTGGGAACCAAACTTGGGTCCTCTGGAAGAACAGTATAGACACGTCTCAGGGTTTGAGGGGCTGTTCTAGGAGATGAATGAGGCTGGAAGGGTCCAGAAGGCTTGGTTGGAGTTACAGTCTGGCGGTCTTACTGACTCGTCTGGAACTAGCTCTATAATTGAGTTGTTGACTCCTGTACAGAATCCTTTTGCTCCTCAAGAGCCTGTTCTTGCTTTTGCTCAACTGTTGATTTTTCATTCTCACCCAGTTTTGAAGTCTGTTTCTAGATTCTGTTCTGGAGATTAAACTTCTAGGTTTTGGGAGGTGGCTCGTGTACACTCTCTGCCTCTTATCTCTTTTTTGAAACTGAGACTCATTCTATGTTCAGGCTGGTCTTGAACTCCCCATCTTGCAGCTTCAGTCTCCTGCATGCTGAGTTAAAGGTGTGTGCCACCATGCCTAGCTCATTTTTCTCTTCTTACTAACCTACTGGAGTGGGCTTCAGTTCGTCAGAATCAGCTGAAGTCTGAACCTGGCATTGTACTAGCAATCCCCACTTGATGAAGACACACTTTGGGAGTAAATTTACTGTGAAGGAAACCAAGATCCCCTTGGACTGGCCTAGCCCTCTTGTGTTGTCTTCTTGGTTCATCATTCGCAAGATAAAGGAACTCTTCATCTTCATGCAATCTTTTAGGTTCCAGGGACAATGGAGCATATTCATCTAAGTCTAAAGCAAGGAAGCTACCCTTCCATGCCACTGCCTCCCATTCCCATCAGCCAAAGAACCAGTCACTAGCTAGGGACACAGTGGCTCTGAAAGCAGAGACACCCTGGTTTCTGGGTATCGTGCCCCCTTATTCAGGAGAAGGAAGACTTGCCATGTTTCTTGGGGAGGGTGAAGAGTGCTAGAGGTGTGACAATCAATGGGCATTGGTTCTGAACTTGAATGAGATGTTAAGACAGTAGCCAGCATGTTAAGATAGTTGCTCAAAACCAAAAGCTTAACAAGTTCACACATTCAATAAATATTTACTGTTGCCTGGGGAGATGGCTTAACCAGTAAAGTGCTTGCTTGTAAGCAGGTGGGCTTAGGTTTGATCCTCAGTGTGAGCACACACACACACACACACACACACACACAAAGCTGGGGTTGGAGCTGGAGATATGGCTCAGCAGTTAAGAATGTACACTGTGCTGGGAGGTAGTGGTGCACTCCTTTAATGCCAGCACTTGGGAGGCAGAGCCAGGAGGATCTCTGTGAGTTTGAGGCCAGCCTGGTCTATAGAGGGAGTTCCAGGACAGTCAAGGCTACACAGAGAAACTCTGTCTTGAAAACCCAAAAGGGGAAAAAACAGAATGCACACCACACTTGCAGAGGACCTTGGTTTAGTTCCCAGCACCCATATCAGGTGTCTCACAACTGCCTGTAACTCCTGTTCCAGGGAAGCTGACCCCCTCTGGCCTCTGTGGGAATTGTATGCATGTGGTACACATAAACTTACATAGACACATACATGTAAATAAAAATAATAAATAAATCTTGAGAGATAAAAGTCAGAAATGGTGACACATACTCTGGAGAGGCAGATACAGAACTCTTGAGGCTCTGGCCAGCCAGTCTAGCTTAATCAGTAAATTCTAGACCCATGAGAGACCCTGTCTCAAAAAGAGATGGTTCAGTGGATGGAAGTTCTTACCAAATAACCTATGGCTTGAGTTTGGTCCCCAGAACTCAGGTAAAGGTGGAAAAAAGAGCCAATTCCACAGAGTTTTGCTCTACCCTCTACATATATACAGTAGAATGAGCATCTGCGCGCGCGCACACACACACACACACACACACACACACACACACACAAAACACACTCCAAACAAAAAACCCAAGGTGGATAGTGCCTGTGGATGCTGTCCTCTGGCTTCCACATACGTTACACATATGTATGTGTACCACACAGACCCATGTACCCACTAACACATATTTATTAGGCAATCATCAAGTGCCATGGCAGCTATACACTTCAAGAAAAGATGTGAGCAAAGCTAAACTGACCCTTGCCCTGTGGGGTGCACAGTCCTCCAGGGTATAGGTAAATTCATTGAGGCTAGAGGTCCACAATACTTTGTGGCTCCAGGGTCAGGGGTCAGGGGCCTGAGTTCAGTTCACGAGAAGCCTCTACCACTGTGATTCTGCTTTCTGATGCCTGTGGGATAGTCTAAAGACAGAAAAGGAAGCACTCTTTCAGAGTCTCTTTTGGAGCATTGTAACAAAATCCTAGAGAATGGTAACTTATAAAGAGAAATAACTTGGTGCCCAACCCCACACACAGTCCTGGCATCTGATGGGGCTTTCATGCTGTGTTATCCCACGGTAGAAGGCAGGTGGGCATCCGAGTGTGAGAAGAGCTGTTCAAGAGGAGGCATACTTGTATACATGTGCGTGTGTGCATTGTATATGTGTTCCTGTGCATGTTGGTGTGCCTAGAAGCTAGAAGTCAATGTTGGGTGTCCCATATGAGGCAAGGTCTCTCAGGGAACAGGGAACTCACCAGTTTGGCTAGGATAGTCGGCTAGTGAGCGTCAAGGATGTTCTTGTCATCACCTCTCCAGTACCGGAATTACAGGTGCTCCCTAGAGTGTCTGAATCTCACGTGGACTCAGGTCTTCATGACTTCATGACAAGCGCTTTAGTAACTAAGCCATCTCTTAGCCCAGTATTTGGGGTGTGTGTGTGTGTGTGTGTGTGTGTGTGTGTGTGTGTGCATGAGTGGTTTTCCTGCCTGTGTGTCTGTGCACCATTTTTGAGCCTTGTGCCTGCAGAGGCCAGAAGAGAACATCGGATCTCCTAGAACTTGAATTACAGACAGTGGAACTGAAATTATAGACAGTGGTTGTGAGCTACTATGTGAGTGCTGGGAATTGATCCTGGGTCCTTTGGAAGTGCAGCCCATGCTCTTAACCACTAAGCCATCTCTCCAGTACCCCCTCGCCCCATTACTTGCTTTTTATAACAAGTCCATTTCTGAGATACAGAGTCATTACCAAGGCCATGCCATTACTTCACGTTCAAGGATGGAGCCTCATGATCCATCACCTCTCATTGACCCCAGCCCAACGCTGTTGCACTGCAGAGGGAATTTCTAGCAGAGGACACTTTGAATCACGACACCTCCATGAACAACAGCATTCTGTTGTCTCTGGCTTTTCCGTTGCCTGCTCTCCTGTACTCCGAGGGCATCTGCGTCCCTGGACAGCATCCATTACATGGGCTGCCAGGCAGGCAGCGACGGACCTGGGCTCTGAGCCCCAGCTCTGTGGGAGTGTGGCAGGGAAAGTGTCTGGTTCCAGTTAGATCAGCCTCCCTTTGATGAAGCCTAGGAGTTGGGAGAAACAGCTGCAGATGCAGGAGGCTGCTTCCTCCTAGCAGGCTTGGGAACCCTCAGCACCCTGGGGGGTCATCTGCTTAGAGCTCTCCCATCAGCAGGCCACCAGAAGGGAGGCTAGGGAGGGATAGAGGCTAGGGAGTGACACCCACCCGAGGCCAGGAAAAAGGAGGGGAGACAGAGAGTCCCCATCCAGGCATATGGCCAACATGAACTGGAGCCAGATCTAAGATTAGAATGGGTAGGTTTGTGCCTCTCAGACCTCCACTCGAGCTCCCAGCCCATGCTGTTTCTTGGCAAGGCTCTTCTTGTCCTGCTCTGACTCAGACCCACCCTAGTTTGTCTCTGGAATTATTGTCGCTGTCATAATCGTTGTTCTAATAAAATACTCATCTGACGACCTATTAGTAAGGCATGTTGTTGACAGGAAATGTGTAGTCTCCGCATTTCCTATTACACTGTCTATTTCCTGCCTCGTTTTTCTTGGGAGGCCAGGAGTCACTGGCGATAATAGCGTATTGACAGAAAGAGAAAGTGGGAGAGTATCGTTGGAAGTGGGAACTTAGTTATATTTCCTGGCAGGGTTTCCGCAGGAAACCCACAACTCATTTCCTGGTGGCTTGCTTAAGAGTTCATCTGCCCCCCTCCCCTCAAACAGATTGTCCCCACCACCCTCAGGACCGATGCCTGGGTCCTGTATGGATGCCAGGCCCGCCATGTCTGGGAGCTGCAGTTTGGAAAGACTCCTTGAGAGTCTAGAAAGTATGTGGAACTAACCTTTCTTGTCGGTCATCAGGACTTAGTTGAGGATGGTGGAAGAAGAAGAAGAAGAAGAAGAAGAAGAAGAAGAAGAAGAAGAAGAAGAAGCAGAAGCCTAGAATCATCTAGCTTTCTGGGGCTGGAGAGCTGGCTCAGCGGGTAAGGGCATTTGCTCTGCAAGCAAGAAGACCTGAGTTCAGATCTTCAGTACACACATAAAAAATGCACACGTGCTGGAAAACACGGTCCTGTCAGGGTGGCAGACAGGAGGATCTCTGGGGATTGCTGGCTGCCAGCCTAGCTCCAAGCTCCAGTTAAAGAGGCTGCCAGAGTGATAAAGCAGGACCTTTTGATGTTCTCTAGCCTCTACACACACACACACACACACACACACACACACACACACACACACGCACCTCTCACTTCTCTCCCTACACATTTTCTTTTTGGGGATGTGTTTTGAGACAGGGTTTCACTGTGTAACAGTCTTGGTTGTCCTGGAACTCACTCTGTAAAACCAGACTGACTCAGTAAACTGCTGGCCTCGAACTCACAGAGATCCACCTGTCTCTGCCTCTGGGTGCTGGGATTAAAGGCATGCGCCACCACTGCCTAGTTTTATATATATATAGTTCATTCCAGAAGTAGAAACTACTGGATGCTTATATAGATGGCAGGCCGTGGCTCAGAGCATCTGAAGAGAGGCCGTTTTGGAGCCCAGCAGCTGTGGAGGGGTGTTTCTGGCATGGCGTTCTCCTTGATGACTCTGCCCAGGACAGACTGTGGAGCTTTGGCTGGGCAGAGTTCTGTGGGTGGCCAGTTATGACTTCCAGGATGAAATGGGCCTATCCCTGACTGGGGGCTCCATCCACCTCTTTCCTGGGAGCCTTCCTGTTTACCACTGCTTTCTCCTAGATGTGTTCACAACTGGGTGAGGGGAAGAAAGAGGGAGAGAGGGAGCAAACATTCCTCCTGTGCCTGGCTACCCCTGTTAGCCCTGAAACACCTCAGTCCCCAGAAGACTGCAATGGTTGGTCACTCTCAAAATGAACGTCATTTTTTTCAGCAGTCACGTCCAGGCTTGGAGCTGGGGGTCTGAGAGCTGAGTAGGACACCTTCAGGACAAGAGAGATTGATGCCAGTTTAGGGAATTAATTATCCAAACTACCTTAGGCCAGCAGTTCACCGAGTCGGGTGTCCCAAAGCAGAGAGGCCTCTTGATTCTTGCAGCCTGCCTGAGGGGATTGTTACATTCCTGTGGGGATAGCGCCCCCTGTGGAATGACACCCAGGTTGCTAGAGGCCAGCCAGTCAGCTCCTGTAGACTGGAGACCCAAGGTTCTCTTAGGGGCTGAATAAGAACTGAGAGCAGAACAGACAGCAGAGGGCCTGGCTCGTCTGTCAGGACCCTGCCTTCCCGGGTCCTTCCTTGGCCATCTAGAATGGGCTGGACTCTTCTCCAGTGCCCTCACAGTGCCAGGTTATTTTCCCATTGAAGCACTCCCACAGAATCGGAGCTGTTCTTCCGTCCGCCTGTGGAGCCTTTTGGGCCGTGTCTTGGTTTCTTCACCAGGCTTGCAATAGCTGTCCATGTCTCTACACTTCTACCAGAGGAGCCGCTGAGTTGTGACTCAGGAGATGGTTGGCTGTGGATGCCTGGTGTCTTTGGATAGCTAGACATTTGTCTAGCTTTTCCTCCCAAACCGGGGTCTTGGAAATAAAAGTCCTGCCTTTAGGGAATGCCACAAGCCTAAGAACCCAAGGGACCAATGGAAAAAAGGAGGCTTAAGCTTGTAGGAGTGGCCATGGGCCAACACTTAGGGACATGGGAAAGAGGATGCCTGGGCCTGGGGACATGGATGGGGACATTGGAAGCCTTTGCCGCCTCCTGAGGTTGTGTGGCTACATTCCTGTGGGCGAGGCTCTTGAGTACTTCTGTCAGAGTGGGCCTTTCTCACTGACCTACCTGCTTCTCCTTTTCCTTGTTCACTGTGGAGTGCCAGAGTCAGCATAACAGGTAGTATGCACTTAACACACGCTGGCACTTGCCCAGTGTGGGGATTTTGCTGTCATACTTTGGGCTGGTATGTACATCATACTGTACATCATTTTGATTGACATTTTGAAATAACCCCATAGGGTCCAGGTTTATTTTTATTTAAAAATTTGTTTGGTAAAACATGCATTGTGCAAAGCTTACTATTCTAATACTTTTTAAAAATCACATTGTAATTTAACTATTTGACAACTCTACATATGTGTGTAATATATCCTGACCATAGCCACTCCCTCAACTCCCCTCTCCAACTCTGCCTGGACTCCTCCTTCTAAAATGCCCCTCCCATTTCATATTTCCTTCTTCATCACTTTTTTAAAATTTTTTTTTATAACCCACAGAATCTGATGAGCGCAGCTTGAATGTGTGTGTGTGGGGCCATCCACCAGGGCACAGACAAACGATCAGCAGCCCTCCCTGCAGAAAAATGACCCCCTCTCCCCAACAGCCATCACTGTCAGTAGTTCCTCAGCCAGGAGGGGGCTGCACAAGCCCCTCCCCCATCCACGCTGGCTTTCCTGACTGGCTTGAGCTTGTCCAAGGCTTGTGGAGGTAGCCATAGCTGCTGTGAGTCGATGGGTGCGATAGCCATGTCCTGTCCAGAAGACAGCCTTTCTCAGCCCTCCTTCCCAACCTGTGGGTTTTGTATCCTTTCTGCTTCCTCGTTTGCAAGGAAGATGGTTTGCTTGTCCTCCACACTTGGACCGGTGTTGAGTCTCTGCATTGACCTCTGCTCACTGCAAGGCTGAGCGCCGCGCTGATCCATGGGTATGAACAGAAATATTTAGAAGGCAGTTTAACAACATGGCCATTTAGCAAAACAGTAGTAACTGGTTCTCTCTTCCTCCCCAGGGCCTATGATCTCCCCAGCCATGGGCTTTTGACTAGGTTTACAGTACCAGCCATAAATGAATTTTCTCTTGTGAGATGGCTCCCAAATTGAAGCTGAGAACAGTCACCCCCATAGCAGTCATGCTGCGATTGCATACGGGGTGCAGCTTGCCTGGCAGAGTTTTTAAATATTTTTTTTGAAAGTGCACTTCAGTGACATTAAGTACCTTCATGCAGTTTATAACTGTCACCATCATCCATCTCTAGAACTTTCTTCATCTCTGAAATTCTCATCACCATCTTCCTCTACCCTCTGTCCCAGACACTTACCATTTCACTTCCTGTCTCTATGATTTGAGAACTGCAGGAATCCATATCATGTACTTTTTCCTTTTGGAGGCTGCCATTATATGTATATCCCACAGTTAGTTTTGTGGAATTTTAATTTTTAGAGAGGATCTCACTACATAGCTGTGGTTGACTTGGAACTTACTATACAGCTCAGGCTGGTTTTAAACTCACAAAGTTCTGCCTGTGTCTGGTTCTTGAGTGCTGGGCTTAAAGGTACATGCCACCATTCCTGGACTTAACCCCCAGATTAAAAAAAAAAGTCTGTCTCTTATATTTTGTGTGTATGTGTATTTGTATGTGGGAATGAACTTGTGAGTCTGATGCTCTTGCAGTCAAGAGGCATCAGATCCCCTGGAGCTGGAGTTAATGGCAGTCATGGGCTGACATGAGTATTGGGAACTGAACTCGGGTCCTTTGCAAGAGCAGAAAGTGGTATTAACCACTGTGCTATCTGTCTACATCCTACTGCTTATTAGTTAGCCGGTTGCTCCCACCTTCTGGCTGCTGTGAATATGGTTCAGGAGTTTTAAAAAATCTTCATTTTACTGAAGTGAATATGGAGGCCGAAAGAAAGTAAGTACTTGCCCAAAGATACCCCAAGACAGAGAACCACATAAGGACTGGAGGAAGTCTTAACTCCAGGCCTGTTGGAGGCTCCTACCTCACATTTCCTCATGTGATGAAGCAGATGGATAACTGAATGAATGCTGTAGAAGGCAGGTGCTAAATTGTACTAGCAAAGCCAAGAATAGCTGCTGTAATATAGCCTGCCATTTGATTGGCTCAGTCGTGAAACACATTAGCATAGAGTGCAGCTACAGACCGGTCCCAAGTGGGGGAGCTATTTCTCTGTGGGGTAATTCAGAAGACCCAGGTTCTTTTGTGCTCAGCTCCACTGTATCCTGGGACTCCTCTACCTCTATGCACCGGGAAGGGTGAGAAAACGTGAAGAAGCCCGCTTGCCTCTCATAAGTCCCTGGTCTGAAAGTGCCCATCTCACCCAGGCTCATTGGTGGTGTAAACCTGTCCAGAAACATGCTACAGGGAAGGGTGTCTGGGAGATGTTATCCCAGCTGGCAGCTCTTCCTGGTAGCCTCATTACCTCCTGGAAGGTGGAACAGGCATTCTTGGTTGGATCACTTGTGAATATTGTACCAGCCAATGCCGTCAATGTCTGAATGGGATTTTTCATGGAGGATGCTGGAGAAATGCTTGCATGTTCGGGAGGCACAGAGACCAGTGTGAGCACCAATATTGTCTGGACACAGCCCCTTCTGTGCTGGCTAATCTCACTTTCCAGCTCCCTCACTGTCCCGGGCTATTTCATGAGTGCATCAGTGTGGAAGCGTGTTTCTGTAGACAGCAGATAAAGATCTTTTAACCTTGTATTTCCTCTCATATTGTCATAAATAGCTCTGCAATGCCATTCCAGTGAGCCTGACAGTTCCTACATTGAGATCTGGATGCAGCGGCATATCTTCCTGTTATATATAAAAAAGAGTGACAGCATTCATCGTTTACGGTGACATCGATGAAGTCTGCTTGTAGAGGTTCCCACTCTATCCATTCATAATGCCTTTTATGACTTCAGGCTTTTAAACGTGGCATTCGGGTCTATTTTTCAAATGTACCACCATTATCAGCTCAGGAAGCCATTCTTCAACATTTCATTTTTCTAAGAATATCTGGAATATCTTAATTCCTGTGAGGCTTCTCCGTGGGGCAGGCTGGCAGGTAGAACTTTAATGTGAAAAATAAGGAAATGAAAAGGCTGCTGGATCCCTCACCTTAGGCTATTGCTCATCTCATGCCCCCCTCCTTTTCTTGTACTCCCCAGGTAAAGACTATAAGACATGGCTGTCTTTGTGTGGGGACAATAGAGGGGAGCTGGAGTGTAGGGCTAGTCCTGACCTGGAAATATTGCCAGATCTGCCATGAAGAGGGCGGGGCTCAGTTGAAGTTGGAACAACTTTCCCAGTAGGGCTCAAGTTTATGAATGGTAATGGAAGTTTCTCCTTGCTTTCTAAGAGACTCCACAGCTGATCATCAATGACCTCAAGGTTCTTGAGGAAAGGACCCAGATGGAGAATCAGATCTTACATCCTCCTAGATGTTTCCTGTCTTTGGAAGAGGCATCTCCCTCGATCTTCTGTGTCCGGCTTTGTCCTCACCTGAAGATCTTGCTAGAGCTGGGCAAGACCAGTTTAGTAGCAGAGGCCTGGGAACAATCTCTCTCTAGTACAGTTCCCTTGGACAGGCTGGAAAGAGCAGTGACCGTTCCTGAAGCCACTTAGACTGGGCAAGATTTGACTATTGATTTAAGCGAAGGAGGTTGGTGGGTGTCTTGAGCTGCCTCTCAGCAGCTGTCTAGGACATGTTGTGGGCACAGCAGACCCTCCAAGGACAGGAACATCTGCCTGGTTTTAGCCGACAACAAACCCTTCCCTTCTCACGTACTCTCTAATTATAAGTGAGTTCCTGTGGGCTTAGCAATGGTAAATAACATTGATCCTCTCCACGAAGGGGTGGAGATGATGAATGTGTCCAGGCAAGGGCTTTAAGAGCCTGTGTGCTGATTAGAAAAGGCTAAATAATTGTAAGATAGTGACTAATAGATGGTAGGAACTGTGGCAGAACTGGTCTCCTTGTACAAATGTCACCCCTCTTATCTTTGAGAGATAATTACTGTCTGATGACTGTGTGTTTCATATTCTACCCTTGGGGTTGGTTTTGGAATATTAGAGGGACCCCCAAATGGTTCCCCAAATGTGGCTTCACCTCCAGGGCATTTGGGCTTTCTTCTTGATGCCTGGAGAGACTTTATTTCCTGAGTGGTTATGGTGCAGCCATTCCCATGTTCCCTGGGCCTGGTGTGACTCCTGGCATAGGGCACTGTGTTGTCTGTGTTTGCACTGTGGATAAGAAGCTAAGAGTTGGTGTCGTGAGTTCAGGTCTCTGATGTTGCACACGGTGACCAGGGGAGGTCATGTAACCTCCGAGAGTCCGTTTCACACGTCTGGAGTGAAGCTAAATAGTACATAGCTTAGGGATGGGGGTGTGGCTCAATGGTAGAGTGCTAGTTCAGGATGTCTCAGGCCCTGAGTTCAATCCCCAGCACTGTTAATATAATCATACACAGCTTGCAGGATATGGATGGAGAGAGCGACTAGGTTAAAGAGCTTTGATTGACTCCTAAGAAGTTGCTGATATTTCACTTTTGTTAACATAATGAACATCAGTATCATAGGGCTTCACCTAATTCATATTGTTTATTGTTGCATAATGAATTCCCTTTAAATATAGCAGATGAAAGGAGCACTTCTTACATTTTCTGCTCAGAGGGAACTCTGGCGGGGCAAAGCTGGAGACACCATCGCCTCTCGGCTTCTGTGCGGTCGGCTACATCTGAAAGCCCAGGCGTGGAGAATCCCTGATTGACGCTGAGTGTGCTCGCTGTCTACCTGTGAGCTGAGGGAAGGACACTTAAATCCCTTGTTGGCCTTTGGTGGAGGGTGACCCTGGTTTCCTGCCGCATTGACCTTTCCACAGGCTGCCCTTTATGTGAAAGTGTACACACACACACACACACACACACACACACACACACGCACGCACGCACGCACACACACACACACACACACACACACGCACCATGGCTTATGTGTGGAGATCAGAATAGGAGTACGTTCTTTCCTTCTGCCATGTGGGTCCCAGGAACTGAACTCAATCGGTTAGGCCCTCTCTGCAAGGGCCTTTATCCACAGAGCGTCACCAGCCCAAGGTCAAAGCCTTTTTGGAGTCTAATCTAGAGAGTGATGTTTTATCACCCTGCCCGCACTCCAGGAAAAGGTGTCAAACCACGAGGCAAGATCACTGGATTCATCTCAGCAGCTTCCTGCTACACCATGTGACACTCAGCACAGAGCAGACGGCCAGCGATGGCAGAGGCCATCAACAAGGGGAGAGAACTGCAGCTCTGGACGTGGTTCTATTTGTATTTTTTACTAGCACATTAAAAAATTGGTTCTTTGGGAATTTCACATCATACACTCTAATCGCACCCATCTCCCAGTCCCTCTGCATCTGCTCCTCAGCCTTTCCCCCTCAAAGGAAAACCAAAAAAGAAACAATTAAAAACAAGATAAAAAATAAAATAAAAAATACAAATAAGAATATCAATTAAAAACAAACCAAACAAAATGCACTTCAATCCTCCGTCTTTGCTGTCTCTCCATCACCTCTTCATTCATCCTAGTGGCGCTGGGAGCTCCTGTGTGTCCTACAGTACCCTTTTGTCCAAATAGCTTTACTTGCAAATGTTCATTGTGTAATGTGTTGTTGGTCAGGCTCACGGCCTCTGGCTTCTGATACACCATCAACACTGGACCCTCACCGAAACTCCTATCAGACATCCTGCTGCTGCCCAGCACCATGGAGGTCCTGCAGCCATGATTCCGTAGGACCAGTCCCTTCACACACTCCAGCAGGTCATAGACAGGGTGGATGATGGGGTGTGCCAGCTCAAAGCCCTGCATGTATACCTGGGTGGCAGTTAGTTGAGCTGGTCAGTCTGGGCCACTAGGACCACCCCTCTCAAGTGAGGGGCAGAACCAGCTCCCCCATGCCTATGGTGAGGGGTGGGGCCAGCTTTCCCAAGTGTGGGGGCCGATTCTTCTATTAGGAGCAGGGCCAGCTTTCCTGTGCTAGGGTCCTTTATCCCAGGGCCAGCAAGGAGAGGGGTCAGCTCTCCGGTGGGGAGGGGGGAAATTCTCCCAGGGCCAGTGAGGGGCAGGACCAGTTCATTAGGCCCTTGCACTTCAATGCATGGTTCAACACATGGTTCAACAGATGGTTTGCATGGGCCCCTGTGGTAACATGGTAATGGGTAATCACCACAGACCCCAGCTATGGCAGGACCATGGACCCAGACACGGCCATCAGCAGCCGCTTGGGCCCAGATGTCACCATGGCTCTGGATGCAGTGCAGGCCTCTCAGATTGGCATGGGCCCAGCAGCAATGTGGTCCCAGGTGGTGGTCTAGACTCTGAGCAGTCACACAGCCCCCGATGGCAACAAGAGCCTTTGCCATGACCTCAACACAGACCCTGGCTGTGGCAGGACCATAGACCCAGATATCTCCCCCAGCCACAACTTGGGCTTGGATGTCAACATGGCCCCCTGTGGCAGCACAGTCTACCCTGATCTGCATGGCCCCAACAGCAGCATGACCAACATGGCCTCAGGTGGTGGCCCAGACCATGGTCATCTGCATTGCCTTTGGTGGTAACCAGAGCCATGGACATCAATGCAGACCCTGGCTAGGGTGGGGCCACGGACCTAGACATGGCCCTTGGCAGCAGCTTGGGCCCAAATGACTCCATGGCCATGGGTGGCAGAGCAGGCCACTGAGGTCAGCATGGCACAGGCAGAGGCACATCCCTTGGACCCCAACCTGGCCACAGGTAGCAGTCCAGAAGCCAGGCATCCTTGTGGCCTTTGGTGGCAGCTCAGGTCATGAACATTAACACAGACCCTGGCTACAGAAGGACCACAGACTCAGACATGATCCTTGGCAGCATCCTGGACCTGGATGTCATCATGGTCCTGGTGGCTGCTCAGGCCACTCAGATAGGTATCACCCTGGCTACAAGGTGGCCTTCAGACAACAACATGGCCCCAGGTGGCAGCCCAGACTTTGTGCATCCATCCGCATGGCCTTCAATGGTACCAGGAGTCATGGATATCAACACAGACCCTGGCTGTGGTAGGGCCATAAATCCAGACATGGCCCTCAACTTCTTCTTGGGTCTAGATGCCACTACGGCCCCAGGTGGCAGTGCAGTCTACCCTAATTTGTATGGCTCTGGCAGCAGCATGACTTTTGGGCACCACCATGGCCTCAAGCGTCAGCCCGTACCCCAGGCATCTGCCTTCAGTGCTAACAGGAGCCACTGACATTGATGCAGACTCTGGCTGTGGTAAGGCCATGAACCCGGACATGGCCCCTGTCAGCAGCTCAGGCCAGTTGATACGATGGCCACGGGTGACAGTGCAGGCCACTCAGATCAACATGGCTTCAGCTGCAGTACATCCTTCGGTCCCTAACATGGCCACAGGTGGTAGTGACATGGGCCATGGACATCAACACAGACCCCAGCTGCAGTAGGACCACGGACTCAGACATGGTCTTCAGCAGCAGCCTGGGTCTAGATGCCGCCATGGTCCAGGGTGGCAGCACAGGTCACTCAGATCAGCATCACCCTGGCTGCTGGGTAGCCCTTGGACACCAAAATGGTCCCAGGTGGGGGCCCAGACCCTAGGCATCCACAGGACCCTCGATGGCAACAGGTGCCATGGACATCAACACAGACCCTCCTTGCTATGGTAGGGCCACAGGCCCAGACATGGCCTTCGGCTGCAGCTCAAGCCTGGATGTCTTCATGGCCCCAGGTGGCAGCCCAGGTCACTCAGATCGGGATGGCCCCTGTGGTGGCATGGCCCTTGGGCACCAACATGGCCTTTGGTGGTAATAGAAGCCATGAACAATCAACACAGACCAAGGCTATGGCAGGGCCACAGACCCAGACATGGTGCTTGGCAGCGGCCCAGGACCAAATGTCACTATGGTCCCTGGTGGCAAGCAGGTCTGTCTCCCACAGCCCATTCCTCACCACCTTCACCTCTTCAGATCCACCTCTCTCCACAGGACATGAATGTTTCTGCCTCTCTTTCCCACCCAGACCCCTCCATACATTTGCTCATAGTGGGCCCATGGCTTCTTCCCCCTACCCAGGGCAAACTGCCCCGGGCAGGCATGTGTGTGTGTTCATCTCCACTGCTCGGTATAGTGGAAATTAACGAGGCAATTCCAGGTAGTTTATCTGATAGTCAAAAGAGGTTTCTTTTGGGTAAATTTACAGCAGGCAAAGGGGTTGGTCAAGGGATCCAGGAGAGGCGAGGCACAGTCCAATGCGCTTCTCTGGAGCATCCAGGATCACGAGGTAGCCAAGAAAGAGTGAGTTTGTATGCATCTCAGATCTGAAGGGATCCCTGTCTTGGCCACACCCTGGGCGGGGGCAGGTACCTAGTAGTTACCTGCTGCCTACTAGGGACGGTACTTCAGGGGTGAAACACAGGTAACTACCCCTACAGCTCGGTCCTCTCCATTTGCATCTTAATTGGAATACAATTTTTTTCTCTCATGAAATGATGTGGATGGAACAACCTGTAATAAAACCTCCCAGTGACAGCAGGTTCTAATATGCCTTCCTTACATGGTACCTTTGACCTTCTGCACCTTGTGCTCCTAGGATCTTCTTGCCAGCTTATTCTGAGCACCTGGCCTCTGAGATAACAACTGTCATTATTAGGGGACCCTTTAAAGCCTGGAGACCTTTTAAACCCAGGGGCCAAAGCCCTGGAGGTGGGGCCCTATCAACTGCAATCAATCTGGAGAGTTTGAAAGGGGCCAGCCAGAGCTCAGTTCCTTGACCTTGGCATATTGGAGTGTGGGCAGGGCCCAGATTTCAGAGACAGGTCCTGTGGGGGAAGGTGCACCTGCCGCTTCCTTGACTGGTTCATATCAAGCATGAAGTGTCTAGGGCAAAGCCATGGGGCTTGTGGGTTAGAAAGACACTGGAGCTGGTGGGTTGCACAGGTGTAGTGCTAACTTCTCTAGAGCAAGATCTCTTCTGAGCTCCAACTCCTGTTAGAGGATGTGAGAGCTGCTGTTTTTTCAGCAAAGAGAAGACTCAGAGGGACGACGACATTGACCATGGTCCCTTGGAGTGACCCTTTAAACTCATGTCTATTTGGGATGAAGGAGAGGGATGAGTGTTGGGGATGCTGAAGAAACACCATGATGTGTTGGAGTTGAGAATGCCTTGGGGTCCTTAAAACTAAGTTATCCTCCACAAACACTCTCTTTCTAATCACCCAACATCTACCTAGGTGCATAGATGCGGGGGTAGATGTGCAAAGAGGGGGTGATGATAAGTGCCCTGGAAGCTGCAGAAATGGAGAGGACTGGCTGGTAGCTGAAGGATCTAGACTTGAATCTTAACTTCTCCTCCCTGCAAGGTGACTCAATCTTTCTGAACAGGTCTTTTTGTGTTTCTCTCATAGAAACAGTTGTGCTGGCTATCTTCTGGGTTTCATGGTTTGTGTGAAGTCTCATGTTGGCGACTGTGAGTTTTAACACAAGTTGAGAGGAGTTGATTAGTCATGTCTGCTGTGGGTGAGGAAGGGTAGCAGAGGTGTATGTGTTTTTGCTTTTTCGTCTTCCTTGTCTGCAGGCTTCTGGTGACTGTGACAATATATGTGAAGCTTCTTCATATCTGGTTGCGGTCAATAAATACTTGTGTTTTTCTTTCAATTCACTCCAATTCAATTAATGACCAAGTAGACACCTCAGGAAACACTGAGTCAGTCATCACAGGTGCCTAGCAAGTATTCCTGAAGTATTGACAGCAGAACCTGCTCTTTCTGAGTCATGCTGACCCCCACTTACCAGGGACATTTGTAACCAACATCATCATCCGAAAGAAACATCTCAGAGCTCCAGGGCTGCAGAGGCAAAGTGAAGGAGAAGCCAGCAAGCCAGCAAAGGTACTGACTTGGTGTTTTTACACCCAGAGTGCCTCGCTGTCATCAGGAGCAGCCCCTTCATGAGATATAAGTAATTTGTGCAGGCTGATCCTGGTTTTCTCATTAATATGCAAATGAGGCATGCCAGTTGTTAGGTTAGAAGAAAGCTGTCATGTTTATTGTGACAGATTTAATGGATGTGTTTGGATTGTGCATTCAATGTGTTTTCAAGAGCATGTCTTATCTTTGTTTAGGCAGTAAATCAAAAATGTAAACAACAATTCATTAGCATCTGTCAGAAGCTCAAAGCCACATTGTTTCACTTGACAATCTTCCCAGAGGTGGGGAAAAAGCCCTATATCTGACTTATTTGAGATTAGTTAGAAATCGCACTGGTTTTCCTCTCCTCTCCCTCACTAAACGTGTAAGCAGTAATTGAATGACTGTGGCTCTGTTTCTAGAGCTGGGAGAGTCGCAGGGCCATAAACAGGGACCTTGTGTCTCGATGCATCTTGCATGTGTTGCAGGACTTTGGCATCCTGATATGCCCCATGGTGACCAGGTCTGGGGTAGGTCCTGTTGAAAACAAAGTAAGTGGTAGAAGCGTTGCTTCATTCCACAGAGTATTTCAGATAAGCCACTGGGAGAAAACAGTGAAGTGTAAAACAGAAAAGTGAAAAATAGGATTGGGCTCCAAAAGGACTGGGAGATGGCCCAGTGGCTAAAGTGCCTGTATTGATGTTTGGATGCTGAAGAGTCCACACACACAGTGTTAAAGATTCTATAAACGGGCCTGCAATGTGGTTCACTGGGGAAAGGTACCCATCACCAAGTCAGATGACCTGAGTTCAGATTTCCAGCACCTACACAAAAACCTGGCTTGTGGCACGAATCTGTAAATTCCTGTGCTGGGGAGAGAGAAACAAAAGGATCCCTTAGAACTCATTGACCAGCCACCCTAGCTGGACTGATGAGCTTCTGTTCCAGACTCTGCCTCTAACAATAAAATGGTGAGTGGTGGAGGATGAAACCTGATGTCCACTTCTGCCCCCGCAACACACACACACACACACACACACACACCTACCACATACACACACACACCACACAACATACATATATACACACACCCTACACACACCACATACACCTCCCCACACCCCAACAACCCACACCACCACCCCCACACCACACACACACACACACACACACACACACACACACACACACACACGCACACACCCCACATACACTTAGGAAGGGCTTCAGGGAACTGTAAACAAAGGAAAGATGAGAGAAGAGGATGTCTTAGGGGTTTCTATTGCTGTGAAGAGACATGACCATAGCAACTCTTATAAAGGAAGGCATTTAATTGGTGCTGGCTTACAGTTCAGAGGTTTAGTCCATTGTTGTCCTGGTGGGAAGCCTGGTGGCATGCAGGCAGACATGGTGCTGGAGAGGTAGCTGAGAGTTCTACAACTTGATAGGCAGGAAGCAGGAAGAGACACTGGACCTGGCTTGAGCATCTGGAACCTCAAAGCCCACCCCAGTGACACACTTCCTCCAACAAGGCCACATCTCCTAACAGTGCCACTCCCTATGGGCCCATGGGGGCCATTTCCATTCAACCTGTCACAGGACTAAGAGGGAAGTGAATTCTGCCCTCCACATTCTGTTGAGAGACAAATATGAGACTTGGTCCTAGAAGCTTTTTAACAGCTTCTTAATCTGTGCAGATCAGGTCTTACATAGAATTGTGCTGTCTTTTTTTTAAAAAAAACATTATTTATTTTATGTGTGTGTGTGTGTGTGTGCAGAGCTTGGGTGTCATGGTGCTTGTGAAGTGCCTTGGTGAAGGTCAGAGGATAACTCGGGGAGTTGCTTCTCACCTTTCACTATGTGGATCTCAGGGATCCGAACTCAGGTCACCAGGCTTGGCAGCAGGTGCTGAGCCATCCCATGGGCCTGTGTGTGGGGTCTTTTGCATTAAAAACATACAGTGTAACTCTGCATTTCACTCTCTGATCTCTCCTGGTTTCTAATCAGAGGTCACATTGCTCCTCAACGCCACCCCAGTCTTCCTTTTCCCTCACAGACTAGCTTCTGGGCAGGGTGTCTGTCCCCCTATTCCCCGCTCTGGCCCTCCTGTTGTTCACCACTCTTGTCTCCACCATGCCTGGAGATAGCTCTGACTACCCTTTCCAGTGGTAGGGGCCTTCTCTCTGGGCGGAACTCTCTCTTGGGCTCTTGTTCCGGCTTTCTCACACTCGCAGGGAGTTCTTGGCTGCCAGTTCCTCTTTTTTGGCCCCTCCCTCATTTTTGCTATCGGTCTTCCATTCCAGGCTGTTTTTTTCCTCTAGCAGTCACTCAGGGATCAACTCTTTGTTGATCCTCTTGTACTCAGTGACTGGTGCTCAACTACAATCCTGTCTGTATCCTTGCTTATCACCTCCAACTCCACAGCTCCAGTAAGAACAAGGCAGACCCCTGTCTCCTCCCATCTCAGGAACCCTCATCTGTTTCCCACTGGCTCCCTGGGCAACCCTACCATTCCCGCCTTCAGGAGGCCTCTTTGCTACCTGAAGCTCAGCAGCAGGCTTTTCCACTCCAGGCCAAACCTCTCGGTTCTTTCTCAGCCCTGGAGCTGGAAGAGATCTTTCCAATGCCTATTCTCTTGTCATCTTTCAGGCCTGTGACAGGTGGCAAGCTGCTCTTCTGGGGAGCTCTGAGTCCCTCATTCTCCGTGAGCTCGGCAGCACCAGCCTGTCCCTCGGCTCCCTGGCCCTGTGACTGGGATGGCCAGCTGTGGCTGCAGGGTATTGTGTCCCTCTCCTTGGTTCTGTCCTGTCCTCAGGTCCTGCCTACTCCAGGAAGCCTTGCTGGGAGCCCCCTCTGGATTTTCTTCCTCCCAAGGGCTGCAATTCTTTCTCCAGTTTCAGATTTCCTTACTTTTCTGTCACTGTGAGAAAATACCATGACCGGGGCAGCTTATAGAGGAAAGAGTTTATTTGGGCTTATGGTCCCCAAAGGTTAGCTGCGGGCGTGGCGGCGGGCTGCTGGTGACAGCCATGATGTCGGGAGCAGGAAGCTGAGAGCTCACACCTTTTTGTGTGTGTTTTTGCTTTGTTTTTTTGAGGCAGGGTTTCTCTGTGTAGTTTTGGTGCCTGTTTTGGATGTCACTCTGTAGACCAGGCTGGCCTTGAACTCACAGAGATTCACATGGCTCTGCCTCCCAAGAGCTGGGATTAATCATGCACCACCACCACCCGGCCGAGAGCTCACATCTTGAAAGACAAGTACAAAGCAGAGAGAGTGAACTTGAAATGGCTTCTGGGGGTTTTAATAAAGTCTTCCTTCAGCAAGGTTGCTCCTCATAAATCTCCCCAAACAGCACCACCAACACCGAGTGTTGAAACACCTGAGACTACAGGGGACATTTCTCATTCAAACCATCATCAGACTCCCTGCCTCCATAGGCTCGTGGCCAAATCATAATGCAAAATACATTTAGTCTAACCTTGAGTTTCCTTTGAACTGTGCGTGCTTAGGCCAAGGCCACCAGTTTTGGAGCAGGCCTCAAGATAAGAATGGCTTTTCTAGCCGGCCGGTGAGTTGGAGGCCAGCCTGGTCTACAAAGCAAGTTCCAGGACTGTTACACAGAGAAACCCCCTTATCAAAAGAAAAAAAAAAAAAAAAGGTTTTAGTAGATGAACACTGGCAATTCGTGTGATGATAGGGAACATTAATACAACCCCCACTGAAGCCAAAACTCCATCCTCTCCTCAAAAAAATCCCATTCTTCTGAGCCTTACACCAGTATTACAGAAACACATTAGGAATTCCACTGATGAACCCAAATGCATCAATAAAAATTTGTGAGAAGCCTAAATTATTTCCTGGCAGGTTCCTTTGCAGTCACTATGCAGCGAGCTCATCTCCTGAGTACTGGGATTGTGAGTGTGCACTGCCACACTCTTTTTACACAGTGGTAGAGGGGAAACGGAAGGCTTTATGCCCAGTGGGCAAACACTGCAAAGACTGAACTCCATCCCCAGCCCTACTATCAGCCTCTTCGTAGACAGAGGCTAGAGCCATCCCACCTCTCCCAGAACCCCCCAGCCAGGCCCCACCTTTCCCAGGGACCATGGAGACCACTCCCTAGCACTGACCTTAACCTAGGAGGTTGGGAACTTTCACTTACAGCTTTCACCAAGATTTACACCACAGGAGGCTGGTGAGATGGCCCTTCAGGCAAAGGCACTTGCTGCCAAACCTGACAACCTGAGTTTATTCCCCCGGACCCACACAGGAGAAGGAGAGAACCAATTTCTGACCTCCAAAGTTGTCCTCTGACTTCCACACACATTGCGTGCACGCACGCACACACGCACGCATGCACACACACGTGTGCGCGTGCACATACACACACATTAAAAAATATTTTAAAAGTTTTACACCAAGAACTAAAAAGGGTGCATGAACCTTCGAGCAGCAACCACCATTCCGTGCCACACTGAGTGGGCATTAAAGTAATGGAAGGACTTGTCTAGGAGATGTGGGCTCACGTAAACAGAGAGCTATGAGCCTTAACAATAACACCCCAGGCCTTTTCTTTCTTTCTTTCTTCTTCTTTTTTTTTTCTTCTTCCTTAAATGACGTAAAGATCAACATGCAACTCACCCCAGCAGGCTTTATGTCAAGCAATTAGGAAATGGGACGATGAAAATGTTTATTCAAAAATCAATGACTGTATCCTAAGAGGGGTTTAAAAACCACATGAGTAGAACCTCCCCCCAGTGCAGCCCTCAGAGCCACGGTGGCCCAGGGAGGCTCCAGACAGTAAGGGGTTAAGATATGGATTTTTAACTCTAGATTTGAAGGAAGACCCCTGGGTGAGCTTTTCATTGTGTCGACTAAAAATGTTTTAAAAATCAATATCACAGTATATAAAAGGATCTTCTAAAGACCGTGTCAGCCCCGTCCACAGCCAAGTGGACCACAGTGACTGATGGAAGAGGTGGACATTAGTTCTTTGAGGCTGGCAGCTAACAGGATGGGAGTAGCTGCAGGTGAGGAAGCTTTCTAACGAGCGCTAATTGCAAGCTGGGTGTGGTAGAGCCTAACTGTAGCCCCAGCACCTGGATGGTGGAGGCAGGAGGATCAGGAAGTCAAGGTCGTCCTGAGCTGCATGGTGAGTTCAAGGCCAGCTGGTCTCTATGAGACTGTCTTGAACAAAAGATAACTAAAACCCAAACAAAATAGTATGCTAATGGTTTCTGTAGGAGAAGGTAGTGCAGATCTGACCTTTCCTATCAGTTCAGTTTTTAGCCAGAGACAATAATTATACTTTTCATTTCTGTCCTCAGGTTGAAGTTGAAAGCTATGTAGTTATTTAATAACAATGGTAATAACTAAGGTTCATTCAGCATACACTCAGTTCCTGCTGTAAGTCAGGGGCTGGGTTCTGTGCTCTAAAGGGATGGACATAAAACTTGTCATCAAAGCTTTTTTCCTAAGGAGTTTAGATCAAGGCAGGCCTTCAACTTAACAAAAAATACTTGGATTATTATTATTATTATTATTATTATTTGGTATTGTGTGTGTATGTGCCCGAGTCATGGGTACCACAGCAAGCATATAGAGGCCAGCTGGCCATTTCAGGGGTCAATTGCCACTTTCTGCCTTGGTTGAAAGGTAAAGTGGTTTGAAAGGAAATGGCCCCCAAAGAGAGTGGCACTATTAGGAGGTATGGCCTTGTTGGAGGACTGCATTGCTTCCCGCCGTGACGATAATGGACTGAAACTCTGAGCTGTAAGCCAGTCACCACAATGACATGTTTTCCTGGATAAGAGTTGCCGTGGTCATGGTGTCTCTTACAGCAATAGAAACCCTAACGAAGACAAGAGGGGTCTTTGTTTTTTGAAGCGGTGTATAACCATGACCTAGCTGACCCACAGGCTTCTGGGGACCCTTCTGTCTCTGTCTTCCAGGAGTGCCTGGCTTTCATGTGGGCTCTGGGGATTCAAACTCACGAAAGCCCTTTACCTGCTAAGCCGTCTCCCCAGCCTGTAAAGTATTGCCAAGGCGACCTCCCATCAATGGTTTCCCTTGTTTGTTTGTTTGTTTGTTTTTTTTCCTGGCAGTACTGGGGGTGGAACCTAGGGTCTCAGGCATGTTAGGAAGGAGTTTGACACCTGAGCTGTGGTCCCACCTCTGGTTTTCCAACTTTTCAGCCTTGATGCATTGGCAGAAAGTCCGTACAGTGCGCATTCCTGTGCTTCTCGATAAGAACTGTGCCCAGCGTGGTCTTCTGCATTGCCCTGTGTATTGGGATGTCTACTGTGGTCTATTGGGTTGAGAGAAAAACAAAACGCTGCTTGCCATCTGAACAGGTGGACTCATGGCCCTCTACTAATATATGTGTGTGTGCATATATATAATACATACTATATACATGTAATATATATGTATACTATAGCTACATAATTATACATAATATATAGCAAATTAGCTATATAGTATATAACTAATACATCATGACCTGAAGTTTGGACATTTCTCTCTAATTGGACAGCGCAAGCAGAAAGTGCTTTCTGAAGAAAGTGTGCTTGACAGAGTGGGGAGACGCTAGGGCCTTCTGGCTGGGGTGTCAAGGAGGGTGTCACAAAGGAAGTGACATTTAAGATGGGCCTGATGACAGAGGGATGCCTTCCAGGAGCTGGTCTGAGTAATGAAGGAGTCGTAAAGTTTGTGATAATGCATGTTTCTATGTTTTGGCTTCTTTGTTTTTTTGAGTTAGGATTGTGCTGGTTAGTGTTTTTTGCATTTTTTTAATTTTTATTCTATGTGTATGTATGTGCATCTATCTATATGTATGTACACCACCTGCATGCAGATACCTATGGGGGCCAGATGATATTGTTGTATCCCCTGGAGCTGGAGTTACAGAGGGTTGTGAGACGTCATGTGGATGCTGGGAACAGAACCTGGGTCCTCTGCAAGAGTGGTAAGTATTCTTAACTGCTGAGCCATCTCTCCAGCCCCTAGTTTTAACTATCAGCTGGACACATCCTAGAATCAAGTGAGAAGAGAGTCTTAATGAGGACTTATCTAGATCAGGTTGGCCTGTGGGCATGAGTGTGGTGGTATTGTGTTCCCCAAAATATTGTGTACCTTAATAAACCTACCTGGGGTCAGAGAACAGAAAAGCCACAAGATACTTAGGCTAGGAAATGTTAGCACACGCCTTTAATCCTAGTATTCCAGAGACAGAAATCCCTCTGTATCTCTGTGAGTTCAAGGCTGCATTGGAAATAGCCAGGCATGGTGACTCACGCCTTTAATCCCAGGGAGTGGTGGTAGAAAGCAGAAAGGTTTATAAGGCGTGAGGACCAGAAACTAGAAGCACTTGGCTGGTTAAGCTTTCAGGATTTCAGTTCAGCTGAGAGCCATTTGGATATGAGGACACAGAGGCTTCCAGTCTGAGGAAACAAGACCAGCTGAGAAGTTGGCCAGGTGAGGTTAGCTGTGGCTTGTTCTGTCTCTCTGATCTTCCAGCTTCACCCAAATATTTGGCTCTAGGTTTGTTTTATTAATAAGACTCTCTAAGATAACTGCTACACATGAGTGTAGGGGGCCTGTCTTGATGGTTAATTAAGGTGAGAAGATCCACCCTGAATGTGGGTGGCACCATTTCATGAACCCCAAAAGAGAGGAGGAGGCAAATTGCGCAGGAGCAGCAGCAGGCAAGGATCCATGCGCAGGTTCCCTCTGTTTGTGAGTGTGGATGCGATTCATTGAGTTTCTGCCTTCAACTCCCTGCCGTGAGTACAGCCTGGAATTGTGAGTGACAACAAATTCTTTCCTCCCTCCCATTGCTTCTGGTCAGGGTGCTTCATCACGGTGATAGAAAGGAAGGGTCTCACTGCAGAGCCAAGGCTGGTCTTGAACTTGTGACTCTTCTGCTGTAGCTTCTCTGGTGCTGGAATGACAGGTGTGGACTGTCCCCAGCCTGGAGCCTGGTTTAGATCCTTTTATCAACATATGAAATGATCCTTTCCTTTTCAAGGGATGTTCCCACCTACGGCTCCGTTGACCTGTCCTTACGCACCTGTTCTACTGACCACATTTTATCAAAGGGGAACACGGAGACTTCGTGTATTAGTCTTTTATTTGTGTTGCCACAAGACACCTGACAAAAACAACTTAGGGATGAGTTTATTTTGCTGTGATCAGGAAGTGACAATACCTCCAGGAGACAGAGACAGCCCCTCTGGAGAACCATGGACCACCCAGCGTTGTATCCATCAGCGAGACTCCCATATGGCCCGCTGACAGTTCTGAAAGCCCTAGACACCATCACACACTCCAAGACCACCTCCCTGGGCTCAGCTACAGCTCTGAACTTCCTAGCTTCTTCCTGACCCTGCCCCAAACTGACACCTCCAGGAACACTGGCTGCACTGTCCCCTCCCCCATCACAGGGATGAGGGCCCTGGGCCAGGCCCATCCCACCCTCTCTGGATCCCAATTGATGTGGTCCCAGGACTCATAGGACCACAAGTGGCCAGACACACAGCATTCCAGAGCAAGGTCTAGGTTCACTCCAGTTCTAGGTACTTGTCACAGCTCCTGTTTCTCTGATGGGGGCATGCAGACCCAGCTGGCTTTCTGCTGGATCCAGGTTCCCAGGACCCTGGGGTGACATCGACCTCAGTAGCCAGTTAGGTTGTTCCTTCCCCATTGCCTACCAGCTTTTTGACCTTGGCCATGGACTCAATTTGGAGATATAGTCCATCACGGTGGGGAAGGCATGGTGGCAGGGATGTAAGTCACTCAGCTGGTCCCATTGTGCCTGCCATAAGGATGCAGAGAAGATTTCTGGCACTGGGCTTGCTTTCTTATTTTCATTTAGGCCATGGGTTGGTGCTGCCAACATTTGGGGTGGATGTTCACATGTAAGCCAGTCTAGAAACTCCCTCACAGACACACCCAGGGCTTTGTCTCCTAAGAGATTCTGGATCCTGTAGAGTTGACAATTAATATTAACCATCACATAGAGCAAGAAAGGACCTTGCCCACAGACTCACAGCTTGCAGGCTTTGGCAGAGTCGGGTATGAGCTCCAGTCTGCTGATTGCAGCCTCTGAGTCACCTTGGCAATGGGAAGCTGGGGGCTGAATCTCTGATCGGGGTTTGGTGGTGAGAGCTAGGGTCCAGAATAATGGCTTCGAGCTCTACAGCTCAAGTCTTGTCTACCCCCCTCTCCCGCTCAGGCGGCAGCACTGATTGATGTGACTCGGAGCCACAGCCAGGTCAGTCCTCTTCTGCCTTTTTACGTAGGGAAGACTGAGCTTGGTATCATGAAGCCTCCGACCCAGCCATATAAATAACCGTTGCTCTCCCCAGAAACCTTGTGAATCTGACCTCCCAGTGTGGAGCCCACAGCTCCAGCCGAAGCCTTCCAAGTCTTCCATTCACCAAGAACAAACTCTGTCCTCTCCCCACACCAGGCTGATTCTGCAGCCTCGTCTGTTTGACTTCCTTTCTCTCAAGGAACTTACAATTTAATCAGGAGTGCCTAATAGTACACACATTCTAAATTGCAATCATTCATTGTATCTAGCCTGGGGCTTTTCTGTCTGTTAGAAATATCAGGGTTATTTCCTTCTTTTAAGAGTTTATGTTACAGAAAAAAAAAAAACCCAACAAACTTTACAAATAATGTTTGCTGTTTAATGTTCTCTCCTGAAATATCAATCTGCGAAAAAATAGAAACTCCTTCTTTACAATTCATCTTTAGGATGGAGTTCCAGTTTCTTATAATGTAATGAATGTACTGCAGATAATGGTGCAACCGTGCAAATGAAAGGCACATATAATCAAAATGATAATGGAGCGTATTGTACTGCTTGTATAATAAAATCCATACCAATATGGAAATCATATCTCAAGGCAACATTCCTCTCTTTGATTTTTGTAGTAATTGTACATGTAAGAGCAGGGCAGTGAGAAGTGGAGGAAACAAGGGTCTTTATTGCTTCATTAGGCAGCTGGTGTTCTGATGGTCCAGCTTGTCAACAGCCATCCCTTAATTTTCAAGGGAACTTACCCTCTATTCGCCATAATGATTTACGGCTCATGGCTGCTTTCTCCTCAGCCTTCTCTCTGTGAAGAGGCACAGTGAGAGGAAATGGGATTGCAGGGGCCCTTTGGATTGGCACCTTCTGTCTGCTCTGGGGTTCGGGTCATTTGGGAGCTAGGTCCTCACCGGGGCCTGAGAGAGCTTCAGGTTGGATGTGCGCTGTCCCACCCCCTCCCCGCCCCCCGCCCATCAGCAGTGTGCAGATCTGAGCCTGGAAGTGTAGATGGTCGGCACACACCAGCTGATGAGACTTGCTCACTCTCCAGTTGGCTTACACAGTCGCCTCAAGTATGACCTTGGCTTTGACCTGTCTTTGGTTCAGGCCTTTGGAAGTGATTCCCCCATTTCTCTTTCAACTAGCTAGAGCATGCTTTGTCGTGTGGGCAGTCTGGATGGGTAGAGGAAGGCCTGATGGGTTTGGGAGGTGGGCAGGCGTGAAGGATAACCTCCAGAGGCTGGGTAAAGTTCTGGGAGAGAGTAGACCCCCCTTGGTGTTTTCCCTGGCCCCGCCTCCCTCTAGATATTCTTCTAGAGTTCCTGACCTCAGCCAGCCCAGGTGTGATCAGCCAAGCTTCCACTTGACCCCTTTGCTCGTGTTCACACTTCCTCCAAATCTTTGGGTGTGAACACGGTGAACGTGCCTTGCAGGACCCATGTAGATCGTTGAGACTGGCTTGTTCCAGGGCCAGTGTGGGGCTGAGTTGAAGGCAATTGCCACCTATGCCTGCTGGCCAATGGGACTGTAACTGTACCTGTGGATCCTTAACCAGCCCCTCCAGGTAGGTGTTTTATTATTCCCTCTCTATAGATAAGGACACCGAGGCCTTGGACAAGATTACAGAGCTGGTAGGCAATGGGGAAGGAACAACCTAACTGGCTACTGTGGTCGATGTCACCCCAAGATCCTGGGAAGCTGGATCCAGCAGAAAGCCAGCTGGGTCTGCATGCCCCCATCAGAGAAACAGGAGCTGTGACAAGTACCTAGAACTGGAGTGAACCTAGACCTTGCTCTGGAATGCTGTGTGTCTGGCCACTTGTGGTCCTATGAGTCCTGGGACCACATCTACTGGGATCCAGAGAGGGTGGGATGGGCCTGGCCCAGGGCCCTCATCCCTGTGATGGGGGAGAGGACAGTGCAGCCAGTGTTCCTGGAGGTGTCAGTTTGGGGCAGGGTCAGGAAGAAGCTAGGAAGTTCAGAGCTGTAGCTGAGCCCAGGGAGGTGGTCTTGGAGTGTGTGATGGTGTCTAGGGCTTTTCAGAGCTGTCAGTGGGCCATATGGGAGTCTCACTGATGGGTACAATGCTGGGTGGTCCATGGTTCTCCAGAGGGACTGTCTCTGTCTCCTGGAGGTATTGCTACTTCCTGACCCTTGTGTGGTAGGTATCCCCTGGCCAGCTTGTGGTACAAGCAGACTTCTGGGCCTTCTATAGAATTCGCATCTCTGGCTGCTTGACAGTGATGGTGCATGCCTTTAATCCCAGCTCTGGGGAGGTCTGGTCTACAGAGTAGTTCCAGGACAGCCTGGGATACACAGAGAAACCCTGTCTTGGGGGGTGGGGTGGGGTAAGAATTAGCATCTCTGTGGACACAGCCCATGAATCTATACTACTAATAAGCAAACTAACAGGATGGTCCCGCACCTGGTATGGTCTGGAAAAAGGTGGAAGAATTGTTGGAGAGCGTCAGAAGCTTTTGGAGCAGTTGAGGAATGAGGTTCAAAAGGCAGGTGTTCTTGTTCACATTCATGAAGGCATCAGGGACAGCTGGGTTTGAACTTGAATTCTCCTAACTCCTAGGATTCTGTTGGGGTTTGGATTTGAAATGTCTCTCACAGGCTCATGTGTTTGAGCACTCATGAGCTGGTGGTGCTGCTTGGGAAGATGATGAGAACTTTGGAGGTTGGAGCCTTACTGGAAGAAGTGGGTCATTGTTTTTTTTTTTTTTTCAAACTTCATTTATTATTATTGTATATGTATGGTGTGCGTGGGGGGGGCATGCTTTGCCACAATGCGTTTTATTTATTTATTTATTTAACTTATTTATTTTATGTGCATTGGTGTGAAGGTGTCAGATCCTCTGGAACTGGAGTTACAGACAGTTATGAGCTGCCATGTGGGTGCTGGGAATTGAACCTGGGTCTTCTAGAAGAGCAGCCAGGGCTCTTAACCACTGAGCCATCTCTCCAGCCCCCACAATGTATTTTTGAAGTCAGTCTCTCCTTCCACTTTTAGATGGGATTGTGGGATCCAGGACTGAAGTCAGGCCACTAGACTTGTATGCAAGTGCCGTGGCTCCTGAGCCGTCTCACTGACCCAGGCCTTGAGCGTTTATAGTCATACCCCACTTCCTGTTCACTTTGCTTTCTGATTACTTCATGACCAGATGTGTTCATGCCTGCCATTCAAATTCCTCTCCTTAGGGAGACATAAACAATGTGTATCTCTCCTCCAAAGGTCCCAAGGACAAACTGAGGTACCATTCCATCAAAGTTCACTCTGGGGAACCAATTTTTTTTAATAGAGCAGTGGGGGCTCTAGGCAGGAGCATGGGTGGCCTTAAAACAGCTACATTGGAAGGTCTGCATCCAGTATGGATGATGACTCCCTTATGCCTGCACAGATGGAGTTCCCCCGCCCCTCTGCAGTCCTTCCCTGCCTATATACTTCTAGTCCTTCCCTGAGGTCATGTGCAATTAGGGCAGACTTGCATACACCTGGTTTGGAGGAGCAGCTGGATACTCCAGTGAGGGTTTCATTTCTGTTGCTCCTTCTATGAGGAAACGTCAACAGTCAAGCCCAGCTGTGGGCATCACTTGCAAGCCCCCCTCCCCTAAGCTGAAGATGGCAGTTTAGCTCGGAGGACAGTCCTGTACAAAATCCACTATGAGGGGCGGTGACCCCTTGAACTGGGAGCCAAAATAAACACTCCCTGAAGTGGCCGCTTCTCAGCTATTCAGTCACAGAAATGAGAAAAGTAAATAATATAGTTAACCTTCACACCGTGTGCTGTTTGCCTGCTGCTGCTGCTGCTGCTGCTGCTGCTGCTGCTGCTGCTGCGTGCGTGTGGACAGGCTTACAGGGGAGACTCAGAGCACTGTTCTCCTGTTTTCGACACCATCGTTTAGGAGCCTGGGAAGGTTGGTGCTTCATGGTGGAGTGCTTGTGAACCATTCACGAGGCCCTCAGTTCCATCTCCATGTCCTTCCTCATCTTTTCCCATGATGCCAGTGGCTCCTTCTGCTTATCCTGTTCTCCTTGTGTCCCCAGTCTGCCTGCAAAGAGAGGAAACCTGTGTGTGTGTGAGTTGGGGCGGGAGGTGGGGGTGGGGGTGGGGGTGGGGACGCAGCAGCTCAGAGGCTGACTTCTGTCCCTGCTTTTGTCATTTCTGACCTCACCCCTACCCTCCCAGCTTTCTTGAATCCAGCTGGGCCAGCAGGCTATCTCAAGGCCACACTAGCAGCTGTGTGGAGTTGTTCTGTGACTGTTACGAAATACAAGCTTCCTACTGGCCCGGAGTGTCCACTTTGGAGCAGATGGCTACTTTATCTGTAAAGTGTGAGTAATTTCACAGAGGTGATCTTATTCTCGGTCATTTCTTTGTCTTGCTGTGGAAAACAGTAAGATATATTTCCCACCGTGGTCCATTGTGGCGGCCCCCATCAGGGTCCCCTTTGGAAGTTGGTCTCCTCTCTCCTCCTTGCCAGTCCCTAGGGCTAGCCTGAATCATCCAACATTGAGATGGCAGCTTTGAATGAAAAGTTAATTATTCTTCTTTATCATACTGAAGACAATTCATTTTTGTTAGTGATTTACTCTGCTCTGTAATTATAGATGCAGTGATTAGAATGTCTTCTGTTCTGTTCTGCAGATTCTGAAAAAATATGATCTATCCCCATCACTGATTTATAGCTCTTCCTTTAGAAGTTTTCATTCCTGTTTTTGTGATCGTGTCGAGGGACTCTGGCCAAGCCCGGTGCCTCTACTGGGGCTATTAGAGTTGCTGTGTACATATACAATTAAGGAATTCCAGAACATAAATGACTGCCTTTGGGGCGTATAGCTAGTCCAGTTACCATCTATCATGTCAGTCTCTCCCCACTTCCCCCACGGACAATACTGTGTGTTTGGTGAAGTAAGTTAACACAAAACAACATTGCTTAAAATAATGCTTAAAAGACCTTAAAATAATACTTCTTTTTTTTTTTGACACAGAACGTCTGATCCGTCTGCTTCTATCTCCAAGTTCCATGCATCGACTACAAGTTTAAAATAATGCTGAAATTTAAGAGATATTGAAAAGGAGGAAAAAACAAAAACAACAACAACAAAAAACTGCTGCCCAGTGAGAGTAAAAAACACACATTTAGAAGAGGTTCAAATTTCTACCTGGCCCCTTTCATCCTGGAGACTGTCTGTGCACGAAGCTGTCTGAAGGCTGGATATCTCTTCCCTTGTTTCTGGTCAAACTTGGATGAACCTTAGGCTTGGCAGGGCTCTGGAACCTCATGTGCACCCCACATTTCGTCCTTGGGAACCACATTGTCATACAGACAATAGGCTGCACCAGCCAGGGCAGTTGGAGAGGAGCTGAGTCTCCCCAGCTCCGTGGGAGGCCTGCCTCTGGCTTTTATGTCCAAGCTGGGATTCTTGGCTTCACAAACCTGCTTCTGGTTTTGAGACTTGGTCCTTTTCCCAACATTATAGCATTTAAAAAAAAAAATTTTTTTTTGCCATCAATAAAACCATGTTCAGGGCTAATATTCATGCTTTAAAAAATTCAATTGTCCACTGGAGCCCAGTTAATAGAAGCATATTTCTTCAAAACAGATGTTGTGCTTTGGGTCTGATTTGGACAAGGCTCTTGCTGTGGGGATCAGTGTAGGGGTTTCCCATCTCACTAAGGATGGAGATGCTGGCTTTTCATACATAAGAGTTAAAAATCAGTGGGTGTCACGCTACCCAGAGGCCACCATAGTTAGAATTTTCCTGTGAATCTGTTTCTGCATGTATTTACACACCCAGAGTCACTTAGAAAAGCAAATTGGAAACATCACTTTTGAGCCCTTTCCCGACTTCCTTGGGTGGACACCTACCCAAGTTAGCAAATGTGACTTTTAAATGTTGCCAAAGGTCTTACCAGGCAGCTGAGGCACCCTCCCTTCGGTGTTTCCGCCTCTGATGGGGGACGGAAGCTCTTGCCCTTTTTCTACTATTAAGGATAGTGCCTCGGTGAACATCACTCTGCATGTATCTCCGAGCATGTCTGTGATAATTTCCTTAAGATAAAAACTTAGAAATGGGAATGCTGTATCAAAGGTTATGGACATTGACATGTCCATTCATCCTTTAAAAAAGAAAATAGCACTTTCTTTGGTAAAAGAAGCAAGTTGCTTTAAGGCAGGGTTGCTGCACGTCCTACACAGTATCCATCAGCTGGGCAAGAAAGGCTCAAGGCACATGGCTTGAGAAGCTGGCTGGTGAATGTCACCCTAGAAAGAGCCTGTCACCGGCAGGAGAGGCACCCATCACCAATAGCTGGGAAAGCAGTCACCACTGTGAGTGCTGGCACCAGCACTGCCCCAGGAGCGGAGACCAAGAACGACAAAGGAGATATGGGAGCCACAGCTCTCTGGGGAGGAAACTGCTAACTCATCCCCAAACCATGGGTGATCCTTCCCAGGGAGGGCAGAAAGCCCAGAGTCTTCATCAGATGAAGACAGAGCAATGGGGATGGAAGCTCCATGAGAAGCAGCTGTGGCATTGTGGGTAGGATCCCAGCCACAGAAGGTTCCAGGAGCTTCAGCAGTCAGGTAGGTGAGAGAGTCGTATTTTCACTGGGCCGAGGTCTATGGGATAATCAGCCACTAGAGAATGAGCCCTAGGTAGTTGTGGGAGCTTTGGCGGAGAGCCATTGTGTTTTCTTTAGAGACAGCTGGGTCCCCAGGGGCAATTTGCTAGCTGGGTTAGATAACAGCCTTCCTGCTGGGTTGTCTCCTCAGTCAGGCAGCAAGGCTTCCGCCTTCTCCGCGGGCAGCCATCAGTGTCTTCTGATAGTAATTCCTTCACTTTCCTCAGGAGAACACTAATCTTCCCACTCCTTGGGGTCCTTGGGTTGGAGTAGGGTGGGCCCCACTCATCTGAGCCACACTGTTAGTACGTTGTCTCCCGGACTGCTATGGTGGATCTAGGGATGGGCATGTAACTGAGCCCTTCCCATTGGAAAGAGTCTTAGTTCAACTAGAGAGCACCTGTTAAAGGCGTGCTTTAATAAGTGGCACCGAATTCATACGAGAAAGAAGAGGAAACCCCAAGTCCTGTGCAAAGACACCTTCCAGGAGCATCATAGACATTAGTGTGGAAAAGAAACCATTATCAATTCTAAAAGAAATTGCAGGGAATATTTTCATGATTTATGTATAAATTCCAAAGTGTGACACAGAAAGTGCTTATGAAAAAAGATAGATATCTTAAACTACTTTAAAATTAAGGACTTTTTTTGTGTTTGCAAACAGGCATAGGGAGACCAATCTTACATAAGATATTTGACACACACACACACACACACACACACACACACACACACACACACACACATTGTTGTCCAGAGAGGGTCTCATGTAGCCCAGGCTGCTTGAAATGTGCTATGTAGCCAAGGATGATCTTGAACTTCTCACCCTCTAACCACCATCTCTTGAGTACTGTGATTATAGGCATGTAACATCATGACATTGTGTGTGTGTGTGTGTGTGTGTGTGTGTGTGTGTGTGTGTGTGTGTGTTGGGGATGAAATCCAAGGTATTGCTCCCAATAGGTAAGCACTCTATCAACCAAGCTATGCCCCCAGCATATAGTATAGAGATCTGACTGAGGACTCGTCATCAGAGTGATGACGATAAAGATAAAGAGCTCTTAAAGCCAATAAGAGAAAGACAGAACAGCTCAGTAGAAAAGTGGGGGCAGGCACAGAAGAACTTGAATAGGTGTTTTGTAAGAGCCTGTGTAAGAGAGCTAGAGGGATGGCTTGGGAATTCACAGTGTGTACTCCTCTTGTAGAGAACCCAGGTTCAGCTCCCAGCATCCACATGTCTGTTTACTGCCTTGTAATTCCAGGTCCAGGGGACCTGATACTTACTTCTGGCCTCTGCAGGCTCCCTACTGTACACACACACACACACACACACACACACACACACACACACACAAAATAAAAATTTTTTTAAAATTGAAAAAAATTAAAAAGGATGCAAATCACAAAAACAAACAAATGAACGAACAAACAAATCTGGAAAGATGTTTGACCTGGCTAAACTACCACCAAGATAAATCACGATAGAGTCAGAGTTGAACAGATACCAGAAGGATGAGGGTGAAAGGGGACGGTGTGGCCTGATTAGAACTTTCACTTTTTTTTTTTTTTCTTCTGTGTAACAGCCCTGGCTGTCCTGGAACTCCCTCTGTAGACCAGGCTGGTTTTGAACTCACAGAGATCCAACTGCCTCCTGAGTGCTGGGAGCAAAGGCGTGCACCACCACACCCAGCAAGGCAAGACTTTCATTTACTGTTGACAGGAGTGAAAACTACACCATGTGCTTTGGAAAACCTTTTGGTTTGCATACCAAATTGGAACAAAACACGTGCTCCATAAACATGTACATGCTTAAAGTTATGACGTGCATTTAACAACAAGAGATCTACCATTGCAGTAAAGGTCCCTAAATAAAAAAATAATATGGAAGTCCTTGAGCAGTGAAATGGATTTAGTTAGGGTCAGGACGTGGCTGCATGCTTAGAGGGGTCATATAGTATCTGTGAGTACCTGAGTTCAATCTCTAGCACCCAAACAAAGCCAAATTACAAAAACAACAAATGAACCCTCAAATCCACAAATAAACAAAACTGAACAGTTAAGTGACAAAATCCCAAACCCAAACAAAAAACTTTGCACCTCCCCCCATCCCCCTTAGACAGGGTTTCTCTTTGTAGCCCTGGCTGTCCTGGAACTCTAGACCAGGCTGGCCTCGAACTCACAGATATTGGCCTGCCTCTGCCCCTGGTGGTGGGATTAAAGGCGTGCGCCACCACCGCCAGGCTCTACCAGCTGTTTAAGAAACAAAGCATTCAATTGTAGCTTTTGGAAGATTACACAGTGAAAAGGAAAGAAAAGGCTGCAGTCATGCTCCTGCCTCCGCTCCCCACCGCATTGGAGTCACACTTCGGTAGTTCTGTGAGATAACCCTCAAATGTTTTCCAGGTTGTCCCGTTACACGTCTCCTCCAGCCATGGATGAGACCTCCAGTCACTTTGCATCCTCAGTAGCATTTGGTATTGTCAGGGCAGAGCTTTCTCTTTAACGCAGTGATTTTTAACTTGTGGGTCACAACCATCCGAAAACACATATTTCCGATGGTCTTAGGAACAGACACCGCTTGGGAGAAAATTACAGTTAGAAAGTAGCAATGAAAATCGTTTTATGGTTGGGGATCACAACAACGTGAGGAACTGTATTAAAGGGTTGCAGCATTAGGAAGGTTGAAACCACTGGGTTAAAGGATCTGGAACCTAGGGTCCCTCCAGCTCTGGCCGCCATAGTTCTCTTGACTGCCTAGTCGGCTGGAAGTTCAAAGTGTGGCTAAAATAGACCGTGGCAAACAGTGGGGAGGACATTGGAAGGACAGATGGGAGCACTCTTCTGTCATAGTGTGGGGTATGGGAGTATCATTGAACACAGAGAGACACACAGAAGCTTTCGTGGAGAGGTGTCAGGTTCTGTTCTGTAAACCTGGTACCAGACGTGATTCTGCTTCTGACGGGATGCTCTCATTCACCCTCTGCAGCAGGAATTCTGAGTGTCTCTAATGCACAACTTTGAGAGCAGCAGGACCGTGTCATAACAGGTCAAGTCACCTAAGAGCACTGGGGACAGCAGGAACGACTAGATTCCATCCAAAAGGGAATCTTTTCTCTTAGGAAACCGTGCACACTGCCTGCCAGTATCAGGAAGAATTAGCAAGTTGCTGAAGTCAGAGCTTGGCCTGAGGACTGGCAGAGAGCTTTGCTTCTGCTTACCACATGAATTAAAACAATTACCTATCTCTCTCTCTCTCTCTCTCTCTCTCTTTCGTGTGTGTGTGTGTGTGTGTGTGTGTGTGTGTGTGTGTGAGTGTGTGTGTGTGTAGGTATGTGCACATGAGTGCAGAAGAGAGCATTGGATCACTGATGCTAGAATTATAGGACGTTGTGAATCACCTGGAAAAGGGAGTTGGGAGCCTAACTCCATCCTCTGGGAAAGCATTAGCTGTTGAGGCATCTTTCTAGCTCGTGACAGAATTTTTTTGATGGTAAAAATCTGTGGTGAGGGCTGGGGATGTAGCTCAGTTGGTAGACTGCTTACCTAGCATGTACAAAACCAAAAGCCCAGGTTCAATTCCCAACATCTTGTAAACCAGATGTGATAGTGTATGCTTTGTAATCCTGGTGCTCAAAATATGAAGGCAGGAGGATCAGAAGTTCAAGGTCAACTACGTAGTGGACTTTGAGGCCACCCTGGGTTAAATAAAACCCTGTCTTAGAAAAAAATATTGTTGTATGTGATGGATAAATACATGTTATTAATATCAACTCATGGTACCATTTTAGAAAATTTATAAGGTTTAATATATGCATGTTCTGTGTGGTGATTTCTAAATGAAAACAGGCCATGGGTATGGGTGGGTCTTGGGGTGTGGCCACTACAGCAGTTGGGAGTGATGATCCATGTGGCTCATGGAGGCCCATTCAGCTGCAGCCTCGATGACTCCTTTTTGCTGGACAACCTGTCAAAACTGTTAGACAGTCTCAGACTACAAGGGACTTGTCACTGGATTTGAAGGGAGACAAAGGTTTCATAATATTTGAGCCTAAGCTCATTATGCCCTCTAATAACTGTGAACTCAAATTCTCTGTGCCTTGACTTGCTCATCGATCAGGTGACAGAGCAGCACAGGGCTGTTGTGAAGCTTCATGGAGACACCATGACGACCAGTGACCAAGAGAAATTGGCATGTGATGGCTGTTCACCTTATAAAAGATAGGATAGATTAAAGGTCTCCAGAACAAGGACCACGTGAATCAGGAAGGAGGGAGCCATTTCCACAGGGGACGCTCCAAAGATTTCCAGGGAGAGATGTTCTAGGTGAACACTGAAGGACAAATGAAACATTGATGGGAGAGGCGGTGAGTGGGTATTTGATGGTAGGAAATGCCTTAAAAGGATTGGGGCTGGGTGAGCACCACTAAAGATCTGGGGAATAAAAAGTCACCTGGTATGGCCAGAGCTGAGGATAAATAGAGGGATGAAAAATGCTGGGTGTGGGTCCTAAGGGGCCTGATTCATAGGCTATGCAGGCATTCCAGAATGCACCTAGAGCACCATTCATGGTGGCCCTGCTTTGTTGATGCCTGGAGATGAGTCAGGCTGACCCCTGGGGTACCTCTGAGAGGTCCTGTGTTACTCCTTTGTCCCATTTGCTAATTTTAGCATCATGGTAAAGCAAAGACTAAATTAGATTGTGTAGGTAAATACACGGAAAAAAGCCACAAGATTAAAAATATAAAGGAGGGATTGAGTTGTTAATCATATCTCTGTGTTTCAAAAAGAATAGGCCAAGTTTTCCAATGAACTGATGACTCCAGCATATAAATTAATCTTTTGTATAGGAAGAAATGAAAGTCGTTAAATGTCATTGTCTTATTTTAAAAGCAGCAATATCCTGGCTGATTGCAAGTGCTTAGAGGGGATGATTAAACAGAGACCTTATCTTCGCGGTTGCAAGGAGAAAATTGGAGCAAAGCTATCCAATTATGGATGATAAAACCAAGAGAAAATTCTGCGTAGAGGCAGAGTTGGGTCAGCAGGTTGCGCAAGGAACAAGATCACCTTGATATCATGATGGGCTCATGGTCAGCACCCAAAACATGCGTCCACAGGGTTACCGCAACACTCCTACTTACTGTCGAGTGCCAACAATATTCCCAAATTCCTGATTTTTGTTTTTTTTTTTTGAGATATTGTTCCACGTAACCCAGGCTGGCCTCAAACTCACTATCCATCGTCAGATGACCTTGAACTTCTGAACTGCTGCCCCTGCCTGTACCTCCCAAATACCAGGTTTAAGCAGTGTTGGGAATTGAACCCAGGGCTTCATACATGGTAGGCCAGCACTCTACCCACTCAACTATCAACCTAGCTCCAAACTCTTGCTTTCTTGAATCTTCTCTCTAGTTTCTATTTTGGCTGATGACAGCTTTTGTTTTGTTTTCATTCCTGCAGAAGAGTCAAAGGCTTTGCAAATTAGTCGTGGAAAGGCACACATAGTCTTGATTCCTGGATTCAGTCTCTTTACCTAGAGGCTGGATCTGTGAACGCCCAACAGTGGACATTCTTGGGAGCTTGTGCTGTAGATAGTGAAGCCTGCCTTGTTCATTCTAGAATGTTTAAGGAGCACCCCAGATTTCCACCCACCAGCAGCCCCACTCCCCTTGCCCAGTTGTGACAACCAAAAAGTTCTTTATCCATTGTCAAATATTCCCTGGGAACAACAACAACAATAATTAATCACCCTTGGTTGAGAGCCACTTACGCATTAGGCCATCTGTCCTTGAACTTTGCAGAGTTCACAGTGGCTGTAAAGTTTTTTTTTTTTGTTTTTGTTTTTGTTTTTGTTTTTTGTTTTTTTTGGAGAGAGAGTTTCTTTCTCTGTGTAGCCCTGTCTGTCCCAGAACTCATTCTGTAGACCAGGCTGGCCTCAAACTTAGAGATCCACTTGCCTCTGCCTCCCAAGGACTGGATTAAAGGTGTGCACCACTATGCCTGGCTTTTATTCTATATTTTTCTGGTGATGGAAATAATGGAGCAGGTACCATTTCAGAGGTGAGTATAATGGAGAATCACCAAGACATTAACATATAAAGGGCAGTGTGTTATGTATGATGATTCCACAGGAATGTATGTTTCACTAGACACTGTACTACAAATTCATGTTTCAAATAATTTAGCTTCCATGTATAAGTTATGTTTCTATTGCTATGATAAAACATCATGACCAGGGCAACTCAGAGAAGGAAGGGCTTGTTTATGGTTCCAGAGGGAAAAGGGTACATCATGGTTGGGAAGTATGGCAGCAAGCAGCAGACTTGGCAGCTGGAGGAAAAACCGAGGGGTGCACATTTTGGGCAGCCATCAGGAAGCAGAGAGTAAACTAGAAATGGCCTGAGTCTCAAAGCCCACCCCAAGTGACACACTTACTCTACCCCTAAACCTACTGAAATAGTGCCACCAACTGAGAACCAAGTTTTCAAATAGGGAACATCTTATTCCAACCACCACATTCCACTCTTTGGTTCCTACAGCCTTGTGATCATATCATATTGTAAAATGCATTTCATCCAACATCAGAAGTCTCCTAGTCTTTCACTGTCTTAACACTGTTTAGAATTCCTAAGTCCAAAGTCTCTTCTGAGACTCAAGGCAATTCTTCTTCTTCTTCTTCTTCTTCTTCTTCTTCTTCTTCTTCTTCTTCTTATTATTATTATTATTATTATTATTATTATTATATTTATTATTGACAGGGTCTCTTTAAATAGCCCTGGCTGTGTAGCTAAAGTTTTCCTGGTGCCAACCAGCTCCCACAGTCCCACAATCCTGCAGTCCCACAGCCGCTCAGACCCAAATGAACACACAGAGGCTTAATATTAATTAAAACTGCTTGGCCATTAGCTCAGGATAACTACTGACTAGCTCTTATACTTAAACTCAGCCCATTTCTGTTAATCTATATGTTGCCACATTTTCCATGGCTTTACCTGTGTATCATTACATGCTGCTCCCTGGATGGTGGGCTGATGTCTCCTGACTCAGCCTTCCTTTTCCCAGAATTCTCCTGTCTGCTTGCCCTGCCTATACTTCCTGCTTAGCTACTGGCCAATCAGCATTTTATTTATCAACCAATCAGAGCAACACATATTCACAGCATACAGAACATCCCATAGCATGGCTGTCCTGTAATTCACTATATAGACCAGGCTGGCTTCAAATTCAGAGGAATCTGCCTGCCTCTGCCTCTCAAGTGCTGGGTTTAAAGGAGTGTGCTACCATACCCAGCAAGCCAATCTCTTAACTGTAATTCCCTGTAAAATACAAAAGCAAACTACATACTTCCAGCATACAATGGCACCTAGTATATATTACTATTCCAAAAGGGAGGAAAGGGAGCATAATGGGGAAATAATGGGTCAAAGCAAGACTGAAACCCAGCAGGACAAACACCAGATTCTCTAACTCCATGTCTCCATGTCTGATGGCAAAGGGCTTAGATAGTTTTGCCCTTCTGGATTTGCTACCTGCAACATATATCTTTCTCTTAGCCTGAATCCACTTCCTGTATGTGGCTCTTCTGGGAAGATCTCTTATGGCTTTGACATCACCAAAATCTTGGGGTCTCCAGTGCAACCTAAGCTTCACTTCCACAGCTCCATGCCATGTCCTCAGGGCCTCTTGCCCCCTCAGATCCTTCTCACAGGAAATCCCCTGGCACACATTGCTTCATCCCAACAGCCCTCTGAAACAGCAGAGGAAGATTCCACAGCCCCCTATTTTTTACGACTTTAAAGTCAGGACCATATGGAGAAGAATGCCAAGTTTGACTAACAGCTTGGGATGGACCTTGGGTCCCTTGAACCATAGTGTCAGCAGCTTTTGATTGCAGCTGCCTTCAAGGAGCAGAAAATGCCTTATGTTCTCTTTCACAAGCTGGGAGCTTAGCTGAATGGGATCTTGCCCTGAGGACATCCCTCCCTTTATTCTGGGGCAAGTCAGGCCTCTTCTTAACTGTGCTAATCTCCTTAGCAATTGTAGCCTCTCTTCCAACACAAGCCTTGGCTGTCACATTGAACTTGTCAGTGTCCCTTTTCTCTTTAAATTGTACATTTTGTATTTGTTTTTGCTCTCGATCTTTTTCATTGGAGACCTGCATGAGAGTGATTACTAATAACCACAAGACAGGGTCAATATGAGGCTGCCTTGAAATCTCCTCTGCCAAAGAAATTAGTGTTTACTTTCAAATTTAGTTTTAGGCAAGATCTTAACATGGGCAGAAAGGAGTCACAATTTTTTTTTTTTTTTGGTCAAAATATCACAGGAATTGCCTCTAGTCCAGTTGCTAATATGGTTCCCCTTTGAAACCTCTTGAACTGGGCCTCCACAATACATATGTATCTTGGCACTATGGTTTCCAAGCTTCTACTAGAATAGCTCATTAAATTCTGCTTACATGAGATTCAACCATTTTTGTAGTTGGAAATTCCAAAGTCTTCCATATTCCTTCAAAACACAACAAGGTCACGTTTGTCATAGCAATCGTGTACTCTTTGATACCAACTCCTGTATTAATTAGTTTTCTATTGCTATAATGAAACACTGTGAACAAAGCAACTTATAGAAGAAAGAGTTTACTTGGGCTTATGGTTCCAGAGGGTAGTGGGAAAGCATGGTAGCAGAAGCAGAAAGCTGCGGAGTGATGTCTTGAACTGCAAGCTAGAAATTGTGCAAGCCTTTAAACTCTCAAGGCCCTCCCTAGGCGGCATACTTCCATTAGCAAGCCACCCCTCCTAAACCTATCCAAACAGCACCACAAACTGGGAACCAGGTGTTCAAGTGCCCTAGACTTTGTGGGGAAATTTATCATTTAAAGCACCACATTACTCCTCATTCATGCACCTGTCATCCATCCATCTATCTACTCATGCCCCACTCATTCTCCATCCATCAACCCGTTGTCACCTTCAATCCACTCATTCTTCATTTTCCTTTCTTCTTTCATTCATTCCCCCTTTAAAATATTTATTTATCATTGTTTTATGTGTATGAGTGTTTTGCCTGAATGTCTGTATGTGAACCACATATATGTCTGGTGCCCATGGAATTCAGAAGAGGGCATCAGATACCCTGGAACTGGAGTTGTAAATGGTGGTGAGCCACCACATTGGTGCTAGGAACTGAGCTCTGCTTCTCTGTAGGCACAACAAATGTTGGGTCATCTTTCCAGCTCCCTTCCCCTCTTTATTATCAGTCCATATATCCCTCTATCCATTTATTTATTTCCCTATGTACAATTGACCTCTCCCTTCTATGCAACTATCTGTCCACTAGTGTTTTTCCTTCTGTCCATCTATACATCTATGTAGCACACAAGGTTAAGACTCAACATCCAGGCACAGTTTTGGTGCATTCTGTGAATGGACTGGTCAATAAGGCGAACTTGTCTCTTTTGTGACTTAAAGCTAGTGCAAAGTGGTGGGCCCTCTTTCAAATAGCAAAGCCACACTTATAAATTGATAGGCTTTCCCATTGTCTCCAAATGGGCCCATCAGTGAAGAGCCCGGAAATGTAAGCTTTGTTGGCTTCTTAACAAATAAATCCTCCTTTGTAGATGTGGCCTCTTCCCTCTTGGGGCTCATAGATAGTGTCTTGTGTCACAGATGAGGTCTAGGCCCCTACCAGGCAAGGATTTAGATAAACCTGGAAGAAATCCCTCAGACTATGGTCCATGAGAGTGTGGAGTACGGCAGCTCTCATCTTCTGCTCTGTCCAAGTCTGCATACACCACTCCATGTCTCCCCTTACTGGCTGTGCACAGAGCTTCACCCGTCTGCTGATGCCATAGGAGGTGCCAAGCAGTTCCCAAAGATGGTAATGTCACCACCTTGTCGTGACTTGCAGAGCTCCTGTGTTTCTTGTCTCCTCATCTTGCTTCTCCCTTCTTGCTCAACTTCATAGTTCTCAGACTCTCTGGGGTCTTTGCTTCTGTTACAAGTGAGCCTGTCAATCAAATCAACTTTTCTTAGTAAAGGTGAGTGTCTCCCTCAGAGAAATTCCCATGTGTGCTGCAGGAGAACACACACTATGTTCATCTTGTTACACCGGGCTGATATCAAGATCCCTCTCCCAGGCTGAGACTGGATCAGGGACTCTATTTCAGTGGCCCCTCAATTTTCCCAGCTATCGAATGAGATCAGCACAGGATGAGCTTGGGGTACAAGGTACCTCACAATCAGTCAAATGGGCATGGCTCCTCTTCTTTTCTTGCGTTGGTGCCCAGGAAGCTGATGCTTTCTGGCCTTGTTTCTTGATCCCCTGAAACTCTGAGATGCCCAGTTGCCTGCTGATTTCTGGTCAGGATGCTCACTAGGATCTACTTCATCTGCATGTTACATTACAGGTGTTCTAGATCCTTTTGGTTAGACTCTTCCAATTCCTCTGGGGCATGACTTTATTCTTTGTATAAAGCTCACCATGGTCTGCAAGGCTGTGTAGTAATGTTGAGGTGCTATTGTATAAATAACAGCAGAAATAGATGTAGACACTTTCTTCCTAAATAGCACTTTTTATCCTCAAAGTATTTTGAAAATATTAGCTAATTAATAAACAAGACAGAATGCTAGAGTCAACATGTATGTTTTGAGCAAAGCAGCCACAATGCTTCAGGGTGGGAATCTGTCGAGTTTGCTGATGCTGTTCTATTGGTTTGGTCTGAAATTACTTCATGGGTTCCAGAGTCACTTGGCAGTAAGCCCTGATAGACTACTGGGCAAGGTGTAAATGTGCCCTAAGTGGGACCCTTATTGAGTCAGGACATTCTCTCATTCTCTGTAGCAAAAATTTGGAGAGCCACATGGGTCCAGATTGCCTCCTCCAAATGTTGTAGGTACAGTGAGATTGACTCTGCCCCAGGTGGGCAGAGAAGACCCGTGCTTCTCCACTTCGGATAATCTGGCATCCACCTATTCCCATGATCTTTGTGATGTGCAGCCTAGACGGAGCCCCAATATCTTTTAGGCCCAATGTGGTGGCGCACACCTTTAGCCTCAGCACGCAGGAGGCAGAGACATGTGAATCTCTGTGAGTTGGAGTTCAGCCTGGTCTACATAGCAAGTTCAAGGCCAGTCAGGGCTACACAGTGAGTGATCGTCTGAAAATCAACCAAACCAAACCAAGATAAAACAAAAACAAAATCTCAAATAATAGCAACAAGAGAATGCCAAATAATTAAAGATCTTTCAGTTATCTGGAAAGACAGCCATACAGCGGCACATATGTGGCTTTGATGCTGAGAGTGGGGGCAATTTGAGCACATCTCTGCTTTATTACCAAGGACAGGCTGGCTGGCTGGTGGTTGCACAGTCAGGAACTGGGAGATAATGAAGCCTGGGGATTCTTTCCCTATAACTATGTTGTTATTCTATAATAATTCTTGGCCCACCAATACCTGAGCTTTACAAAATTTAAGAAAATCACATGAAGCATGCATCATAAAAATTTGCTATTGATGCTAATTAAGATTTAGCCATGCTATCCAGCATACACCAAGAATTGAACCATGATAAGAGACCCCAGAAGCAGACCTGCTGCACACACACTAGCCCTTCAGAGGGCTACTACCTGCACTTTTAATGTCCTTTTTTGGAGTCTCACTATGTAGCCTAGGCTAGCTTGGAATTCACTGTGTAGTGCAGGTTGGCCTTGAACTAGAGATTCTCCTATCTTAGTCTCCTGGGATCTGGGATTGTAAATGTGTACTGCCACACCCACTTACACACTGTGCCTTTAAAAGTATAAGGGGCTGGGGAGATGGCCCAGCAGTTAAGAGAACTGGCTGCTCTTCCAGAAGACCCTGGTTCAATTCCCAGCACTCACATGGCAGCTGATAACTGTAACTACAGTTCCAGGATATCTGATGCCCTCTTTTGGCTTCTATGTACACAAGGTACATGCAAATATGCAGGCAAAACACCCATACACATAAAACAAGATAAAATAATTTACACAAGTGTTTTAAAACTCTGCAAGAAATCTCTTGTTCCTTTCATCAAAAATAGATTTTTTTCCTTACATAAGATATACTGATTATGATTTCCCCTCCCTCTACTCCTCCCAATTCCTCACACCCTCCCCTTACATCTGGATCCACCCCCTTTCTGTTTTCACTAGAAAATAAACATTTGGCCAGGCATGGTGGCACATGACTTTAATCTCAGCACTCAGGAGGCAGAGGCAGGCAGATCTCTGTGAGTTCAAGGTCAGCCTGGTCTCCAGAGCAAGTTCCAGGACAGCCAGGGCTACACAGAGAAACTCTGTCTTAAAAAACAAAAACAAACAAACAAACAAAAAATAACAAACAGTCTTCTAAAGGATAATAATATAATGTAATAAAAATATAAAACAAAAACTAATACATTGGAATTGGCCAAAACAAACAAAAGAAGGGAAAATACTATACCTACTCTCAATCTGTGGTTCTACAGACTGTGGCTTGGTTATCATTGACTTAACAGCTACTATACACTTATAAGTGAGTACATACCATATTTGTCTTTCTGGGTCTGGGTTACCTCACTCAGGATGATTTTTTTCTAGTTCCATCCATTTCCTAAGAATTTCATGATTTCATTTTTTAAAATGGCTGAATAATACTCCATTGTGTATAGGTACCACATTTTCTCTATTCATTCTTCTGTTGAGAGACAGCTAGGTTGTTTCCAATTTCTGACTATTACGAATAGAGCAGCAATGAACATGACTGAGCAGGTGTCTCTGTGGTAGGATGAAGCATCCTTTGGGTATATGCCGAAGAGTGGTAGAGCTAGATTTTGAGGTAGATCAATTCCCGTCTTCCTGAGGAACTGCCACATTGATTTCCATAGTGGCTGTGTGAGTTTGCATTCCCACTGGCAAAGGAGGAGTGTTCCCCTTGCTCCACACCCTCACCAGCATGAGCTGTCACTTGTTTTTTTTTTTTTTTTTTTTTTTTTTGATCTTCGCCGTTCTGATGGGTGTAAGATGAAACAAAAGAAGTTTTGATTCTGCAAATAATCTCATCAGCAACACAAAATCAGTACAGTTTTTATATTGAGGTTATTTGGTGATCTTGTCCTCTCCCCCTCCCTTCCCTCCATCCTCTTTCATTCACTACTGCAGCCAAACAAAATTCTGAAGTTGAGCCCCACTGCCTTGAGCGATTGGATCATTCCCTCAGCACCCAGCTGGAAGTCTACATCTTCTTTCTGGACTGAGAACCTCCTGAGGGTTTAGGCTGGCTCAGGAAAGGTGTGTCCTGGTGAGCACCATGAGCTGAGCTGTCTCTACCTAGTTTCTGCCTCCCTTGGCTCTCATCCACCCATCTGGTGGCTCAGATGCCTGGGACCATTTTGTCTTCCAGGTCCAGAGGGTGAGCTATTGTTTCCATGACAACCACGCACACGTGGATATCTGAGGTCATGCGTACATAAAAGGAAGGAGCAAGCTGGCCACGATGACATACATGTTTTCTGTGTTTGTAACATTGCAGGTGCGTTCCATAACATTTGAAAGTCTGTTTGCTGGGCTCCAGCTAACGCAGCTTCTATGGCTTGCTGACCTCTTGATGCAATTTTAGACTATTTATAACAACTTCTTAGGTCTTCCTTTCCAGAAAACTGATGCTTGGCTCTGAAAATACTTTAAAAATATTTTTTAAGGTATCAGAAAAAGCAAAAATAAGTTGTTGCTTCTGTGTCATAGTAAGTGAGGGATGGGATGGCATTCTGCGTTCTCAGTCTGCGTTCTCAGTCACATCGTGGAACTTTCACAGCAACTCCCTGTGACCATGTAGGGCTGAGATGAGACAGGCTTCCACTGCTGAGGAAAGAAGACTCAGTTTCCTCTTTTCCTTCTCCTACCCTGCCCCCACTCCGAGCTGGCTTCCCACCTCTTTCTTTTTCCTCTCTGTCCAGCTGATTGTTGGCAACGATGTGCTCCATGGCTTTAGCAGTGTCCGTGGTCACAGCCATGGTGGCTGTGATTAGCTCAGGCCATTGTTCTTTTGATGAGTGATGTTCTGAGTCCTCCTTGACCGTGAGTTCGGGGTTAGCAAGTTCTGCCCATTGGTTTTCTTCAGAAGAGGAAAATTCATGGCTGTATTTATAAATGTGGAAGATGGCTTTCAAAAGGAAATAAATTATGCAGATCTCCTGAAAGTCCTCTGATCCAAAAGGCAGCTTGGATTCCTCCCCATTACTCATCTTCTATCTCCCTAAGATCTTGCTTCAACCCAGCTCTCTCCGAACACATCAGGCTCACGCCTGCCTCTGGGGCTCCTCCTTCCTCCATGGCATGGAATAGATATTCAGGAGCTGTGTGCGGATTTTAGAGGTGTGCCATGGTGCACAGGCAAGCAAATATACTAAGACCCTTCTAGGTCCTGGCTGTTCCAGCCTATTGCTTGTGAGACTTGTTCAGCCTCAAGGAACATCTGTTTCCCAGTTTGGAAAGTGGGAATCTGAGCTCTGCTGCTGGGTGTGTCTGACACGGGCTGACCTATTGTTCCGACTGGCGTGGTGGGGGTCACTGCTCAAGTGGAGTGCTGCCCTTAGGCAGGCAATGCGTCTCAGCGTGACTTGTGTTCCAGGAGTGTTTAAGACTCAGTGGAAAAGGGGAGTATATTAGGCTCTTCGAATAGACTATGCGCCCAAAATGGTGCAGGGCCTTCTCTCTCTCTCTCTCTCTCTCTCTCTCTCTCTCTCTCTCTCTCTCTCTCTCTCAGTTTTTTGAGACAGGGTTTCTCTATGTAACAGCCCTGGCTGTCCTGGAACTCATTCTGTAGACCGGGTTGGCCTTAAAATCACAGTGATCCACCTGCCTTTGCCTTCTGAGTGCTGGGATTAAAGGTGTGTGCCTTCTAAAGACAGTGAGAAAAAAACCACACAGTGACTGCCAGCCAGTGCATATGAGGGAAGCCATAGTAAAAATGTCAATCAAATGGTAGGCATGGTCATGCATGCCTTTAATCCCAGCACTTGGAAAGTAGAGACAGATGTATCTCTATGGGTTTGAGGTGTAGCCTGATCTGCATCGTGAGTTCTAGCCAAGCCAGTGCTATATAGTGATATTCTGTCTCAAAAACATGTCGATAAAACACTGTCACTTCACTCATTCATCTGTGCATTCATTCATCCATTTACTTGTCCAGCAAGCAAACATTAGCTGTGTGCTAATGGACTTGCTGTGTGCCAGGCGTCATGCTTGACACTGACATTTAGTAAACAAGACTACTTCACTCTTGAGGCTCAACACACACTCTTGCTGCTATGATCTGCAGAGCTTGGGGAGACTGTGCCTTTGGCAAGTGTGAAGTAGGAATCAGGGAGCTTTGGGGGACCTTTTTGATAAAGACTTAGAAGGGAAGAATTTAGGAAGGGGTCAGATGGTGAGGGAGGAGAGCATGTGTGAGCAAAGGTAGGTAGTAGGATTTCATGGACATGTTTGAGGACTGCAGGAAAGCAGGGTTTTCCTGGGGAGCAGACTGTTGGGGTGCCACTGGAGGAGGACTGTGTATAAGGAGGCTTTGCATGCTGTTGAGTGACTTTGTCGGGGAGATGTCATTATTCACCCTACCTGAGGCACTAAAGACAGACCAAAGATGTGATTCCAAGTCTATTACTAGTGAACTAATGAACTTGGGACAGCTACTTAAATAACTGTATGAGTTAGAGTGAGGGGGTCACTTACTGAAGCGTGAGTGACTCAAAGACAGCTGTATCACAAAAAAGCCACCTCCACATGGTGACAGCTCACAAAAGCTGCAGACGAGTCTCCTCTCCCCAGCAATTGTCTCCTGTTCTTAAGAATCTTGTAGGTTTCATGATCCTTCTGAGCCTTGTGAGTTTTCTAAGTATTATTTCAGTAGTATGAACTGCCCTTCTCTCTCTGGGAGGAACTTATCACACAACCCTGTGAAGGCTATTCTTGGTTGTCAATTTGACTACACCTGGAATTAACTCAACTCTAAGCATCTGGGTATACCTGTGAGGGAGTTTTCTTAAAAATCCTTTGAAGTGGGAAGACCCACCTTAAATCTGGATCTTTAGAGTTGGGAAGATCTACTTTAAATCTGGGCCACACCTCCTGGTGGCAGCCTATGTAAATGCTTATGCTCCCTCTCACTGGCAAGTCCCTTCCTTCACTGGCATTGGAGCCTACGTCTTTGGGATTCTGATGTATACTGAAGACCATCTGAGACATCCTGTCTTGTGAACTAAACAACTACTGGATTCTTGGACGAGCTGGACCACAGCCTTTCAGCTGCTTTAATAAATCTGGCCCCTGTATCTATTCTATACTATCAGTTCTGTTCCCCTTGAGAACCCTGACTAATACAGCCGCTGGATCTAGCCTTTCTTACTCACCACACTTCACCTGCTCTCCAGCCCTAGCAGGGTAGCCTCTCCCTGAGTGTTGAGGAGGTGGCACAATGGGGCCAACCAGCCGGTGAGATGCAAACGGCTCTGGATTCAACCCCAGGTGTGTCTAGACCCAGGTAGTCCTCTCAGCCCATCTAAGGCTGCCCCAGGTGGGGCTCCAACAGCTAGTCCCAAGCCTCTTCACCGGTAACTCTCCTACAGGAGACATCATTGATCTTCTCTAGGGGAGGCATTGGGATCCCTCTTGGGCCACCCTGGCTACAGCCCAGTATTGTTTCAGGCAGAGCTTAGAGGTCAGACCCAGCCTGCTGAGCTCAGCTCCTCCCAGTGAGCACCCAGCTCTTGGAAAGATCCTTTTCTCCTTGCTGCCTTTACACCAAGGTTATCTCCTCAAGTATGTACGAGTAAATGAGGTTGTTTGGCTTATGGATACAAATAGATACTGCTTTTTTGACTTGCAAAATGAATTTCCCCACGACTGGCTCAAACTTACGTATTCAAATGCTCACTGAACCAGTTGTCTATTTATTTCTGTTTACGCCTGCAGACCCATTAGCAACTTTTTCTTGTTTTCTCTTAGAATATTAAACGGTTCCAACATATTCTAAAAATTAGTTGATTAGCTTGTTAGGGCACATTTTAACTGCTAGCTCCGCCGAGCCAAAGGAGAAAATGAAGGTAATTTTGTTGGCAAGGGATGTACAGCATGGAGCTGACTGTTGAAAGATGCACCGTGTCAACGTAATGAGGGAGTGTAATATCTTAGTTTGCATCAGTATGGAAATAACCGTGCGCTCTGACAGACCTGATGCTGAAGGCACCACCAGCCTCCTCATTATGCATGCCGGCTCTGATTATGAAAAATAGTGTGTTTTCTTTTAAAGAGGAATCCACATTATCAATCAAACCACACCAATTATTTCAGAAAGGGATCATGGTGAAACAGACAGGGGGCTTTTCAATGAGAACAGTGCCCGAGAGGCAGGCGGATCTTAAGGGGTGTGATATTTTTATTTCGTGACAGTTGTTAGTATTAATTAGGAGTGCTAACGAAGTATTTTGTGCGGTGGCACCCAGACAACCTCCTCTCCCCGCGATCATCTGGATCTTTATTATTTGTTTTAATGAGCCCTGTCTTCAGTGGTACCAACGCGCTTCTAATGATAAGTCTCATCCTGTTCGACTCTTCCAGGGCTTCCTCATGTGAGTTGTCACATCAGGGAGACGTAGGAAGGAAGGGAGGTGAACAGAGAGACAATAGAGAAAATGTGGTCTGTGACATGCAAGAAACCAAACAGAGGCATAAAAACAATGTTACCCACTGCACCAGCCAGCAGTCCCCGCCCCCACCCCTGTGTGTGTGTGTGTGTGTGTGTGTGTGTGTGTGTGTGTGTGTGTGTGATGGCTCTCATGATAACTCAGCTCACTTGTTTCTATCTCAACCTTGCTTACGGGTAGGTAGAAAAGTCCAGGAACTTCACTGGTGGCTTAAGGGATAGCCTTGGGCACCACCACTTCAGATTGCTTGTTCTTCATGACGGTTCCCCACCAGTCTGTGAACTTCATGAGGGGGTGACCGGTCTAGCACGTTGTTGGAGGCAGCCTGGGAGGTGACTCTTAGGAACTGGTATGTAACTGACGGGCATTCACGAGCTGCCGGATGAACACGGGACCGAAATCAAAGGCTCACCCACCCACTCCTTAAAGCCACACACTTGGAGATGTCTTACTTGCTTTTCTGTTACTGTGATAAAATTCTGTTACCTCGGCAAAAGCAAAGTTTAAAGGGGGGGAGGGGGTGCTGATTCTTGCTTACAGTTCAAGGTATAGTTTGTCAGGCCAAAGGAGCTTGAAGCAGGCGGACGCTGCATCCACGGTCAAGAAGAAGAGAGCTGAGGCTGGAGAGATGGCTTAGCTAGCTTCTCTTCCAGAGGACCCGGGTTCAAATCCCAGCACCCACATGGCAGCTCACAACTGTCTGTAACTACAAGATCTGACATGTTCACATAGACGGACATGTAGGCAAAACACCAATGTACATAAATAAAATAAAAGAAAATTGAAAAAAAAGCAGAGAGCAATGGATACATGGTAGTCCTCAGCTCACTTTCTCCATTTTATACAGTCTAGGATCCCCTGCCCAGGGAACGGTTATGCCCACAATTAAGACAAGTCTTCCCACATTAATTAATGTAATTAAGATAATCAACCTCAAACATGCCCAGAGGCCGATCTCCTAGGTGAATCTAGATTCTTTCAAGTTGACAACACCAACCATCACAAAGAGTATCTATACATACATATACATATATTTTTTTGTTTGTTTCCAAGATAGGTTTCTCTATGTAGTTTTTGCAGTTCTGGAACTCACTCTGTAGACCAGGCTGGCCTTGAACTCAGAGATTTTCCTGCCTCTGCCTCCTATGTGCTGGGGTTAAAGGCATGGCCTACCACTCCCCAGCAGGCACACACATTTTTATTTCTTTGAGATAAAGTCTCATTATATAGTCCTGGCTGGCCTGAAACTTGAAATGTAGACTAGGCTGGCCTTGAACTCTCAGAGATCCACCTGCCTTTGCCTTCTGAGTGCTGGGATTGAAAGTATATGCCACCACTCTTGGCAGACACATGCTTTTCTTGAAGCAAACACAATAAGAAGCTAATGATATAAGGCAGTGAATTTAGCTCTGTGCGAGAGAACTTGCCTAAAATATACAATACTCTGGGTTGATCCTCAACATTGTAAAAATAAATATTTAAAGTGCTCTTAGGGTCACAAGAGTCAGTGATTAAACATGCAGGATTTGGGCAGACCTGGACACACTCACTTTGTGGCCTTGGGCACACTACATTATATCTACAGACCTTGACTTCCTGTAACATAAATGGACACAGAGGCATTCCATCCCTGGTGGGTCATCATGCAGGAAATATTGAAGTGAAAGGTCAGAGAAGCAGAGGAGAAGCCACAGTTGGTTCCTACCTCTCCGGTTCCTCCAACCAAAAAAGTCTAGATTCTTTCTCTGCTCTGCCTTATCACTTCCTGTCTCCTCTCTGTACAGACCTCCAGACCTCTATGGTTAACTAGTGGCTAGCTCAGCCCTCTAATGCCAAGAAAGCTTTATTTGTCAGAATACAAACAAAATATCACACAACAAAACACTTGTAGGATGAACATGTGTTGGAGAGAAAACAGTGTGTCTCTTGGAGATTTTCCTCTTTAGTCCCCAGTGGCCAAGTTCACTGACAGAGGGGAGGTGGTGGTCATGTTGTTGGGACAGTAGAGCTACCGGTGGCCTATCAAGTGGGCATGTGTCTCTTTGATGCTCCAGGACAGGCCTAGAAAAAGCCTGGTCATCCCTCTATTACCTACCCATGAGAAATGCTGCCCAACTTGTTTGTTATCTCCATCATCCTTATGGTCCCTCGAGCCCCACCCATGTGGGACACAAGGAATCTATTCATGAACTGGGTGGCATTGCCCCTTTTACTGCTCTGGATGGGTCATGCCGGAGTCGGGGTTGCCTGTTCCTAGCAGCAGGGCTGCTGTTTATAGCCGAGATCCAGGGAAGCTATAGCAACACCAGGAAATAAAGCTGTGGCTGTGGCCCAGCCTGGAGGGAGAGCCAGGGGCTTATTCTAAAGCTCGTGATGAAAGTGCTGCACCTTGACGTTCTTACAGTTTCCTGTCACCCAGGGACACAGCCAAGTGGTCTGCACCTGTTCATGTGTTCACAGATGCCTTCATTCAAAACACGGACTTCAGGAAGTAGATCCTGGTCTATCTGAGGCCTGAGGCTTGCTCCCCAGCACTGCAGAAATGCGGAGTTGATTTGATTTACGCAGAAGGCTCTAAATGAGGTCCTGCAGAATCTTGCAGTCTAGTGGGAGCAATAAGATACACTCTATGATTCCTCAGAAGTGACCAGTACAGTGAGTAACTAACTAGCTGTGCTATGTAGGTTCTGAACGTGGCTCATAACAGCTGTGGAGGAAATCTGCAATGGCTTCCTAGAAGACTTGTGTTCATTCAACAGCGTTTCTGGAGCATAGGTCTTACAGCTCCCTACTTGCCACAGGCCTTGAACTACAAGGTTCGCCCTTGTCCTGCTGTTATACAATGGTGGGGGTAAGGTACAGAGACAGACAGTGAACCAGCCAATAAAGGCACAGAAGGGACACTTTGCCGAGGGAAATAAGTACAGAGAAGGATGGATGTGTAAAGCTCTATCTGAGCAGAGGAGGAGGGTGGACATTCCAGAGTGTAAAGAGAGCACAAGTCCTGAAGCTGTTGAGGAGTGAGAGCTGGGGAGAAGACTCGGAAGGGAAGCAGGGTAGGAGGGAGATCGGACATGAGCTAAGGAGCAAGCATTGTGTCCTTGGGTAGCAGGGAGCCAGGGCAGGTTACTGTTCAGGGCAGCAGTGGATTGGAGGTTGGAAGACCCCAATTAGGATGTAACAGTGTAGGCTCATCTGAGGTGGGGAGAGCAGAGTGACCTGGATGGGAAACAGGAAGAGAGAATGAGGAGGTCATGGCAGAGACGGGGATGAGAGAAGGGGAGAGAAAGACATCTATGGATAGGCACTTGGCAACAGGCTACTCCTCAGTGACACCAGTGACTCAGTTGTTCCCAGGATGGATATGCAGCGAATGAAGGAGAGGCAGGCACTTCTCAGAAGGCCTCTGGGTCGGGGGAGGGGGCATGCCTTGATGTGCAGCATCCCCCTACTCCACCATCTTTGTGCCTAAAATAAGCAGCCTTTGGTAGGGTTGCCAGGTTCGGGATACAAGGGCAGGATTCCCCGTTAATTTTAAATTCCAGGAAAACAACAACAATAACAACGAAATGAATGGAATTTTACAGTGTTAAGTGTGTCCCATACACAGCATGGGACATACTTAGACTATTATTCGCTGTTTGCCTGAAATTTGTATTTAATGACGTTTTGTACGACCATTCTATTCTAGTAGCAACCTATATGAAGACGCTGCCAACCGTGTTCTGAGAAACCATGGTTCCTTTCGGGCATGCCTATGTCGATGGCAGAGCCAGAAGGCTTGTGTATCAGTTTTTAAAAATAGAAACAAATAAGCAAATCAATTAGAATGAGTCAAGTTTGAAGCTGTCTTGTCAGCGTGGACACTTTCCCTATGGTGGCTTGACAGGCAGGGGTGGACTGCTGGTTGGACAGCGTGTCTGCGTACGGCAAGGAGACAGTGGCATCCCGAGGTGGCAGGCTCTCTCCTTCCCAAGGTCAGTGGGAGTCACACACCAGGGTTGAGGCTGATGTAATCTCAAAACATAGCTGTGCTCACATCTACAAGCAGGAGGGCTCCCAACGGGAACACGTGTCTGATGTCCCCTCCCTGTCCCTTGTCTAGTACCTGCGAATGGAAACACCTGTGAACACCAGGGGCCTGTGGCTCTATAGGAGCTCACGTGGGGTCTTGAGTGTCAGGTTGTCTGTCATTTGTCCTGAGAGGAAGCAGGATCCCTCTGAGATGTCAGGGTGTGTCAAGATGTCTACCAGAGATGACTGAGAGTATGTTAATGCGCCCTCTGCCTGGAATCCATGTGAGTTACGCAGGGGAGATCGCTTCTCAAGGCTTTGAAGCTTGTCTCCAGGGAGAGAAATAAAAAGGCCAGTCTAAGAACAGATCTTGTGGGGTTTGGACCTTGTGTGGACTGGGAATCCCTGGGGGTGGGTGTTGAGGGTGCTCACCTCCTGGACTTAGGGGACCTAGAGAGGTATTGTGGGGAAGTAGACCCTTGCTTCAAAGATACCCAGTCCCTGGGAAGACCTCCCAGCTACAGAGAAAGGGCCCCTGATGCAGAGAAAGCCTCCAAGCCTGGATCCAGAGAGCATCTTCAATGAACCAAACAGATTTCTTTTCTCCCTGTCTGTTACTGCCTGTTGTCTGGCACCGGAATCTGCTTGGACTCAGTTGTGGGGAGTTCAAGGTGGAATCAGTCTGGACCAGCCCATGCAAGTTTCTTTTAGGAAAGTGTGATCTCCCTCCTTGAAATTCTAAGGCCAGGCTCTGGGTGGGTCAAAGACCAGCTTTCTCTGGGTAGGAAATGGAATGGAAAGAATTGAGACTTTACAGCAGGACTTGGGTACGTCGTCTTTTGACTCTACTTAGTGGCTAGATGACTTTAGGGCAAGCACTTAATCTCAGCATGCCTCAATTTCCCACCCACGAAGGCAACTGTGAAGGCAACTGGTAACAGTGAGAGGCAGAAGGAGAACGCGCAGGGTGTGTGTGGCTGGTGAAAGTTCCGACACATCCTTCAAGCACATCCCTTGAGCCAGGTGCTCTCTGGAGGACTTCCACTGTGAGAACGCAGTAGAATCATTCAGGCTGGATGACCCCCGTTCTGTAGACGAGGCATCTAAAAGAGATGCTCCTGTTACTTTTATTTTACTATTTGTTTTTCATACTTTTTTAATTGAATTTTTTTTCATATGATGGATTCTGATCACGGTTTTCCCTCTCCCGACTCCTTCCCATGCACCCAACTCCTTTTCTTTTCTTTTTCTCTTTAGAAAGCAAGCAAGCAAACAAATAGAAAATCAGAATTAGAAGAAAAACCACAAGAAACATACACACACACACTGTAAAAACACAAAATCAGACACTATAATATACAAGCAAAAGATGAGTAAGAAAAAAAAATCCAGCTGGGCGGTGGTGTAAGAAAAAAAAAAATCCAGTTGGGCGGTGGTGGCGCACGCCTTTAATCCCAGCACTCAGGAGGCAGAGGTAGGCGGATCTTTGTGAGTTCAAGGTCTAGAGAGCGAGATCTAGGATAGGCGCAAAGCTACACAGAGAAACCCTGTCTTGAAAAACCAAAAAAAAAGAAAAAGAAAAAAAATGTTCAAACAAAGCAATAGGAGTAAAAAAGTCTACAGTGTACAATATACAAAAACACCATTGAGCTCGTTTTGTGTTGGTCATCTACTGCTGGGCATGAGGGCTACCCAGTGGGTAATATACCCAGCGAGACTCCATCAGAGAAAACTGAGTTTTCCAATCCAAGTGCGTATCAATTGTGGATAGCTTCTTGGTTAGGGGTGGGAGCCTATGTCCACCTTTTCCTCTCAGTGCTGGGACTCTATCTGGCTTGAACCTGGCCGTGCTGCCACAGTCTTTGTGAATACATATATGCATCAGTCTTGTTGTGCCGGAAGACAGTTTCTTTGGAGTCGTCCCCCCCACCCCCCCAGCTCTTACAGTCTAAATGCCTCTTTCTCTGCCTAGCTTCCTGAGGCCATCTACAGTGGTGACCTGTCTGCAAGATATGTGGGTGCAATAGCAGCACAAATGTGGTGGGAATAACCAGTTACTCTCTGATTGGATTTAAGGCCCGTTCCATGGGATGGAAACCATGCCCGACACTGCTTAGTGTCTGGATAGGCCATGGGCCTAGGGAAAAAGCAAACACTATTGTTCTGCTAAAGGAACATAGCAACAAAATGACCCCTGATGACATTCTGCTGCACCCATACATCAGTGCCTCTCTCAGCCATCATCATATAAGCTTCCTTTTAGATGGGAACTAACACAGAGCCTTGCAACTGGGCAATGTACAGAGCCCGAGAGATTTGAGATTCTCAGTCCTGAGTGGGATGACGCCATGAGATACTCCTGGTTCCCACTCTTAGTTTTGTCTGTTAGCAGGACAGACCCATGTACCTAGTAAACAGCAGGGCTGAGAGCCTGGTAAGTTCTATAACATACAAAGCCCTGAGCGAGGGAGGTAGGATTCACTTGGGCTGGGGATGGGTGACAAGGTGGTGGTGGGTTTTAACTGGGCTTTGAAGGACTGAGAGGTGTTTTGGTGGAAGATCCACCTCAACTCCCCTCCCCCATCTCTTTCCCTAAACCTGCCCCTTCAAAGCCCGCCAAACACAGCTCCTCCCCCAGGAGGCTCAAGACCACTCCCACAGGGTATATAAGTTGTATCCCAGAAAACAGACCCGTGGTTCTTCCGGTTTCTCCTCTCCTCTCTGTGGGCCAGGGAGTCACCCGGGAACGTTTCACTCACTAAACCGCGCCTTTTCCTAATTTGGTCTGATTTGGATTGCTGCGACCTTGGAGAAGCCTATCAGGGTGTAAAAACTTATCAAGAGGTGGGTGGAGGTGGGAAGGGAGAGCTTCAGACAGAGCTTAAGCAGTGGAGAGGCTGGAGAACAAGATGTTTGGGAGGTGCTGTGGGTCCTGCTGCGCTGCAGCTGGGCTGCGGGCTGCGGTGGGGGTGTGTGTGCTGAGGGGCAGGCAGTCCCAGAGCTGGCCACAAGGTGGGATGGTCATTCTAGTTCCTGAGGCATTTTGAATGGCACTTGCCAGCCGCAGGGTAAGTGGGCTGTGACGGGACGAGTTTAGTGGGGGATGAGGAGGGGTTGGCAACAAATGGAGATCTGGGTGCTCTGAGGGGGCACGTGGCCATGGGCATGAGGTGAGGTTAGCACAGTAGCTCTCAGATGCAGGGCTTCCCAGATGCCTCTGAGGACCCTGGACTGAGGAAGGAGAGAGGGGCAGGTACTTCGGTTGTAAGCAGTGGAAATACACTCTGGACTTCAGCACAAGGGAGTTTGTTGGGGAAGTATCTAGTCTTGGCCTGAGGAGCTGGCTACTGAGTGAGCAGAATCTAGGGGACTTGTTGGACAGGGGAGTCAGCTAGGGGCAGAAATACCAGAGTAGAGGATGCTGGGATTTCCCGTGTTCCTTGATACTCAGGCTCTCTGCTTGAGGCTTGTGCTCAGCAAAGGCTCCGCCTAAGAGCCTTTGGCTTAGAGAAGGCAGGGCCCTCCCTGCCTGTGATCCCTCTGGGAAAGTAATTTTATACACAAAAGACGGTAATGCTATGTTAATGACCTTTCCAGTCATTGTGACAAATACCTAGAGCAACTTAAGGAAGGGTTTATTTCAGTTCCCAGTCCGAGGGTCCATCATGGCGAGGAAGTTATGGCGACAGAAGAATGAGGCAGCTGGTCGAATAGCTGGTCCAGAGCCAGCAAATAGGGATAGAGATGGGATGCTAATGCTCAGCTCGCTTTCTTTTTTATTCATTCCCGGACCTGTTGTGTAACAGTTTCCTCTGAGATCGAAACATTCTATTCTGCAGAGAAGCTCTCCTTAAGCGGGAAGGTAAACAACTCAAAATAGATGAAACCCACCAGATTCCCTGGGCCCCTCCCTGCCAGAGTGAGCAATAAAGGCGGGAGTGTTCTCTCAGAAGAGCCGAGCAAACTCCAAAGGAGACCTGGAGACCAGACCAGCTGCCTGAAGAAGCCGAAACCAGCCGAGCTGCCTGGAAGAGGTTCAGACCAATTAACTGAGGCACGTGGGAAGGACCCTCTCCAACCTGTTGAGCTGCCCGCAGGCTGTGCAGTGAGCTCCAGGTCCCCAGCTCTGTGAGCTGTCACCCCTGCTGGGGAGGGCTCTGGTGATGCAGCTGCCTTTGAGACATTTCTGCTCCTGTAAGTGACCCCTCCCCTATATTCCTGGAAGTAACTCCAATAAAACTTGGTTCACCACGTGAGACTTTGGTGTTGGCCATACTTTGGTCTGTCGTGGGCTCCCCTTCTGGAGAAGGTAGAAAATGTTTCTCTCTCGGAAAGGTTTTGTCACACAGCAGGATCCTAGTCCATAGAATGGTGGACACATCCCTTTAGGGTGGGTCTTCCCAATCTGGAAACTCCCCCCCAGACATGCTCAGAGACTGATCTCCTTAGTGATTCTAGACCAGTGGTTCTCCACCTTCCTGACGCGCTGACCCTGTAAGACAGTCCCTCATGCTGTGGTGACCCTCAACCAGAAAATTATTTTCATTGCTACTTCATAACTGTAATTTTGCTGCTGTTATGAATTATAATGTAAATATCTGATATTTCCAGTGTTCTTAGGCAACCGCTGTGAAAGGATACGTCTGCCCCTACGGGGTCGCGACCCACAGGTTGAGAACTACTGTTGTAGAGCCTGTCAAGTTGACAGTTACTATGTCCTCAGGGACAGATTTTTCCTTTGCCCTTGAGGGCGACTCTCAGAGCTTCTCTGCCTCACACTGGGCAGATGGAAGCAGGCTCTTGGGCAGAAAGTTCCTGTCATGGCAGCAGCAGAGTCATGTCTGATAGGAGAGAACATTCTCCCCTGCTGGATGAGGAAGGAGCCAAGGCGGGGTACAATTTCAACAGGTTAAAGCGAGAATCCTCCAGCACAGGCCCTTTCCCACTACTGCACACGGTTTTGTAGGAACTGGAACGAAGATGATAAGTTATGACAGACGAAGAGCTATCCCACGATGACAAGCCGTGGTGACGGGATGGTATTTTGGGCCGGGGCTGGAGTTAGTTAATTACAGTACTACCGAGCTCAGCGTCCCCACTCCTCTCGCTGTGCTGCTGGGCTCTCGCACGCGTGGATTGTAGAGAAGGGGATTGTTGGAGTCTAATTTCCAGCCTTGTTCCACTAATGGCTCCTTGTGGGATGATGTTAAGTAATGATAATTATCACAGAGCCTGTGCTCTGAACCAGCCTTGCCATCTGCAGCTGTGGCCTGCGGGCTCTGCCATTTCTCTGGAGATGGGTTGGGAAGGCTGGTCTACAGATGTTTGCTGATCGCTTCCTCTTGCCCTTTGTAATTTGGGTCAGTGTCACCAGATGAACGCGGGGGGCCTTGAGCTTAGCACTGGGGGGTCTAACAGTTTAGGCATTTCGTACTTCCAGGCAGGGGACCTTGTGTGTCACATAGAGGCATAAAAGCAGAACGCAGCTTTAGGGAATGATGATAACAGTGATGATACGGCAAGTCCATATTTTAAATTCTGAAACAGTTGTGTGTGTTCCGGTGTCTGAGTTCTGGGGTCAACCATGCCTGGTTTTATGCAGTGCTGGGGAGTCAAACCCAGGGCTTCATGCCTGCTAGGCAAACACTGCATCGACTGAACTACTTGCTCAGCTCCCTGCTACGTTTTTTTCAAAGATTTACTTTATTTTTATTTATGTGTCTCTAGGTGTGCACTTGTGTTGCTACAGAGATCAAGAGAGGGTGTTGGGACCCTTGGATCTGGAGTTCCAGGCAGTCGGGAGCTGCCGGATGTGGGGGCCGGAAGCTGAACTCCAGCCCTCCCCGAGAGCAGCAGTTGCTTTGAACTCTGAGGCATCTCTTCAGCTCCCAGTTACATTTGGAGAATTTCAGAGAAAACAAAGGAGAGAGTGAAGGCAACGGTGTTGACAACTTTGTTTCTCCTTGGTGTCCTACATCCCACATCCTCTTTCTTCCCCCTCTTCCTCTTCCTCGGGTGTGTGACTTCCTCCTTCCCCCTTTCTCCTGAGCTAGGAGGAAACTCAGCCTACAGTTCTGTTCCCTTGGGTCGCACTGTCTAGTCACAATCAGATTATCTCCCCGTCATAAAACACCACTTGTATCTATTATTTTCATTGGCTCAGTACTTTGCCAGATGGCTATACCATTGTTTTCTAAATCATCTCTATGCTGTTGATCATTTCAGTGTGTTTTAAATATTTTTGCTTTATAAATAACATGATGATGGATGTGAGAATAAACTTGTCCATTTCTTTGGGATAAATTCTTAGAAGTTTAGGGATGAGATCGAAATGTCTCTGTTTCTTGAAACAATGTTAATTGCTCTGTTTTAAAATTTATAGTTATTGAGAAAGAAGCCTGTCCCTGTAACTTCCAGGTAATGATGACAGATTGAAGATTCTAATTATGTTCCTCCACCCCCCCTCCCCACCCCACTACAACAGGCTGAGTTTAAAAAGATAGAAACTTTCAAGAACATTCGAGGAGAACAGCAGTGCCGTGTGGAAGTCTGGGAACAGATGGGCGAGTGGCGACCGCTTCAGCAGATTTGAGAGGGCTGAGTCCCCAGCTGGAGGCTGAGAAAATGGAAAATCAACCTAATGTACACAGTTGAGCTCTCAAAACATGCAGGAGTGGGTGGTAGCAGGTGAGTCTCCACGAAGGGGAGGATTGTTTTAGAAGCAGTCAGATCTGAGATCCCTTTCCAGTGTTCCTTTTGAGGGTGGGAACACCTCACCTTGTTGTAGCTGGGATGTTGCTCTCCAGAGGAGAGGAAACTGAGAACTGGGGGCCTTAGCAGGTGGTTGCCGGGATCACACACTCTCTCCTCTCTCAAACTCCTGGAACACCGACTCTAGGATGGAGCCTGAAGAAGTCTCTTTTAGAGAGGACAGACTGTTTTCCAGATGGACTTCCAGGGACCTTCATAGTTGACTTCTCACGCCCACCCATGTGTGGCTTCTTGTGTGGGTGGGCGTGGTGTGCATCTATGTGTGTGTGCATGCGTGTGTCTGCGCATGTGCAGAAACCAGAGGAAAACATTGAGTTTCTTGCTCTGTCGCTTTCTGTATGTTCCAGTTTCATTTCTGCTACTGTGAGAAAAAACAAAAACAAAAACCTCTGATGAAAACAACCTGGGGAGGAAAGGGTTTATTTAGTTTACATATCCGGAATCCCAGCCCATGGAGGGGAGCCAAAACAGGAACTCAAAGAGAGTGGGGATCTGGAGTCAGGAACTGATGCAGAGACCATGGAGGGGTGCTGCTTACTGGCTTGTTCCTCATGGCTTGCTCAGCCTGCTTTCCTATAGAACTCAGGACCACCAGCCGGTAGAATCTCACCCACAATGGGCTGGGCCCTCTCATATCTATTGTGTATAGCCGGATCTTATGGAGGCATTTTTTCATTTGAGGTTCCCTCCTCTCAGATGAATCTAGCTTTGTCAAGTTGACATGAAACTATCCAGCAGACCCGGTGAGAAGCAAGCCCCAGCAATCCTCCTGTCTCTGCACCCACAGTATCGGAACTCGGGTTCTCCTGCTTGCACAGTCAACATTCTTACTCACTGAGTCATTTCTCCAGTCCCACTCTTGTGATTTCTAACTAGGTAGTTTAGTTTCTCATTTAAAAAAAAAATATTGATGTGTATGTGTGTGTGCCTGTATGAGTTTATGTGCACCATGTGCAAGCAGGTGTCTGTGGAGGCCAGAGGTCATTGGGTCCCCTGGAACTGGAGTTACAGAAGGTTGTGAGCTGCCTCATATGGGTTCTGGGAACCAAACTTGGGTTCTCTGCAAGAGCAAGTCAATGTTCTTAACTACTGAGCATCTCCCCGGCCTCCTCCTGACGGACTCATCTTAGTGCATGAGAACAGCACGGACGGTCAGCTTTGCAAAGACTTTCTAGCCTCAAAGAAAGAGAACAAGGCAAGCTTCCAGAGATCGTGGATCCCTCACACCACATACAAAAACCAGTTGGAGATGGAGTACAAAGCTAACTGCGAGGGGAAAAATAAAGCTTCTAGCAAAAACATGAGTATGTTATCATGACCTCCAGGTAGGCAAATATTTCTTTAAAAAAGATGATTTTAGTATTAATTATGTGTGTGTGGGTATGTGCATATGGGTGTAGGTGCCTGTAGAGGCTAGAGGCATTGGATCCCCGGAGAGTTACAGTTATAGGGAGCTGGGAGCTACCCAGCCTGGGTGTTGGGAACCAGAGTCAGATTCTCTGCAAGAACAGCACTGGCTGTAAACTGCTGAGCCATCTCTTCGACCCCCAGAGATTTCCTAAAATAAGACACAAAAGGCACTAATTATAACATAAAAGATTAATTATTGGTGGCTCATTAAAATCTAGCATTTCTGTTCCTTAAAAGATGTCATTTATTTAGAGAATAAAAAAAAAAAAATCTAAGCCACAGAGCGGGACTAGATGTTTTCAGTTCATGCCTTAGGCAAATGCTTCTATCCAAATCATCCAGGAACCCGTTTTACATCAGTAAAACTGCCCCCATCCCAACCCCAAAGATCACTGAGAGCTTGGAAGTCTTTTAGAGAATTTTTTTTTTTTTGAGACAGGGTTTTTCTGTGTTGTCCTGGCTGTCCTGGAACTCACTCTGTAGACCAGGCTGGCTTCAAGCTCAGAGATCTGCCTGCCTCTTGCTCCCGAGTGCTGGGAGTAAAAGTGTGTGTATTGCCATGCCCAGCCTGCAAGTCTTCTGGTAGTGCAAAGCCCAGAATAAGGAACAGAAAAAAAGTCAGAGAATCTCACAGAAATTGAACAAGAAGACCAAGAGCCGAAAAATAAAAAGCATAGAAAACCGATGGATCATCTCAGAAGCTGGGAGGTCAGGAGACAATCATGATAGTTCAAGGAAATGACCCAGACAAGAGGACCAGCCCTCAGCCCAGAAGAGTGCAGGAGTGTACAATGTGTCAGGACAGAATTTAAGAACTGTACATCTTGTGCATCCATTTTTTTTCAGTAAACAGCAGTGAGTTTATGTTTAATCAAGTGATAAACAAAAAGAAACCAGAGAAGCAATGGGAGGAGAGAGAAGGTCTTCTGGGATGGCAGGAATGACCCTGGTCCCTGATGGGCACCAGATAGGAAGGGCAACACATCAGAGCAGTGGGAGTCCAGAAGGGAGCCAGGATGCCCATCAAGATGTCCCTTGCTCGTCTATAGTTGTCTTTGCACTAGAAGGATTGTTTATCCTGCTGGGGATCAAACCCTGGGCTTTGCTCTTCTCATGCTGGGAGAGCACTCTACCACTGAGCCATGAAATACACAATAAAAATAATAAATTATTTAAGTTTTTATTTATATTAAACATTTAAAAGTATATAAATATATTTTTATATTGTGTGTGTGCGTGTGCATGAGCGCACATGTGCATGTGTCTGTCTGTCTATCTGTGTGAATGTATGCCACATGTGTACTCGTGGAAGCCAGAAGGGGACATTGGATCCCTTGTAGCTGGAGTCACAGGCAGTTGTGAGCTGCCATGTGGATGCTGGGAACCAAACTTGGGCCCTCTGGAAGAGCAGCTGAACCATTTTTTCAGTCCCTCAAAATATTGCTCTCTCTCTTCCTATAGATCAATCCATAATCTCTCTCTCCTCTCCAATCTGTCATTTCTCTACTCCATCAATCAATCTTGTCTATCTAATATATCAACTATCTATCTATCATCTATCTATCTATCTATCTATCTATCTATCTATCTATCTATCATCTATCTGTCTACCTACCTACCTACCTTGGTTTGGGCCATAACCTTGGAAGACACAATTTCAGACACCATAATCTCAAATATCAAAATCTTGAAAATTTAAGATCCTGACAATAAATTCTGGAAGAAATAATTTAATTGTTTGAAAAAGACTTTTATTCACATTTTAAAAATTAGATTTCAGAAGAATATCAAAACAATATTTCATGAACCACTTACCATAGCAGGCAGGTAAATCATGGCATATATTTTTGCAGCAGTGAGTACCAGACATACTAACACTTGCATGGGTGCACCAGTTCTGAGCCGATGAACTGTGTTCATGCGGACAAAGGTCAAAAGCAAAAGGTCTAAATGAATGTCACTGTTCGTGGTACTGGGTGCACCCAGCATTATAACTGTCATTGTCTGAAATATAACAAAAGGCAACCTAAGTCTTGGAAGAGATGCCACAAAACCCACCACGTGTCAGCACTGCACACACAGGTGCCCAAAAGAGCTGAGATCTTGGGAGATTTTCTCTCTCACAAATGCAGGCACATAGAAGGATACACCTTCATTCGCTGAGGACTGGAACAATTTTTATGCATGTGCACAATACCTACCCACAAAGTCCAAGTCTGTGAGGGTAATAATGCATTTCCTCAGACTCCAATTTGCAATACATGCATAAAATGAATTTAGAACTCTCCAGAAGTTTTTACACAATTCACATCCCTCATATTGACGAGATGCTCGGCAATGAAAGAGGAAATGCGCAGCAGAGAGAGTTGTAAAAAGCAACGCCGACGTAGGAGGCCAGCGTTATACACTGCATGTTTATAAAAACGATTTTGACTCATTTATAGCATATTTCTTGGAGAGCCTGCACAGGGGTCAAGGCTTATTATGGATGAAATGAAGAGAGCAGAGGTGAACCGGCTGCCCTTCCTGCCGATTGTCATCCAGGGGGAGCGACAGGGTCAAGCTCCGCAGTCATAAAAATAAATACATTGTTACAACGGGTGATGAATACCATAAAGAGGAATTTCAGGTTGAAAAAGACTGTAAAACAAAAGAAGTAGCCTGTGCATTAATACTGTTTTGGTAAGGCATTTTCTTAAGTTGCTGTCTACTCACTTTTATTTTCCTTTATTCCAACAAATGGGTATCAATGTGTCTTATTTTATTATTGCTGTGATGAATATTATTGTATTATTGCTGTGATGAAACACTTAAGACCAAAAGCAACTTTAGGAGGAAAGGGTTTATTTGGCTTACACTTCAGCATTGCTGTTCATCACTTAAAGAAGTCAGGACAGGAACTCAGAGCAGGAACCTGGAGGCAGGAGCTGATGTAGAGGCCATGGAGAGGTGCTGCCTACTGGCTTGTTTCCCATGGCTTGCTCAGCCTGCTTTCTTATAGAACCCAGGACCAGCAACCCAGGGACAGCACCACCCACTATGGGCTTGGCCCTCCCACATCCATCATTGGTTAAGAAAATACCCTACAGACTTGCCTACAGCCTGGTCTCATAGAGACATTTTCTTTTTTAGACTTATTTGTCCTGGAACTAGCTCTGCAGACCAGGCTGGCCTTGAACTCACAGAGATCTGCCTGCTTTTGCCTCTGAGCGCTAGGAATAAAGGCATGCACCACCACCTCTCAGCTATGGAGACGTTTTCTTAAATGAGGCTCCTTCTTCTCAGATGACTTTTAGTCTTATGTCAAATTGACATAAAATTATCCGGCACACAATGTAAATGGTAAATATGACAACTGATTAGAGAATATGTTTGAACCAGCTTTGTTTATTTTTATTTTTTCTTTTCTTTTCTTTCTTTTTTTCTTGTTAGAGCTGAGGACCTAGGGCCCTACGCTTGCTACGCAAGTGCTCTACCATTGAGCTAAATCCCAAACCTCTATTTTTATTTTTCTTGAGATATGTTCTCAGGTATCCCAGGCTGGCCCAGAACTCTGTGTAGCCGAGGGTGACTGGAAATTCCTGGTCCTCCTGCCTCCACTTTCTGAGTGCTGGGATTATAGTACCATGCCCCGTTTAGTGTGCTGAGGATGGGATTGAGGGCGTTGTGTATGCCAGGCAAGCATTTTGAACTGAGCCACGCCCCCAGCCGCTGAACTAACTTCTTTTGCTACAGTTTCATCTTTACATAGGTGTATGAAGCAAAGATGTACTAACATCCACTGTAGTGCTGATCATAATTCTGAAATACAGAATTGGAGCACAGCTTCGGTGTATTTTTGTAAAATGTTTTAAAAGATTTATTATTTTATGTTTATGAGCATTTGGCCTGCACATATGTCTGTACACCATGTGTGTGCCTGGTGCTACGGAGGTCAGAAGAGGGCACTGGGACTGGAACTGGAGTGCAGACTGTTGTGAGATGCCATGTGGGTGCTGGAATCAAACCTGCGTCCTCTGCAAGAGCAGCCAGCACTCATAACTCCTGAACATCCCTCCAGCCCCTCCCCTTCCTAAAACGGAGTACACTGCAGGAGGCGGCCAGCGGGGCAATAATTAATCACCATTGGCAGCTGACAGTCAGTATTTTAATGTTTCTGGCTTTCAGAATTGCAATTTTTGGGACTTTAGAATTTAGGATTTAAAAGTTACATTTAATATGTGTGTAAGTGTGCATATGTGTGCATGTCACAGTGTAGGTCAGAGGACAACTTGCATGTTAAACTTAACTTGTTTAAGTTTAAGTTTAAACAACTTGCATGTTTAACCCAACTTAAAAGGAGTTGGGTTCTGGGGAATCAAACTCAGGTCATCAGACTTTTTGGCAAGCATCTTCACCCACTGAGCCATATCGCTGACCCCAACTGTAGGTTTTTAAACGTTGCATACTTTGAGCTTTCAGTTTCCAACATTCAGGATTATAATTTTTGGGACCAAGACTGGATGTATATCTGAATGTCTGTGTATACATACACTTGCACACATGTGACATTTGCCATTTTGATCATTTTTAAGATGCATTTCAGTGGCACTGATTACATTTGCAATATCATGTACTGTTGCTATGGCTACAATGTCATGGGACCACCAACCACTGTAGTCCATTAACTTTGTACCTTTTTAAGCAAAAGCTTCTCATTTTCTTTCCCTAAGCTCTGACAATATCATCTATCTGTCTGTCTGTCTGTCATTGGCAGGGTCTCGCTATGTAGCACAGGCTAGCCTTGAATTTGCCATCCTGCCTCAGCCTTCCAAAGGCTGGGGTTACAGATATGCACACCCCTCATCTTCTCCTTCTCTCCCTCCTATTCTGTAAGATTTGCCTATTGTAGGAACCTCTCATAAATGGAATTATACAGTATTTGTTCATTGTGCCTGGCTTATTTCACTTAGCAAACCGTCTTCAGGTTTCATCCATGTTGGAGCATGTGTCAGAGCTGATTTATTTCCACCCTATGGGTAGAGCACATTGTATAAATCTATTCATTTGTTTATCACCCCCTTTGTGAGCCCAAGAGTACCCAGGTAAGCCTTTTCTGTATTTGGTTTCCATGACTGGTGCACTCAGGAGGTACCTCTGCTGTCCCTGTACCAGCTCAGGGGTCCCATTTCACTTCACAGAGGTGTTCTGCTGTGACAGGTCCCTGACAGCTAGGACAAGGCATAATGAGCTCAGGGAGAAAACCGGGAGTGCCCTCATCTCTCAGACCTGTTCCTGCAGTGTGCCCAGGCATGCCCACCCTGGACCTTGCCCATGCTGCCTTCCAGAGTGGCCGGCTCCTAAAACCTTCCTTGTCCTTCCTATGTGTGGACTCAGTCCTCTTCTGGACTCTGGGGGCAGACATGACCTGTAATCCATTCATCTTCTCCTCTCTTGGGGCCTGCACCTCACAGTGAAGATATTACACTCGAGAGAGCTTCAGGCCTTGCTGCCCAGTGCCCATATGAATCACTCCTTAATCCATTTATAGAAAGGAAGTTGATGCTAAAATAGTGAAAACACTCTACTGAGAGGGTTTATTGCCCAGGTTGATGTGAAAAAGCAATACGTTACTGTCTTAGTATTTTTGTTTGGATTATTAATGAGGTTGGCCATTTTTTTCATATGCCAATTAGTCATTTGCAAGTATGTCCACCTTTGTACTTTGTGTGTGTTGTGTAGGTGTGTGTGTGTAGGTGTGTGTGTGTAAGTGTGTGTGTAGGTATGTAGGTGTGTGTGTTTAGGTGTGTGTATAGGTGTGTGTGTGTAGGTATGTAGGTGTGTGTGTGTAGGTGTGTGTGTATAGGTATGTAGGTGTGTGTGTGTGTGTAGGTATGTAGGTGTGTGTGTAGGTATGTAGGTGTGTTTATGTAGGTGTGTGTGTATAGGTATGTAGGTGTGTGTGTATAGGTATGTAGGTGTGTGTAGGTGTGTGTGTGTGTAAGTGTGTGTGTAGGTATGTAGGTGTGTGTGTGTAGGTGTGTGTGTGTGTTGGTATGTAGGTGTGTGTGTGTAGGTGTGTGTGTGTTGGTATGTAGGTATGTGTGTAGTGTGTGTGTGTAGGTATGTAGGTGTGTGTAGGTGTGTGTATAGGTATGTAGATGTGTTTGTGTAGGTGTGTGTTGGTATTTAGGTGTGTGTGTGTAGGTGTGTGTGTGTAGGTGTGTGTGTGTAGGTATGTAGGTATGTGTGTAGATATGTAGGTGTGTGTGTGTAGGTATATAGGTGTGTGTGTGTAGGTATGTAGATGTGTGTAGGTGTGTGTGTAGGTATGTAGGTGTGTGTGTGTAGGTGTGTATGTAGGTGTGTGTGTGTTGGTATGTAGGTGTGTGTGTGTAGGTATGTAGGTATGTGTGTAGGTATGTAGGTGTGTGTGTAGGTGTGTGTGTGTATAGGTGTGTGTGTGCAGGTCTGTAGGTGTGTGCACATGTGGAGGCTAGAGGTAAATGTCTAGGCTGTCCTCAGTTGCTTTCCACCTTAGTTTTTGAGACAGCATACCTCACTGAATCCAGATCTCACCTTTGGTTAGACTGGCTGACCAGCAAGCTCCAGGGATCCACTTGTCTCCTCAGAGCTGGGTTGCAGGTATGTGCTGAGGTGCTCGGCTTTCGTGTGGGTCTGGGGATCCAGGCTCAAGCTTGTACAACAATCACTTGTCTAAGTCAACTCTCCCAACACGAACAATTTGAACTTTTTCTCATGAAAAGCAATGGGTAGTGGCTGTGGTTTTTGCCTCACTTGGAAAACTGTCTTCCTAAGCAAGCATGAAGCTCTGGGTTCAATCCCCATGACCTGCATAAGCTGGGTGTGGGAGTACACACCTATAGTTCCAGCACTCGAGAAGTGGAGGAAAGAGAATCAGATGTTCACAGTCGTCTCTGATTACATAGTGAGTTTGAGGCCAACCTGGGCTACATGAGACCTCAAGGCCAAGGTGATTAGGAAAGGGCCTTTATAGGGGCAACCCACCCCCCTTCACTGTGGGCTTTGGCCCTGTAGGTGGGTACACTTGTAGAGGAGGCACAGATTGAAAACTGAAAGCTCTGCACTCGGCCCCAAAGGCTGTTCTCACTAGTGAGGCTGGTGATAGGAAAGTCAAAATCGCCAGACATGGATGAGCAGAACTGGTGCTGTAAACACAAGACAGCATTTTGTGTGTTCTTTGACTGCCTCTGTCCAAGGTCTTGTGGAAGCCACAGCCCATCCTGCTGGTGGCTGTGCTCCGAGCACTAGTGGGACCATCTCCTCTCAGTAATGGGGCGCTGCAGCATTGATTTCTGTACTTCTAGAATTGTCCTGCTGAAAACGCCCAGATGCCAAGCCACTGCTTTGGCCAGAAGAGGTATAGCTGTCCCTGCATGGCTTACGGTGGGGGGTGGGTGGATATCATTGTCTATATGCACCTAATTGTCTTCTAAATGAACTGGTCGTGAAAGTCACATGTGTTAAGGCAAAGCACTAACGGACATGTACTGACATTCTAGCACAATGTTGCTTATTGTTATAAATCATTTATTTATTTTTCAATGCTGGGAATGGAACCCAAGACCTTGTGCATACTCTACCACTGATCTATGTTCCTAGGCCTGGTTTTCATGTCTTGTGTGTGTGTGTGTGTGAGCGTGTGAGCGTGTGTGCGTGTGTGAGTGTGTGTGTGTGTGTGTGTGTGTGTGTGTGTGTGTGTGTGTGTGTGTTTGAGACAGGGTCTCACCCTGTGGCCACTACGTTTGCCTTCATCTCATGACAATTCTCCTGCCTCAGCCTCTCTTGTCCTGGGATTGCAGGCATGAGCCGCCATGTCTGGCTTCTCAATTTGATTAATCTCTGTGAATGTAGCTTACTACTCTCTCAGGGATGTGGCTCGGCTGTGTTCCACCCACTTGAAGGAAGAGGAAACGCTTGTTATAATTAAGTTTCCCAGGAGTTTGTAACAAGATTAAAAAAAAAAGTACAGTGTGTTGGCAAGCAAGGAAACAAGCAGGATCCCACTGTTCTATCACTGTGACAACCGCAGAAAAGGAATTGGGACCGGAGGGGAAGCACACAAAGGCATTATTGGCTGTTTCCGGAAAGTGGAATACTAGGTGGGCAGCCTTCTCCCATTGTGTCTACTCTCTCGGTCGTCTTCATTGGGGAAACACCTGTTATCATGATGGATTTCATTTATTAGCGCAAAGGCACAGGCATCAGCTAACATGTAGAGTAAACCTAAGTGTCCACGCCCAGATGGATGGATAAATGAAATGCAGTCTACACACACAGTGGAAAACCATGCAGCTGTGAAGAATGGAAGCCGGGCCTTTGCAGGGACATGGGTGGGATTGGAGGATAGTATGGGAAGTGGAGTCAGTGAGATACAGGAAGAAAAAGATTCTTCCCTGGCTGGGGGATCTTTAAAGAGCTGATTTCAAGGACGATACTGCAACAGTGGTCACCAGATACTGTGGGGGATATGAGGGAGGTGGGAAGGGTGCGAAGGGGATGGTTAATGGGTGTGGGGGTGCAGTTCTTTCAAGATTTGTTTTTGGTTTTATGCCTCCCCTCCCACTCCTTGTAAACAGGTGCACGTACAGGTGCCTGTCCACAAAGGCCAGAAGACTGAGTCTGATCCCCGGAGCAGGAGTTACACATGGTCCTGAGCTGTCTGATGTGAGTGCTGGGAACTAAACTACAGTCCTCTGCAAAAGCAGCAAGTGCTTTTTTTTTTTTTTAATTTTTATTTTGCAATACAATTCAGTTCTACATATCAGCCACAGATTCCCTTGTTCTCCCCCCTCCCCCCCTCACCTTCCCCCCAGCCCGCCCCCCATTCCAATCTCCTCCAGGGCAAAGCCTTCCCCACAGACTGAGATCAACCTGGTGGACTCAGTCCAGGTAGGTCCAGTCCCCTCCTCCCAGGCCGAGCCAAGGGACCCTGCATAGGCCCCAGGTTTCAAACAGCCGACTCATGCAGTGAGCACAGGACCCGGTGCCACTGCCTGGATGCCTCCCAAACAGATCAGGCCAATCAACTGTCTCACCCACTCAGAGGGCCTGATCCAGTTGGTGACCCCTCAGCCATTGGTTCATATTTCATGTGTTTCCGTTTGTTTGGCTATTTGTCTCTGTGCTTTATCCGACCTTGGTCTCAACAATTCTCGCTCATATAAACCCTCCTCATTCTCGCTAATTGGACTCCCAGAGATCCATCTGGGGCCTAGTCATGGATCTCTGCATCCAGATCCCTCAATAGTTGGATGAGGTTTCTAGCACGACAATTAGGGTGTTTGGCCATCCCATCACCAGAGTAGGTCAGTTCGGACTGTCTCTCGACCATTGCCAGCAGTCTGTTGTGGGGGTATCTTTGTGGATTTCTGTGGGCCTCTCTAGCACTTTGTTTCTTCCTATTCTCATGTGGTCTTCATTTACCATGGTCTCCTATTCCTTGTTCTCCCTCTCTGGGACCTCTTGAAACTGAGAAGTTTTTGTAGGGCAAAGGATACGGTCAACAAAGCAAAGCGACAGCCTACAGAATGGGAAAAGATCTTCACCAATCCCACATCTGACAGAGGACTGATATCCAGAATATATAAGGAACTCAAGAAATTAGACATCAAAATGCCCAACAGTCCAATCAAGAAATGGGCTATAGAACTAAACAGAGAATTCTCAACAGAGGAAACTCAAATGGCTGAAAGACATTTAAGGAATTGCTCAACATCCCTAATCATCAGGGAAATGCAAATCAAAACAACTCTGAGATACCACCTTACGCCTGTCAGAATGGCTAAGATCAAAAACACTGAAGACACCTTATGCTGGAGAGGATGTGGAGCTAGGGGAACTCTCCTCCACTGCTGGTGGGAATGCAAGCTTGTACAACCACTTTGGAAATCAATATGGCGCTTTCTTAGAAAATTGGGAATCCATCTCCCCCAAGATCCAGCTATACCACTCTTGGGCATATACCCAAGGAATGCTCAACCACACCACAAGAGCACTTGTTCAGCTATGTTCATATCAGCATTGTTTGTAATAGCCAGAACATGGAAACAACCTAGATGCCCTTCAACTGAAGAATGGATAAACAAAATGTGGTACATATACACAATGGAATACTACTCAGCAGAGAAAAACAATGACATCATGAGGTTTGCAGACAAATGGATGGATCTAGAAAAAATCATCCTGAGTGAGGTATCCCAGACTCAGAAAGACAAACATGGTATGTACTCACTCATAACAGGATACTAGATGTGGAACAAGGATGACTGGACTGCTACTCACATCACCAGGCAGGCTACCTGGAAAACAGGACCCCAAGAAAGACACAGGGATCGCCCAATGACAGAGAAATGGAATGAGATCTACATGAACAGCCTGGACATGAGTGGGGGTAGTGAAGGGCGAGGGTCGAGGGAAAGAGAGCTTGGGTGAGTGGGAGATCCCAGCTGGATCAGCAAGTGCTTTTCATTGCTGAGCCATCTCTCCAGCCCACATTCTCTCTTCCTTCCTTCCTTCCTTCCTTTTTTTTTTTTTTTTTTTTGAGAGAATCTCTCATTGATCCTGGATCTCACCAATTTGGTGAGACTAGCTGGCCAGCAAGCCCTAATCACCTACCTGTCCCACCTCTCCATCCCACCTCTGGGATCGTAGGCACACACCATCATGCCATGCTTTTGAAGTGGATGCTGGAGATCTCAACTTGCCTAACAAGCACTTCACTGGAAGAGCAACTGATGTCCCAGACCCCTGACACCGTTCTTTTAAACAATATTTATTTTCATTAATGTGTATGTATATGCCTTCATGTCTGTATGTGCATCATATGTGTGCAGGTGCCATGGAGGCCAGGAAAGAGCGTTGGATCGCCGGAACTGGAGTTTCAGGCTGTTGTGAGCTGTCTGATGTGGGTTCTGGGAACCAAACTGGGTCTTCTGGAAGAGCAGAAAGCACTCTTAACTGCTGAGCCAGGGATCAGCCTGCGCTCCATCGTTCTTCTGAATGAGGCACCAAACAGGTCTTTTAGCATGTGATTCTGGTACTTTCTAAAAACGACCCCTCCCACCCAAGCAGTGCAGCAGCAAATGGGGTGGTTGAAACTGGGCAGCCTGAAGGGGTTTGCAAGGCTTGAAAAAGAGCTCATCTCCTCCACAGCCTGCTTCCATGTTTGTTTTAAAACCAGCACAGGTTAGTGTGGCAGCTGCATGGGCTCTCACTCTGCCGCCGCCGCCGCCGCCGCCGCCGCCGCCACAGGAGTGTGAATTACCACAGCTTTTCCCAGGGACAATCTGGCACATCTCAAGAAGAGCCTCCTGCTTCTGTACAGCCTTTTAATGGGGCTGTTCTACAACAGGGATTTCTTCTGAGAAAATGACCCCGTATGTCTAAAAACAGAGCTGTAAAGTCCATCACAGCAGAGCTTTGAACAATAAGCATTGGAAATAATGCAAAGGGTGAGTGAGATAAATCACGGTGTAGTTCTGTAATGGGATGTTGTGTTTCTGGGGAATATTAAGTAAAGAAATTATTATGCTGTCATGAGGGGAAAAACTGATATAAAGTGATACATATATAATCAATGTGATCCATTTTGTATTCAAAATACGTATTTGCTAATTAAAAATAATGGGAAATTACACACAAAATTGGAAACTCTTCCTCTGTTTCTGGATGGTAGAATTGGGGTGATTAATTTTTTGTGTGTTGTTTAATCTTTTCATTTATCCAACAGGTGGGTCTTAGCTGTCTTGCTCCTGTAATGGATAGAGATCAGTAAGATGTGTTGGGCCAGCCTGGATAGAGATCAGTAAGATGTGTTGGGCCAGCCTGGGCTGCTCAGAGCAGGGGCTTGGCTCTGGGTACACCAGATATTCTTTACAGACCCAAGACAGTGGCCTAGACCTTGGGAAAAGGAGTAACACAATAGGTTGGCCATGCCCTAGGAGGGCTTTGAAGTGGCTCACTGTTTAATCTAATTGGATATGGGAAAGGAGGACGTCCTTGTTCTGGCCTTCTTGAGTGTTATGTGACTGGAGACTTTTACTCACATTTTTCAGTGAGTTATCTGTCCACCCATCCATCCTTTAATCTATTTATTCATCTACACATTCACTTATTCACCCATCCACCAATTCATTTACTTATCACCCATACATGTACCTCTCCACCCACCCACTCATCCATCTAGCTATCAAACACACCTGTCTATTCCTCCAGCCATGCTCTTATCCATCATTCCTTCACTCACCTACACAGCCACCCACTCATGTACCAAACTACTCATTTATTTGCTTATATAATTGTTCACTCATTCATTCACTCACCTATTCACTCATTATTGATCTACTTAGGTGTATACATCCCTCCCCACCCCCACACTGCTGTGAGATGTTCTGTATGGCAAATGTGTTGCTGATTGGTCAATAAAACACTGATTGGCCATTGGCTAGGCAGGAAGTATAGGCGGGATAAGGAGGAGAATAAAGCTGGGAAGTGGAAGGCTGAGTCAGAGAGACACTGCCAGCCGCCATGATGAGAAACAGCATGTGAAGATGCCGGTAAGCCACGAGCCACGTGGCAGGGTATAGATTAATGGAAATGGATTAATTTAAGCTGTAAGAACAGTTAGCAAGAAGCCTGCCACGGCCATACAGTTTGTAAGCAATATAAGCCTCTGTGTTTACTTGGTCGGGTCTGAGCGGCTGTGGGACTGGCAGGTAAGAGAGATTTGTCCTGACTGTGGGCCAGGCAGGAAAACTCAAGCTACACCACACCATCTATCCACCCATATATATCCATCAATCTTCTATTCATCTACTCTCCAATCTATCTACCCACTCACCAGTCCATCCATCCTTTTGTCTCTCTATTCATTCTTCAAACCTTGACTGAGGACCTATAATTTCCACACCTTAGAAGGTTGGAAGTTTGGATTGGGTGGTGCCAAAATAAAGAACACATTCCCTACTCTCAAGTCAACCTAGGTTGTTTCCATCACTCAAATAAAGAAGTGTTACTGGAAGCCGTGGTGTGGCCTGGAAAATAGTGATAACCTGGGGCTCCACATCTGGACTTTAACTGAGAAAGGAACTAAAGGCAGGTGGGTTTGCAGAGAAATAAAAGCAAAGTTCTCTCTCTCTCTCTCTCTCTCTCTCTCTCTCTCTTTCTCTCTCTCTCTCTCTCTCATCTTTTAAAACAGGGTCTCATGTAGCCATGAGTGTATTGATTGGCCTTGAATTTACTATATACAAGGGGAAAATAATCTTGATCTTCTGATCCTCCTGCCTCTACCTCTCCAGTGCTGGGATTACAGGTTTGTGTCACTAGGCCTGGTTTGTGCAGTGTGGGCATAAACCTAGGGCTTCATGTATGCTAGGCAAATTCTACCAACTTATATCCCTAGCCTGGGGATAAGCATCTTAATAGGTAAAGGCAGTTGGAAGCTTCCTCTGATTTTAGGACAAGGAAGAGTCTTCACACTGGGCCTTAACCTGATTCCACAAGACCTCGGGGTGGGGGTGGGGTGGGTGGTGGGTGGGTGAGGGGGCGGGGCCTTAGGATACAGAGGGGTGTGGTGTAGTCATGGTCAAAGCCCTTGACAAGCACAGATGCATAGTGGGAGCTCTCTGAATCTGTGAGTTGCCCTATGGAGGCCAACATGCCTTGGAAACCAAATGGCTTTTCTAGGAATGTTCTGGATAATACTAGAGTTGGAGGGCCCTTGCTGACTCTAGAGGAAAGGCGAAACTTCCCAGATGACTGAGATCGGTTACTCGGAAAGGGTGTCTCTGACAAGTTTACATGTCACCTGGATAGAGAAAACAATTTTTAGCTTTTGTTAGGGAGAAAATTTTTACCTGCCGTCCTTGCTTTGAATTTTCTTTTGCATTGATTGGCTTATTCCGTGTGTATGTGAGAGGGGTCCATGTGCCTATGTGGAAGTCAGAGGAAAACCTTGGTTTTCTTCTAGCACTGGGATCAGACTCCGATTGTCAGGCTTTGTGGTAAACGCCTTTCTCCACTGAGCCATCTCCCAATCCTTCCAGCATCTTTCTTGCTCTCCTGGCGGGTGTGATTCAAATGATGTGTTGATACTTAAGCTTTTAGAAATGTTTCAAGTTTCTTCTAGGGTCCTCCTCCTGTTCTTCCTCCTCCCCTTCTTCCCCTCTTGTCCTTCTCCTCCTCCTTTGACAAGTCTCCCTCTGTAGACCGGAATGACCTGGGAATCAACTCATGGCATTCCCCTGCTTCAGCATCCCAAGTGTTGAGATGACAGACATAAGTTGCCATGTCCAACAGGACTCCTTTTCAGAGCTGTAAGAGTTCATGTTCTCGCCACATTGCTGTACTTGAATATTCCAGAAGTTTGCCTCTGTCGTTAGTCAAGCATTCGTTATTTTAAAATGTATGTCCCTGACTCTTGAAGAGGTTGAGAATCTTTTTTTTTTTTTTTCTTTATTCCTTTCTGCAGTTTACTGCTCATTTGCGCCTTTTCCTCCTTGGCTGGATTGCTCTGGTTCAGGTCATGTGCCTTTTGTCCCCTTTGGCAAAACCTAAAAACAAGTAGACATCTTAGAGACAGCAGTGAGTTTATTCAGGAGAGCATTGTGTGCCTCCATGACCTACGTGTATATTCAAGGAGGCTGAAGCGGGTTGGGGAGCGGGGGTGGGGGATGTTTTTAAAGGCTAAATGAAGAAGTCAGAAGTTATTTTTACTCGGTCACCCTGGACTACAAGGATCAATGGCAAAGCTGGTGTCAGGCCAAGGTCAGGGAGTTATCAGGAGGACACCCTGTGGTTCTGTGGAAGGTTATGGTTGCCTTTGTGGTTTCGGCAGAAGCCTCCTTACACGTAACCCCACTTCAAGCCTCCTTAAAGCCTTCGGGGTTGGCACCAGGGACCCTCTTTGATTCTGACGACCTTTGCACCCTTTTCAACTGTTGTCTTTGGAACAAGGTGTTTGGTCCCTCGCTGGCTCAGCTAGGAGCCTTAAATTTGCTATGTGCTATGGCAAGCTTATGACTTCACCCACTCCCTGCTCTTTTCCACGGAGGATGAGAGGCAGCTGCTTTACACACAGGTGTTGGGCTGCATCCTCTACCCTCGGCTACTCCATGATGCCAGAGATTGGGCTTCATCAGACTTTGTGCCAATTCCTTCTTTGAATGGAGGACTTAAGGTGTTTCCATCTATGTTAATTAATCTTACAAGCTTTTGAGAAATGCACCTTTGTAGTGCAATTGTTTGGTAGAAGGTTAGCCGTAGAGCTGACGTCCCCCACTGGGGGTGAGTTAACATGTGTAGGGGGGTGGTGGTGGGGCACCTCAGTCAAATGACTAACAAAACAAGTTCCAGCTGGGGGACATACTGAGAAACAACTAGCCTGTCCTCCTTAGAGCTGCTGGTGCCAAGAGAGATAGACAGGCAGAGGATCTGGTCCAGACGGACGGAAACTGGAGTTCTGACAGCTAATATGATATGTTCTCACAGGCTGGATCCTGAGACAGAAAAATGTTGCTCTGAAGGACTTTCTTGGGACAGCAGGGAATCTGTGAATAGGCTCGATGATAACGATATTATGTCGAAGTGAAATTTTCTGAGTTTGGTGATTACAGTGTGGTTACACCAAAGAATGTCTCTGTTCTTATACAGACCAGTACTGAGGCATTTAGGGGTGATGGGTCATGATTCTGCAACTTATTTTTGATGAGCTCAGAAAAATAAAAAAAGCGGGTCTGGGTTAGGCAGTGAGGTGGCTCACCAGGTTTAGGTGCCCCCAGCTGAGCCTGACGACCTGTTTTCAATCCCCTGGACTCACACGGTGGGAAAAGAGAATCACACAGGCATGAACACACGCACGCACCGCATGTGCGCACACACACACTCTAAATAATGTAATAAAACAGAGGGTGGGGTCTAAGTGTTAGCAATTGAGGAATATAGATGAAAGGTATATTAATACTTACCATACTTTTTAAAAGGTAGATTAACACTTTTCAAGACAAAATGGCATTTCTTGTGTTAGGTAAGAGGATGGATATCGTTGAGGTTCTATTGAAACTACGGTCTTTTTCTGGAATAGTCCAGGTTGGAGGACAGAACTGGCATCTGCTACAGCAGACAGGCCAGGGATTAGCAGGGACTCAGTATCTCTGTCTGCATCTCCTGCGTGAGTTCTGCAGATGAGGAGCATGTGGTTTGCTCTTGGAATCTTATCATCGCCTCTGGCATTCACCCATTATCCGCTCAACTCAAACCACGTTCAATCTCAAGGGCGTGGCTGCCGCTTAGAAAGGTGCATTTCTGGGAAATCTAACTGGCTCGGTGGTCGTTCCCTGACACTGTCTCAACTCTCAAGTTTGTGTCAGTGCTGGTTGTGGTTTCAGTGACTCCTGGTGGGTGTTCACACTGATCGCACAGCTGGAGACCCCTTTGCCTCCATGTTTACAGATGTGCTGCCAAGAAAAGCCTTTGTTTGCCAGGTGTGAAACTCGTGTTAAATGAAGATTCGAGGTTCCCGAGGCATGGACGTGATGGGTACCTGACAGGTGACAGGTGCCACAGGAAACAGGAAGTCCAGGATCTGTGTGTGTGTTACCTTGACCCTGACAGGGACCACTGAGCACATTCACTGCAGTGCCCTTGAATTACAAGCACTGATTGCGTTTGTCTGTGTGTATGTTAATGTGTGTATGCACACATGAGTGCAGGTGCATGTATGTGTGTGTGGGTTAATGTGTGTATGCACTTGTGAGCAGGTGCCTGTGTAGGTGTGGAGGCCAGAGGCCGATGTTGGGTGGCTTCCTTATCCTTCCCTGTATGAAAAAATGAGGACATGACTGCTCCTAAGTATGGTTGAGGAGAAGGTTTAGTGTAGATATGAGGGAGAAAATAGCCAGAGCCATCTGGAAGGGAAGGGTCGAGACTGAACATGGCCAGCAGACTGAACCTGGCTGTGTGTGTGTGTGTGTGTGTGTGTGTGTGTGTGTGTGTGTGTGTGTGTGAGTGTGTGGGGGCAGGGTGGGAGGATGAGAGAGGAAGAGAAGAGAAGAGAGGAGGAGGCCAAGAGAGATGGAGCCAAGAGGCCAAGAGCACTAAGAGGCCAAGAGAGAAGCCAAGAGACCAAGAGAACCAAGAGAGCGTGTAGTCAAAATGACTGAGTTATAGAGGGAAGAGAAGGTGGGGGAAGAGAAGGTGGAGGAAGGGAAGATGGAGGAAGGGAAGGTGGAGGAAGGGAAGCGTAACTCAGGGGCTGGAGAGATTGAGGGTAGGGGGCTGGGTATGCCTGCTGGGATGACTCTGTAACCAGTGCTTATGGGTAAGGAGAGACTGGTGGCCAGAGTCTACTTTGATATGTTAAATAGGCTCCTCAGTTAGCCATTTGTTCCAGGTTTCTTTGAGACCTAACACCCCCCATTTTATTTTTTTGAGACAAAGTCTCACTGAACCTAGAGATCACCAATTGTCTTGACCGGTGGGTCCTCTTTTCCCTGTACCTTCAGTGCTCGGATTACAGGTATGTGCGACCATGCCTAGCACTGCAGTGGATTGATCTGAAGGTGGGTCCTCATCTTCACATAACAAGCATTCAACTGCACCATCTCCCCAGCCTCCACGAGGGTTGTTTTAAAACAGAGGCACTGTGTCTACACAGGGCCCTCAGCTGCACCAGAAGCAGAATGGAACTAAGTTGATTCTCCATGGGATTAGTGTGGCTGGGGACATTGGGCTCCAAAGAATGGTGGAAAGAAGGGGCAGGAGTGGGGTTTGTCTTGAGAGCCAAATCAGAGCTGGACAGGCGAAGGACCTGGGGTAGAGTTAGAGCAACAGAATGGGCAAGGAGCACTCCCTTGGGGCAGAGAAACTGGCCAGGGAAGGTAATAAGGACACCCCCGACACGGATACCTGCCCCAGGCTCAGTTGGATACAGCAGGGCTCCGGGTCTCAAGAAGAAGATGCTGAGACTTGAAGTGGTAGGGAGCAGACAATGAAGGTGGAGGAAGGGATGGACAGAAAAGACTTGGGTCCTGGATGTAGATGTAGCTGATCCTGAGAAGGGCGGAGTGTGGAACTGGCCTGCAGGTCAATCTTATTTTAGTTATAGAGGACTACATAACATTCAGGGTCCATGTCCTCCAGGGAACAGAGGCAAGGGACACAGATGAGGTCTCCCCTATACCTCTGGACGATCTGGCTGGTGACTCTGATGGTGTGGGGTCAGAACATACAGTATAGGACACTGGCATTGTTGCTGACTTTTATTTATTCAAACAAAGAGGAGGTTAGAACACAAACTTACCTCCACCAACCACCCCTTTGGAAACCCAAGGCCTCTTTCTCCTCCATGAGAGCCATTCTCTAGATGGAGCATAGTGTTCCACACTGAACTGGCTTGGCTCGAGGGAAGCATAGTTTATTACTTTTTTCTCTTTGTATCAAACTGAGGGGAGCTTCCTCTGATGTGGCAGAGACCTGGCAGCAGGGCCACCTCTACTCAGAGCTCCAGAGCCGGTGGCTTCCACAGAGCAATTAACCTGAGGGCTGCCTGACCCTCACCTGGTGTCTCCATTGTCACTGTCTGCAGAGTCCTGGTCTTCTAATTAATGGAACAGGGATGGTTTTTATCGTACTAACAAAGGGATGGGGTGACCGGAGGCAGGTGAGTCTGGACTTAATGTGCTGGTTTGATTTGATTCATGACCTTTACTCCCCATTTTAAGCAGACGAATGAACAATTGTAATTGTGAGCTATGTTATTTTGGCCTGTATTTAACCTTTGACATTACCTCTAGGAGAGCGCCTAGCCTCCCTGGAGCCTCAGGAGGGGCTACTGTGCTTACCCATTGCATTCTCAGCCCCTCCCGTCCTCCCTGCCAGAGCTGACATTTTCAGCTGAAATGGAACATAGGGAAGAAAAGTAGGTAAAAGATTAAGATGCTCAGTAAAAACAAAACAAAACAAAACAAAACAACCCCCCCCCCCCCCCCCCCCCCGCAAAAGCTCCCTGTGGTTCCAGAAGGAGCTGCCACTTGGCTGGAATCACTTCAAAATTCTGGACAATCCCTGTCAGTGATTGTTGGGGTGTGTTGAGGTTGACTTCACCATACCCTCGTCTCCCATCTCTTACTGTGGAATAGAAGTCAGAAGAGGCAAATGCTTGGATCAAGACCCCACTAGGCTGAGGTTCAGGGTTTCCCTTGCCCAAGACTGGGACCCAATTGTAGCAGATAACATCTGAGGTTTTCTAGACGTTTCTGAAAATTCCTCCTCACTCTTCAGATAGCCAAGATTTCTCCCTTCCTCTGGAAGGGAATGAGGATGCCTGCCTCCCCTAGCTGCCTTATAACCAGGAGTAAAGCTCAAGTGGAACCATACTTCTCTCAGTAGAAAATGAGGGAAGGGATGGGCAAGAATTTGGCTACACCTTGGGGCTTTCAAGTCAGCTTTCCAAGATGTCCTGTCCACCTGCTGATGTTCAGGAGACGGCTATTTCTTTGCTTGTCTCATCAAATGCTGGGTCTGTTTCTTGTAGGCAGAGCCTCCCAGCCTGGTGCCACACTCCTTCACACCTCTCTCACTGAGCTTCTTTCTGATTCCCAGGAATTCCTCCACCTTCCCACACCCTGCTGGGGCCTTGTGTGTGTCCTTGTGTGTGCAAAAACTCTCTTAAATTTGTGTTGTCTGAGGGCTGCATCATCTGAACTCCAGCTCACCTATCACCTTCTCCGAAGGGCCTTCCCCAGGGAATGGCTCACACCCTCATTATGCTTCCACTGTCCACTGATGAAGGGGGTAGGGTGGGGCAGCCAGGCAGCTTCTACGAGATCACTCTTAGGATGCGGTTTCACTTGTGTGTGAAAGATTGAATGCCGTGGCTTAACCAAGGAAGGCATGTTTCCCATTTATGTGAGATGTGGTTCTGCCACATAAAGTCATCAGGGTCCAAATCCTTTTTTTTCTGGTGTCCTCACAGTCCCTTGTATGTTACTCCTATGTGCATCACAGGATTGCTACTACCATGTCCTTGTCCTAGCCAGCAGGAGGGGACAAAGGTAAAGGGAGCACCTGCCTCTCCCTTTAAGGGGAGAACTTTATTTGGAGAATTTGATTCAGCCTGTTAGAGGCAAAGGAGTCTGGGAGATGTAGTCTTGAGATCCAGCCCTCAGGGGTCTAGCTAAGCTAGATTACAGTGGAGGAGGAAGGACGGTATGGGGGATTGTTTTTCTTTTCTGTTTTGGCATCAGCCACAGACAGGTGCTGGCTAAGGTAGCTTTCTGCATATGTCTGCTCACCCATCAGGTGACATGAAACTTAGTTCATTTTTTAGTTCATGAGTTGTCCTAGCAGCAGGAAAAACGGTGACTCCATATGTTAGTCTTCCCACCACCTGAGAAAGTCAGTGCATAGGAAAACTTCTGGCTGTTGCCAAGCTGTCGAGTGACTGCACCAGACACTGGC